>NC_141540.1:18618333-18931250 GCF_021556685.1 Rattus norvegicus
TTTGGTCTAAATATTAAAGATATGTGTAGCCACTTCAATTTTATTTCTCATTGGTTTTAAATGTGTAAATATGCTCTACTTGCCTTGGTTATGGACTATTGGCTTTCAAGTTATTGGATATGGTTAAAAAGGTATAATATTGGTAACAGAAAGTTGACATAAAGCTGGTAATTTGGATGGAGTCATTCCAGACAACATGTGGCATGAGCCAAACCAGGGAAACAGATCTAAATTGAGATAATATTTTTATGGAATTCTTATTCTAGAAACCAGGCTTCTAAAAGAATTTAGGACAATGCCTCTTTGTTGAGGTACTAGAGACTACACCATCGTGCGTTCATATATAGGAATTGGCAGTCAAACTTTGTACTAGTTTGTTGGAGGTCGAGTTTTGCTTTCCAAAGTTTTGGTTTCCCCTGAAGCTACCTGTATTTTAATGCTAATTCCACTGCCCCAAGGACAGCTGCCTAGTCATGTACTCAGAACTCAGGTGACCTTGTGGTTATGCTCTGGTGTTACAAAGAGAACTTAATGATTATGATTAAGGATTGCCAGTGTTACATTGACTAACTCAAACTTATTTTTAATTAAGAAAAAATCAAACAGGTAGAGATTGTTACAAGATTTACGAAGGATTGATGAGGTTTTGGAACTTGTGAGAACATTACAGCCAGTTTACTTACTCCAACGGCCATTTCAAGATACATTTAGAGGATTGATTTTGAGTTTTCATTTCGTGAGCCTGCTTATAATTTTAGAGAGCCCATAGAGTGATATCATTAAGAATGGCTAATATCCTTATATTATGTAATTTTGTTGCTTCTTCAATGTAAGAAGTTAGAACTTAAATCTTTCAGTGTATATGGAAATTTTTACTACAAACCTTTGCTCTCAAAATGAGCTTTAATATTTGGGGAGTAGCTGTTGCACTACTCCAGAAAAGAATATTTGAAACTAATTTTAAGCTTCTAAGGATATGTTAATTGGCTAAGTACCTCACCTTACCAGAGGTCTTAGGTCTTTGTTATGCACATTGGAGATAAAGCTTCAGCTGTGTTAATACAGAATTGTAGACTAGAGTCATGAAAATATTTTAAAAAGAAACCTGGTAAAACATATCTTATTCCAAACAACAGTTTATTGGTTATTACAAATACCGATATTTGGCCTATTACATATACAAATTCTTCAGGCAAAATTGATAATTTTACTCTTTACATGCTTTTGTACTTCCTGTATATTTGTGCATGCAACCCATAGAAAATGCACTTACTGTATTTATAGGTGGTTCATCTAATGAAAAGGCTACATGTATGATTGGATCACTTGTTTATTCTCTTGAGTTTCTGTTGCTTCAGTACATTATTAAATTCCGTGCTTTAGCCACTGTTTTTAAATCAAGCTTTCAATTCATATACTGATAGCCAATGTGTGGCTTGTGGTTTACAATTGATTTCAATTACTTAATGCTTTATTAGAGGCAAGTTTTCTACATGAAATCAGTGAGTGATGATTTCAGTGTGAATTGTCTGACAACTCACTGTGCTTTCAGTGCCCTGGCTCAGACAACTAAACAAAACCATAGACCCAGCTCTTTGAAAATGGTAATGGAGTTGATATGAAAAGAGGAAGACTCCATTTGCTTGCTTTCAATTCCCAGCCTCGCCCTGCCAGCTCAGGGATTTCTAGTAAGACTGAAATTGGACAACATTTACAGGATTTGACATTTCTAATTAATGCTTATGTTTAGGTAAATAAAGTTTGTGAGGTGCTAGAGAAATGGCTTAGTGGTTAAGAGCACTAAGTACTGTTCCTTTATAGGACATTTAAGAACTCAAACTGGATTGCCTGGGCTCTTTAGCAAGGGAGGACAATGATACCAGACAGATTATAGGCCTTACATAGGAACAATTAGTCAAAAAATCTCATTCTTTATATATCCAAAACAATAATGCCGGAGACAATAATTTGGTATAAAAATCAATTTATAAATACAAGTGCTCAGTGTCCTCAATTTAATCCTCGAGGACTTACCTTAATAAATAATATCTTTACTATATCTTTATCAATAAAAGGGGGAGTTATCCCTGTACGCTAAATAATGCTCCTTTTATTTCAATTTTAAAATTTGGATGCCAAAGTTTATGGCACCCTATAACTAGGCATACTTCTGCCTAGGTGAAATAGAAAGATCCACATATTGACATGATCCTGTCCAGATATTTTATATGGGGAAGAGGGAATGTTTGTGTTTTTTCTACAGGATGCTACGAGAGTGTGCCAGCTGCCTGAGTGGTTGCTGAGACTTGCTGATCCTGGTTGCAAGAAGATTCAGCTTTTGTGGTTCGGGTCCCTGGAGTCATTCCTCTGCCCTGAGAGGAAGTTGAAAGATTCCCCCTCCTCATTTGTCATCACAGAGATTTTGCCGTTGCTGCAGTCAGTGTTACTGTTGCGTGTGTTCCGTCCCACTATGGCCTGCTCTCTGACCCTCTGTGCACTGCTGCTTTCTGGAGAAGACTGGACTCCAGCCATTGCTGCCCCCCTCATTCCCTGGTGACTCTTGCTGCCTTAACTGGTCATTTTACAAACTGTAGCTTCACAGGAATGCCACCTGTGTAAAGCTGCTGTGGACTGGGGAACTCTGCCCTGGTTGTACAGATCTCAGAAATGGTTCCATTGTCTGCTGGTGGTTCCAGAGAAAAATGACTGATCCTGAACTCTCCTGGAAAAGACCTTGACACTTTCGCTGCTATTATAGCAGCCATTACTGCTGCAGACATTGTGTCTGCAGTGTCTGGAGTTATCCTCCCCCAATCTATTGTTAGACAAGCGCAGTGGGTAAACTTTCTGGAGTAGTTACTAACAATTGGGAATTCTAAATTCTATTGTAGGAGCGGCTTGATTACGGCCCTTGGTGGTAACAGCTGAGGTGAACCAGATGAGGTGCCTGCTACTTATCGGGAGTGGCTCTGTTTGGTGCAGCCCTATGCTGTGGATTAGTGTTCATGCTATGGTTGGTTTGCAAACTCAGATCTCAACAGAAACGTGACAAGGCCGTTATCACTCAAGCACTTGTGGCCATTGTACAAGGGGCCTCCCCTGGAATTTGGTTATCTATCTTCAAAAAATTAGTCGGTATCTGAGTTCTCTGCTCTTGCACCCCATGGATCTGTGGATCCATTGCACTGGGATGAGAGAGACTCAATGATTCTTTGATCAGCCCTTCCACATCGCTGAGGTTTCCTCATTGCACACGATAGGGTGATCAGGACTGTTATAACATAAATAAATAGGGGGAGATGTAGAGGGCCGCTTTAACATTTGCCACCACAAGATGGCGCTGGCTTCTACTGCGCCCCACGTGGAAGGCCAAATAGCTTCCGCCATTACAAGATGGCGCTGGCCTCCGCCGCGCCAGCTGACTTCCTTTCAGGAAGTTAACTGTGTGCGCATGTGCAAGAGTGCCTTCGTGCCAGGTCTTTGCGCACTCCGGGGCGTGCCTAATGAGATCATGGGTAAGCAACCAATCAGGTGTGGATGCGCCGCGCTAGGGTGTATATAAGCCGTGCCATGTGGGTGCGCGGGGCTCTCCTTAAGATTTAATAAAAGTTTTGGCTGCCGCAAGGATTCGTATGTCCCCGCGTGTTTTCTTGCTGGCGAGGTCCCGCGTGGGACAGTTCATGTTAAGAAAGAATGTCAATTCTGTAACGTTATTTTCTGAATATATATCCCAAATTCACCAGGTTCAAAAATCTAGGAAGCACAGTGGGAAACCCTGGCTCAAGACTTCCATAACAAAAGACCGAATACATGCCCCAAATTTACTGGGGAGAAATCCAAGAAGACCAGCCTAAATCTCAAAAACAAACAACTAGGAAGACAAAAGGAAGGAAGGAATTGACCATTGCCCTGGTGTGTTGCTACCTGGACAGGCTGTTCCTTTGTTAGGAACAAAAGGCTTCCACATGCATCAACAGGGCTCAGCAGGGGTCAAACCCTGCAAGGGATCCAGAAAGGTCTAACAAGGGGGTGAAAGACTGCAGGGGACCCAGGAGGCTGTACAAGTCCACCTATTTTATTTTATTTTTGGGTTAAGCAAGTCCCCCTATATTATTTTTTAAGCAGCACCTGTCTTAGGACACTTTAGGTTATCAGACCTCTTTCCAATCTCTGGCAAATTCTGTCAGTCTCAGAATTTTCTGTCTTAGGCGAGGCCTGGTCCCAAAGAGTTGCCCATCCTTGTCTAACTGCTTTTCCTGAAGGCTCAGCCCAATTTGGGCAGAGGGATTATCTCCTACCAAGGAGAAAAACACCTACTTAGTTGTTGCTCAGGACTAGGAGTGCTGTTTCTTCTTGTGAAGAGAAGCACAAAGCCTACTACTATGGCACCCTAGGGCCAAAACAAGGTGTACCATAACACCTAGGGTGGGCAATTGTCAAGCTGTTCCTGTATTAAAATTTAGAAATCCCAATTGTTAGCAACTGCTCCAGAAAGATTACCTGCTGTGCATGCCTAACAATAGATTGGAGTAGGGCAGTTCCAAACACTGCAGACACAGTGGCTGCAGCAGCAATGGCTGCTACAGTAACAGCAAAGATTCCAAAGTCTTTCCCAAGACAGTTCAGGATCGTCCATACTTCTCTTGAATAACTGGCAGGCAATGGATCCATGTCTGAGATCTGTATAACCAGGGCAGAAGTCCCTGGTCTCCAACAGCTACACACATATGCCATTCCTGTGAAGCCACAGACTACAAAATAGCAACATCAGTCAAGGCAGTGACAGCTGCCAATGGAATGAGGAGCCAGGGGTAACGGCTGGAGTCTGGTCTTCTCCTCCTGCCGGTAGCGGTGCACAGCGGTGCACAGGGAATTGAAGTACAGGCCATGGTGGGACACGTCATGCAGCAATAACAATGACTGTAGCAATTCCAAAATCTCCGTAACAACAAAAGATGAGGGGGAATCCTCCATCTTCCTCCAGGAGCACAGGAATGACCCCAGCGACCCGAATCACAAGAGCTTAATCTTCATGCTCCCAGGATCAGCATGTCTCACCAGCCATTCTGGCAGCTGGCACACTTCTGCAACATCCTATAGGAAAAACACAAACATGCAGGATCATCCCATATGCCAAACAGTGGTGTCTTCCATTTCATCTAGGCAGAAGTATGCCTGGTTGTAGGGTACAATAAACACTCAGAGTTCGTTGGCATCCAAATTTTAAAATTGAAATAAAAAGCATTATTTAAATAATTGTATACCATACAGTGATATAACTCCCCATTTTTATTTATTACAATATTGTTAAGATATTATATATTAGGATAAGTCCTCAAGGATTAATACTATTATGTGATACAGAAGGAAATTGAGGACATGGAGGACTTGTATTTATAATTTGTCTTGTATACCAAATTATTGTCTCTAGCTATTAAGGAATGAGATTGTTTGACTAATTGTTCCCATGTAAGGCCTATAATCTTTCTGGTATCATTGCCCTCCCTGGATAAGGGGTCCAAGTAATTCAGTTTGAGTTCTTAAACGGCCTATAAAAGAACAGTACATAATCTTGCTAACAACTAAGCCATCTCTCTAGCCCCCCACAAGCTTTATTTACCTAAACATAAGTGAAAGCCCCCCCCCCATGAGTCTTAACTCAGAGCTGCAACAGGCATGAACAAGCCCAGGCATGCCCAGGTACCTAGGGCAGAGTCACCAAAACTAACAGACCATAAAAGGAAAGGAATGCAGAACAGACCAGGAGTACCAGATCTGACTCACAGGCCACCTGGCAGGAAGAGATAAGCCCTCAACCCCCGACATTCAGGACACCCCAAACCTGCCAATGTGTGTAGCTATACCTTATTACCTCATCATGTGAAATAGCCAATCATATGTGAACATGTCTATGTGCCTCGTTTGAATCCACCAATCCCCGTAACTATGCATCTGCTTCTGTACGCCTGCTTCTGCTTCCCTAATCCCTATAAAAGCCCCATGCTGGAGCTGCTGGTCCCGCAAGTCTTCTGAAAAGACTGTGTGCCCGCAGGTACCTGTGTTTTTCAATAAACCCTCTTGCTGATTGCATCTGAGTGGCCTCGGCTCGGTCATTGGGCACTTGGGTCTCCTCCTGAGGGAAAGGTCCTCTCCAGAGGTCTTTCATAAGCATTAATTAGAAATGCCAAATCCTATAAATAGTCAAGGTCCAAAGACTAAAACATAACTCTAAAAGAACACATACACAAAAATACATTACCATTACCTTGTCTCTTTTTTATTACAAGTTTTACTTATGCTAGCCCAAATCACTGAGGCCCTGAGGCCTTTTCTAACCCATCTTACCCCAATACTTCCCTCCTTCTTTGCCAGATGGCTTCCCAGAACGTCCAGTCGGGAGACCTTCTCTTTCCCAATCTTGGTGGGACCTCCATTTGTCAATGCCCACACTAACAGGGCACTGAGAACCTGGCGTAAGCCTGTGGGATTAAAAAACACACGCACACCTGTTGTGTGTGTGTGTGTGTGTGTGTGTGTGTGTGTGTGTGTGTGTGTTAAGAAAGAATGTCAATTCTGTACCATTTTTTTACAAATATATAATCCAAGAGATGACCAGGTGGAAAAATCTAGGAAGCACAATGGGAAACCCCAGCTCAAGACTTTGGTAACAAAAGACCAAGTACATGCCCCAAATTTACTGGGGAGAAATCCAGGAAAAGCAGCCTAAATCTCAAAAACAAAAGACTGAGAAGACAAAAGGCAGGGACGAATTGACCATCGCCCAGTACTACTGGGCCAGGCTGTTCCTATGTTAGGAACAAAAGGCCTCCACATGCATCAGCAGGGCTCAGTAGGTGTCAAACCCTGCAAGGGACCCAGACGTGTCTGACAAGGGGGTGAAAGACTGCAGGGGACCCTGAAGGCTGTGACAAATATACTCAAAATTCAGTGCAAAATCTAATGTAAACTCAATACCAGATATATACAGGCCTAAGAAACAACAACAAAAGTAGTATGGAACCAATGCAAAGTCTGAATCCCACCGCCCCACTCAGTTTGGGAGAGTGCGGAAGCTTGCACTATAGGAGCCAGGGCACACCCATTTTTGGAGGATGCAGCGGTGGCTTGCGCTAATTGGAGACAGTGGCGAACGCGGGAGGGAGCGCTACCCAAGAAGGACAAGAGACCCTGTGTCTGACGCAAAGGCCTTTCCTTCAGTCACGGTTCCTCTCTTTGTCTAAGAATTTCCTGTAGAAAAGAGCATTTCTAGGATAAAAGTTTGAGAAGGGTGGGTGAACCCATCTCCCAATGGTAGGCCTTCCCTAACCTCTGGATATGGTTTCTACAGACTCTCCCACAACTTTTTTGGGCATTTCAGCTAATCTCATCCCTGTTAGGTACTGGGAGCCTCTTGCTTTTCCTGGCATCTAGGACTTGTTGGTGGCTACCCCCAGTTTCCCATTTCCCATTGCTACACACCTCTGTTCTGAAAGACCCCCAGAGAGGACCTTTCCCTCAGGAGGAGTCCCAAGCACCCAATGACCGAGCCGAGTCCACTCAGATGCAATCAGCAAGAGGGTTTATTGGAAAACACAGGTACCTGCGGGCACACAGTCACTTCGGAGGACTTGCGCGCCCAGCAGCTCCAGCATGGGGCTTTTATAGGGATTAGGGAAGCAGAAGCGGGCGTACAGAAGCAGATGCATTGTTACAGGGATTGGTGGATTCAAACGAGGCACATAGACATGTTCACATATGATTGGCTATTTCACATGATGAGGTAATAAGGTATAGCTACACACATTGGCAGGTTTGGGGCGTTCTGAATGTCGGGGGCTTATCTCTTCCTGCCAGGTGGCCTGTGAGTCAGATCCAGTACTCCTGGTCTGTTCTGCATTCCTTTCCTTTTATGGTCTGTTAGTTCTAGGGGCAGGGCGGGGCTGCCTGGACTTGCTTTTCACAGTGTTTAGTCCTGAGGTTGTGAATTTTGAAACATACTCTTTTAACTTCATATTTTTAAACCTTAAATCTGTATATTTTTCCTTTCATTCCCCTCTTCTTCTACTAAGTAATTCTAATCTTAGAATTTTGATATCAAGTCTCGTATTTGGTCTCATCAGTTGTCCTAACTGACTGGTACTGTTGTCTCAGAACCATCAACCGCACAGCACTCACTTGATTTTTAACAAAAGCAATTAACCTGTTTGTCACGCAGGGTCCAAAAACTAAAACCAAGAAAATTATTAGTAATGGCCCATCCATATAGTAGAGAGTAGGGTAGTCATCCAGGGAGACCGAGTGAACCAAGACTCAAACCAACCTTGTTGAGCATTTCTATCTTTTTGTAGGAGTCAAACCTATTAACTAGTTTCTCTAACACACATGGACCTGTAATCAAAAGCGGAAGCAAAACTAAGAAGGGTTCCATAAGGGAAGATATCAGAGTAGTCATCCAAGGAGATCGACTAAACCAGCTCTCGAACCATCCCTGATGCGCTTCTCTGTCTGTCTTTTGTCTAACCTCCCTCTTAAGTTTATTCATGGAGTCTTTAATTACTCCTGAATGGTCTGCATAGAAGCAACATTCTTTCAGTGTAGCACACAGGCTCCTTCTTTAAGGAATATCAGGTCTAATCTTCTCCTATTCTGAAGGACTACCTCTGAGAGGGAGGTTAGGTATTCTTGGAGGTCAGCTAAAAAGTCTTTCACTCTTTTTATATCTGAGTCAATGGAAGTTCTGAATTCTCTATAAGCCTTGCATTGCAAGGCAAGGGCAGATGTCCTTGTGCTGCCCTTGTAGCACCTAGATAGCCTTAAGTAATTCTCAACTCTTTTTTTTGTCTTACTAAGTCTTTAGCATCAGGATTCCAATATGGACACTATCTAAACCTACACACCAAGGTCATGACTAGCTTTTAGAACTTCTAAACTTATACAGATTGTGATCCCTGAGGCACAGTCCCAAGAAGTGTTAGGAGTACTAACATATGCAATGTTATATCATTTGTAATGGAAATCAAGCCTATCCCCACACCTATCTTGATAGAACCCAGGACAAACATGACTGAATTTCCCTCTAGGTCCCAGCTCTCAGCCCTAACAGCTAGTACACGGCTGGTGAGGGCTGAGAATTGACGGCTGTCAGGGTGGTCAGCAGCACCAGGCATGGTCCTTTCCAGCGAGGCTCGAGTGTCTGGGCTCAGTGTAGCTGCAGTCTCCGACCTGGAACTTATGGGATGTCTCAGGGGTCTCCGGGGCATAGGGTGCTGTCAGCTGTGAGCAGATTTCTTTCTGTATCACCTGTAGGTCTTTTAGCCTGGCATACAAATCATTATTACTATGACATGTTGGTTCAGTAACATCATCTAATACAGTCAGAGGAATTGAGGCCCCATATAAGATCTCAAAGGAAGTAAGGCTGAATTTGGAAGGGGTATTTCTTGCTCTGAAGAGAGCAAGAAGGAAGGAGTGCCACCCAGTCTGTGCCAGTCTCCATGGTCAATTTGGTCAGGGTCTCTTTTAGAGTTCTGTTTATTTACTCTACCTGTCCTGAACCTTGAGGTCTGTAAATACAATGTAATCTCCAATCGACCTCTAAATACTTGGCCACACCCTGGCTTACCTTGGCAACGAAAGTAGGGCCGTTGTCTGACCAGATTACCTTGGGCATTCCAAATCGGGGGAAGATTTCTTCCAGTATCTTCTTGATGATTGCAGAGGCCGTCTCTCATTTGGTGAAGAAAGCTTCTATCTATTCCTGAAAAACTATATACAAGCACTAGGAGATACTTGTGATTATATTTTTCTGGTTTTATCTCAGTGAAGTTCACTTCAACTTTTCACTAAACTCTCTAGGTCTCTTTGCCCTGTTTGCTTGCTAAGCATTCACTTATTGACATACCTTAGACTTTCTACTGCCTCTCTGGCCAAAATCTTAAAGTCTATTACATACACTTAACTACTTGCACAAACTTTTTATCTCCTAAATGAGTCCATTTCTGTATTTGGCAAAGTGAGTCTTTTCTTTGTTCTCTGGGGAGTATAGCTTTCCCCTCAAGTGTGTCATTGTCTTTTTTTTTTTTTTCGTTTAAGCAATTTGGGCCTTTTCTTCTGTTGTACATTCTAAGTGAGGCCATTCCTGAGTCCAATCCCAGTTCCCAGTGGCTGTCTCTTGCAGGCCTGTAACCAGGATAGGCTCCTGCATAGCCATTTCCCGAGCCACTTTTTCTGCTTTGTCACTGCCCCATGTCACTGAATCTCTTCCATCCTGTTTTCCTGGGCAATGAATAGTACTCACAGTTGTTGGCTTCACCAGGGCATCCAAGAGATGGCAAAGGCATCTGCAGTGCTGATGTGCTGGGGGGGGTAGAAGTTCAGCCATCCCAGATGACATCGTTTTTCCACCATGGCTGCACCCACTTATCTCTGACCTTCATTCATGAAGAGAACTGTTCCCGTCTGTGGACAAGGTCCTCGGCTTTCAGCAGGGGTCAATCAGCCAGTCGCAGAGGTCTTTCCTCCACCCATGGGCTTCTGCCAGTACTTGACACTCGTGCTGTGGTGGCTCCAGGTCCGGACTGGGCAGCAAGGTCACCAGATTGCCCCCAACAGGTGGAGAATCTATTCCATGGCAGCTGACCAGTGGTCCCATCTTTTGGGACACTCTATTCAAAGGCAAGACATCAGCCACTCTATCACAGTTTTGGGTGATAATTGTTAGTGCCCAGCTGGCAGGAGTGGTGTGTTCCAGGCAGAATAGGACTAAGCCACACATCTCCTAGCATCAGGTACTGGTGCACTGAGACAGGTCTTAAGCTCCACATACACAGTCTGTAGATATGCAAACACATGGCCTCACCCAGCCATTTTATCCCACACAAGCCATTTTGGTGAGCAATTTTCTCATGAGCAAGGGATAGGGGCAGTCAGAGATGACCCATGAACTAGTGGGTTACCCGGCCCACGCCAAGGTCCACTGTTCTTCAGGTAGTCCATAAGTATTGTTTATTGACAGTAGCCCCCTGTACTCAAGGTCTTTGGATATTGGCCCACTGGGGGGCATAGGAGCACATAGCATTGGGTCCCTGTATCCACAAAACAACTGGGTGGGCTTCCCTTCTATTTCTGTGCATAGCCAGCACTCTAGGACCAATAGGCTCTCCAGTGGCCCCTCTTTTTCTTTCTTTCTTTTTTTTTCTTTTTTCTTTTTTTTCGGAACTGGGGACCGAACCCAGGGCCTTGTGCTTGCTAGGCAAGCGCTCTACCACTGAGCTAAATCCCCAACCCTCCCTCTTGCTCTTTCTTGAGAAGTCCCTGACCCAGTGTCTTTTTTTTCTTTGCATTAGGCACACTGATCTTTAGCCAGGAATTCTCTACTGTTGCCAGGTACTGTCTTCCTAGGTTCCCTAACTACTGTGGCCAGTATATGTTCCTCTCTTGTCTTTTATCTCTCTTTAGCTCTCTAGCTTCCTCTTCTTTTTGTCTCTTTTAGCTTCCTGCTTTTTTTATACCTTCTTTTCTCTTTCTCTTTGTTTAACCTTACTTTCTCTGTAACTTATACTAACTCTCAGCAACTTAGCTTAACCCTTCAAGTTTCTGTAACTTTTTCTTCATATCTTTTCCTTACTTAGCCAGATTGGTGGGGCATTTTCCAGCCCCTAGCAGACCCACCCTTGGAGCCTGGGGGCAGACCTGGCACTCCCTACCTTTAGGCGTATTGAAGTCAACAGGCAGAAGTGAAGGCCTTCCATCCATGTCTGGAACATTCTTTCTGGCCTCCAGTAGGATTCTGTCTTTCCTCAGTGGTAAAGAAGACCTCTAACAGTTACTAACAAGCATCTCAAATGGGATGGTGAGAAAACAAGAGAATCTTGTGAAGAGGGCAAACAGCATTTAGTCACACCGCTAAACCAGGAGGCTCTCTTGGGACAAAAAGGCCATTGTACAAATAAGCACAAGCTTTGTCTATGAAACAGAAAGGCGAGCAGAGAGGCAGCAGATCTGTTATCGACTATCTCACTAGACTTAGATTTTCCCTCAAGGGGTATCTCTCTTCAGTGTCAGCTCCATGGCTTTGCCTCTCAAGAGAACCAGCCTCCAAATGACACTAGGCTTCTAGTAACAACTAATAACAAAAGGATGGAGAGATGGTTAGAACTTGGGTGCTAGATGCCAGGTGGCTGACAAAAGAATCATAACCAGTTCACCTGGGGCTATCAGGACCTCAGTAGCAGCCCTTTACCAAACTGTCTCACTGGGTTAAAGGCCCATGGAAAAGAAAACATTAATCCTGATCTTGGCCACCGCCAAAGCCTGAATTCTAAATCTTGACTGGCAAAACAAAACAAAGTTCTTTACAGTTTGTTGTAGATTTTTGAAACTATTTTAGGGGCTCTTTTTGTCCCCCAACCTGGGGCATTTTGACCACAGGGGCAGGAACTGGCTGCTGTGGGAATAGGATCAAAGTCACTCTCCATGTTAATGATGACCAACGAGAAAAGTAATTTAATGCTGGAGACTGACTCCTCCCTTGGAATAAGGCCAGCAGATAAGGCAGGCTTCCTTAAAGAACTTCTTTTAATGAGCACTCTCCTTCTGTGAGCAAATGTCAGAAATTCCTTTCTTGTTCTTGTTTTCCTTAGAGTCCTCTCCCACCTCGCTCTCAGGCTTTTCAGATAGTTCATCCTGTAGCATTTCTAATGTAGCCTGTCCCTTGAAGGTTCTTTGCTACCAAGCAAAATTTAAATCTTTCCCAGTTCATCACAGCTGGCTGCGAGCACAAGCACAGATAAAACACTATGTTTTAAAAATTAACTTTGGCTATCAACCAATACACCGCCACTAGAGCGGGGTCCACAAAATTAAGTTTCAAACTCACTAAGCATTAGAGTGAAAAGCTCTCAGGGAGAACTTTCCCTCGGGATGGAGATCCTCTAACTCCAAAGACCAGACCGAGACACCACAGGATGCAATCAGCAAGAGGAGTTGGTTTATTGTCGGGATACACAGGCACAGGCACCTGCGGGCGCTTCAGTCACTCGGGGGACTGGCGCGCCCCACGGAACCAAGGATGGGCTTTTATAGGATTTTGGGGAGCAGAAGCAAGCATACAGAAGCAGATGCATGGTTACAGGGATATAATTGGTGGATTCTAATATGGCAAGGGTTTAGCCCGGGGGCAAGTTTCCTAGCTACCTTCCTGAAACATAACGGCTGACTCGGCCCCCCAAGGGTTCAGCCCGGGGGCAAGTTTCTTAGCTACCTTCTTAGAACATAACGACTGACTCGGCCCCCCACCAGGGTGTGGGACCTCTCCTGGGGCTTTTTTTCATTGTCAGGTGCGCAACCGAAGTCGTCCTGTTGCCAGGCCTTCAACCAAACATATCTTGCTTGGCAGCCGCTGTGTACTCAGTGTTCTAACCTTTCCCTGAACCAGTCATCTTAAGTACAGCCTTGCAAAATGGCGTTACTGCTGTTAAGCTGGGGTCTTTCATTCCCCCATTTTTTTTTTGTTAACTTTGAGTGAAATCTTTCACTCGACTTGGTCAAGAAATTTCTGTCTGGTGGGGGCTTATTCCCTCACTGACTCTAGGCCACAAAAGGGCTAGGAGGAGCCACGTAGGAGTTTTAACTTTAAGGGGTTTGGAGTGTGCTGAACTCTCTATGTCTGGGGTGTAGTGTTGTGATTAGTCAATTCCTTAGACCGGACTGTCTTGACGTGTGGTGTGTGGATCTAAGCCGAGACTCCGTCTACCTTTAGGGCGGTCGGGGTAGTCAGGAGGACGGTGTAGGGTCCTTTTTACTGTGGCTCGAGATTCTTGGTCTGGTGTCTGTGCACCCACACGGTGTCTCCAATCTGGAACGGGTGTGGCACCACCGGATGCTCAAGCTTGTCCTGGTAAGCAGCGGCCAAAGGTCTCCAGACGTCTCTCTGCACAATCTGTAGGGCCTGTAAATGGGCCCTCAGAGAAGGGCTGTCAGCAAAATCAGCAATGTTTGAATCAAAGAAATGGACAAATGGGGGTGGTGCTCTATATATTATTTTAAAAGGAGTTAGACCATGGGGGCCCGGGGTATTCCGGGCCCGATATAGAACTAGGGGAAGGAGGGCCACCCAATACTTTGAGCCAGTTGTAAGCGTAAGTTTGGATAAAGTCTCCTTAATTGTTCTATTCATGTGTTCTACCTGACCTGAACTCTGGGGTCTATAGGCACAATGTAATTTCCAATCAATCCCTAGCAATTTGGCCACCAACTGACTTACTTGGGAGACGAAAGCGGGCCCGTTGTCCGACCCCAACGCTTGAGGCATGTCATACCTGGGAAAGATTTCCTCGAGGAGCTTCTTGGTGACCATTTTTGTAGTCTCGTGTTTTGTGGGGAAGGCTTCGACCCATCTTGAGAAGGTGTCTATAAACACTAGGAGATACTTGTATCCATATATACCTGGTTTAATTTTAGTAAAATCAATTTCCCAATGGATGTCGGGACGGTGTCCCCTAGGACGAACTCCTTGTCCAATCATGATCCTTCCCAGGTTAACCTGAGTGCACGCTTTGTAACTCTCAGTCACCTTTTGTATCGCTTTGTCCCAATTAAAAAAAAAAAAAAAACACAGATTTATCTCTTCCCGATCTAGTAAGGTTTTCATCTTCTTAAACCCCAAATGGGTTAATTTATGTAAAAAGGAGATCAATTCAAAAGTCCTTTGTAGACCCACTGTTTTAGTTGAGGGTGGTAGATGGCCCCCATTTTTTTTAGGAGCTCTATGTCCTCATGGGCGTAAACCCAACTGGTTTGTCCCACTGGTGGGGGCGTGGGTTGGTCTGGGCTATTTAAGGTCAAGATTTGTTTGTTCATGGCTGTTTCTCGCGCCGTGGCATCGGCCAGCCGGTTTCCTCGTGTCTCTGGGTTGTGTCCTTTCTGGTGTCCTGGACAATACATAATACTCAGTCTTTTGGGCAAGAATAGGGCTTTTAAGAGGGCCAGAATTTTAGCCATATCTTTATCCTCAGATGTGAGCAGCCCCCACCTCCTGTAGATCTCCCCGTGGATGTGTGTCGTGGCAAAGGCATAACGGCTGTCTGTATATATATTTAGCCTCTTACCTTTTGCCATCTTGAGCGCCTGAGTCAAGGCGATGAGTTCAGCCCGTTGTGCGGAGGTACCAGCAGGCAGGGCTTTCGCCCAAATCACTTTGTCCTCCGTAGTGACCGCAGCTCCAGCCTTTCGCTCTCCCTCTGCCAAGAAGCTGTTGTCATCCGTGTACCATGTGTGGTCAGCATTCTGAAGAGGCTGGTCCGATAGGTCCGGCCTGGTTCCATGTACTTCTGTGAGGATTTGTAGGCAGTCATGTTGTTTTGTCTCCTCTGGTAGAGGAAGCAAGGTGGCAGGATTGAGGGCGACTACGGGCCCAAACTGAACCTGTTCTGCATCCAGTAACAAGGCTTGGTAGTGGGTCATGTGGGAATTAGAGAGCCAGCGGTCTGGGGGCTGTTTTACCAAGGCCTCTACTGTGTGGGGTGCTAGGATGGTGAGTGGCTGTCCCAAAGTCAATTTTTCAGCGTCCTTGATCAGGACAGCAATAGCAGCCACCATCTTTAGGCACGGTGGCCAGCCGGAGGCCACAGGGTCCAATTTCTTAGACAGGTAGGCCACAGGGCGTTTTTAGGGTCCCATCCTTTGTGTTAGGACCCCTTTAGCATATACCCCTGTTTCTCATCGATGAACAGTTACTGAGCAAATTGTAAGGGTTTGGAACAGTCGGATGAATATCTTTTATCCTCTTGTTGACCTTTCTCAAGTCTTGTATTGGCCTATAATCTCCAGTGCCGGGTTTCTTAACAGGCAGAAGAGGCGTATTCCAAGGCGACCGGCAGGGGACTAGGATGCCTTGATCCAGAAGCCTCATAATGTGAGGCCTTATACCTTGATAAGCTTCATGTGACAGGGGGTATTGTTTTATGGAGACTGGAGTTGTAATTAAGGGGGGCTGTTGGAGCGCCAACCCCATCCCACCAGTCTCTGCCCAAGCCAGTGTCCTGTCCCGGTTCATAGGGTTAGAACTTGAAGGGGAGTTCCGTGGGGGCCAGTTATTTGGGCCCCTCTTTCCTCAAAATGAATTTGTGCTTTTAGTTTGGTGAGCAGGTCACAGCCCAGCAGAGGGTACGGGCAGTCCGGAACATGTAAGAAGGAATGGGTCACCTTACCAGTAGCCAGCTGAACCCGGCGGTCCGTAGTCCATCGGTATTGTTTCTCACCAGTAGCTCTTTGTACCCAGGCCGTCCGGTCGCTGAGTTGTCCTGAAGCTTGGGTGAGGACTGAATGCTGGGCTCCTGTGTCTACCAGGAAAGTAACCAGCTGCCCCCCAACTTTAAGCGTTACCCTGGGCTCAGGGGGGGGGCTCCTGGCCCTGACCTCCCTAATCTTTATCTAGAGCCAAGAGGGAGGTTCGTGGTCGAGGCTTTCGGGGTCCGCCAGGCTTCTTGGGGCACTCTCTGGCCCAGTGCCCTTTCTCTTTGTAATAGGCACATTGATCTTTATCCAGCTTCAGCCCCTTTCGAGCTCCCCCCCTATCTCCCTTCTTTTCTTGGCCCTGAACTACGGTGGCCAAGATTTGACTCAATTTTCTCTCTTATTAAAAATCTTTTCAGCTTCTTTAAGTAAATCCTGTAATGTATAGCCCTGCAAATTTTCTAACCTCTGTAACTTAGTCCTGATATCTGGAGCAGCCTGCCAGATGAAGGACATAGAGACACTCGTCATTTGTCCTGGGTCATCTGGGTCATAGGGAGTGTACATACGGTAGGCCTCCTTAAGTCTCCCTAGAAAGGCGGAGGGAGTTTCCCCTGCTTCCTGTAATACCTGTTTTACCTGAGCCAAATTAGTAGGGCGTCGTATAGCCCCTCGGAGACCCGCTAGAAGCAACTGGCGTTAAAGACGTAGGTGTCCCTTACCTTCAGCTGTATTAAAATCCCAGTTTGGTCTTCAGGCAGCTGGGTGGGACGCCCATCATCTCCCAGAACATGCTTTCTGGCCTCTAGGAACACTCTTTGTTTTTTTTTTTTTTTTTTTTGAGGTTAAGAGGGCCTGTAAGAGCTGTTGGCAGTCATCCCAAGTAGGCTGGTGGGTAAGTAAAACAGATTCTATTAGGTCGGTGAGTGTCACCGGATCTTTGGAGAAAGAAGGGTTGTTTTGTTTCCAATTGTCTTTGGAGAAAGAAGGGTTGTTTTGTTTCCAATTGTAAATGTCAGCTGCTGAAAACGGCCAGTATTGGGTCTGGCCACCGGTTCCCTGTCTAAGTGGGAAAGCCTGGGAGGTTGTATCTGGCATCACCTCGCGCTTATTGCGAAATCTCCCTGCGACAGGGGAGAAACCCTTATCAGACTGTGGCCTGGCAACTGATCTGGCCGGCGGCTCTGCCTCCTCCGTTTCAGCCGGGCCTGTCAGAGAGAAGATCTATGAGAGGGGAGTTTGGGTCTGCCGGGAGGACAGGTTTCTTAGAAGGCTCTGATTTCACAAAGGTAGAGAGAGGAAGACGTGGCCGGCGGACCGGGCGGGGCCGAGGGGACAGGCTGGGGGTTGAGGGGAGGCCAATTCGGGTCCAGGAAGGGTTCCTCCCGGGGGGGGGGTTTAAGGCGAGACTCTCTCAAGTGATAATATAAGAAACCTGGTCAGGATGTCCGTGGACGACCCGATCTTTAACCTGTAAAATAATGATCTTATTAAATGTGTCATTTACTGGCCATCCCGCTCTGAAAGTGGGCCACTCGGATGTGTAGACAGTCTGTCATTTTTCTTTTTTAACCTCGATGGACTGGTTGTGTGTCTGGTCGTGGACGTCTTTCTAATGATCAAGAGTGAGACTTAGGGGCATTGTTAGGGACTGTCCCATGTTAGTTCTAAGGAAGATTAGAACACAGAGAAAACAAACAACACCAACAGTCAAACAAACAACAGACAGGCGTGCTGCACGGCTTTGGTACCAAACTGAAAGCAAAAAGTCAGATGGAGGTGGCAAAGGTCCGGGGCCCTCTGAAAGCCAAAATTACAGACAGAGGTGCCGTTAGTCCGGATCTTTCTCCTCTCCCAGATTGGGCCCCGAAAAGTCGGGCCCCTAACACCCTTGGAACGTCTTCCAGGGCTGCGGGGCGAGAAGTCCGAGCTCGTCAGCTCCTTCTTCGTCCCGCCCAAATTCCAAACAACCTGGCTGAGCGCTCACAGAACAGACCTGGCTGAGCGCTCACAGAACAGACAGAATAAGGCAGAACGAGACAAAATCAGACAGACAGACAGACGCCGGCCGGCTTACCTCCCAGTGGGTGGTCGGTGGTCCCTGGGTGGAGGATCTCCTTTCCCGGCCCATGCACCAAATGAAAAGCTCTCAGGGAGAACTTTCCCTCGGGATGGAGACCCTCCAACTCCAAAGACCAGACCGAGACACCACAGGATGCAATCAGCAAGAGGATTTGGTTTATTGTCGGGATACACAGGCACAGACACCTGCGGGCGCTTCAGTCACTCGGGGGACTGGCGCGCCCCACGGAACCAAGGATGGGCTTTTATAGGATTTTGGGGAGCAGAAGCAAGCATACAGAAGCAGATACATGGTTACAGGGATATAATTGGTGGATTCTAATATGGCAAGGGTTTAGCCCGGGGGCAAGTTTCCTAGCTACCTTCCTGAAACATAACGGCTGACTCGGCCCCCCAAGGGTTCAGCCCGGGGGCAAGTTTCTTAGCTACCTTCTTAGAACATAACGACTGACTCGGCCCCCCACCAGGGTGTGGGACCTCTCCTGGGGCTTTTTTTCATTGTCAGGTGCTCAACCGAAGTCGTCCTGTTGCCAGGCCTTCAACCAAACATATCTTGCTTGGCAGCCGCTGTGTACTCAGTGTTCTAACCTTTCCCTGAACCAGTCATCTTAAGTACAGCCTTGCAAAATGGCGTTACTGCTGTTAAGCTGGGGTCTTTCAAGAGGACCAAGTAAAACTCTTCGACAAACAAAGCAAACAGTTTCATGATTTCAAACGCAGTCGTCAGTCAAAATTCAAACATGAAACAAAAGTCAAAAAGACACTCGACAATATCACAGAAAATGAACCAGAGAAACAGGACCAAAACAAAGAATCCTATAACCAATTTCCACAGATGCCTGGTACCTTCAGTACCTGGCCCAAACTGCAGCTTAACCTTAGCTGCTTCTGGGATACCAAACACAGAAACAGAGCACAAACAACAGACACCAACACATCCAGAAAACCGCAGTCAGGTCACAAAGAAGAAAAACAATTCCAACAGTCAAACAAGTAACAAACAGACGCGCCGCGCGGCTTCGGTACCAAACTGAAACCAAAAATTCAGACTGAGTCAGCGAGGGTCTTGGATCCTCTACTCCAATAAAATTCAGACAGAGTCATCAAGCGTGCGGATCCCTCCGAAAACGGACGGAGGTGCCACGGATCCGGATCGCCCTCTCCTCCAACCACCCTTGGAACGTCTTCCAGGGCTGTGGGGGAGAAGTCCGAGCTTGTCAGCTCCTTCTCTGGCCCGCCCAGATAGTCCCCAGATCTGAGCCTATTGAGTGATCGTTCACAGGAGAAGACACAACAGACAAGACAAATGCCGGCCGGCTTACTTCCCGGTGGGTGGTCGGTGATCTCTGGGAGGAGGATCTCCAAATCCTGGATGAGCCCCCATAATGAAAGACCTCCGGAGAGGACCTTTCCCTCAGGAGGAGTCCCAAGCGCCCAATGACCGAGCCGAGTCCACTCAGATGCAATCAGCAAGAGGGTTTATTGGAAAACACAGGTACCTGCAGGCACACAGTCACTTCGGAGGACTTGCGCGCCCAGCAGCTCCAGCATGGGGCTTTTATAGGGATTGGGGAAGCAGAAGCGGGCATACAGAAGCAGATGCATAGCTCCGGGGATTGGTGGATTCAAACGAGGCACATAGACATGTTCACATATGATTGGCTATTTCACATGATGAGGTAATAAGGTATAGCTACACACATTGGCAGGTTTGGGGCGTCCTGAATGTCGGGGGCTTATCTCTTCCTGCCAGGTGGCCTGTGAGTCAGATCCGTTACTCCTGGTCTGTCTGCATTCCTTTCCTTTTATGGTCTGTTAGTTCTAGGGGCAGGGCGGGGCTGCCTGGACTTGCTTTTCACAGTGTTTAGTCCTGAGGTTGTGAATTTTGAAACATACTCTTTTAACTTCATAATTTTAAACCTTAAATCTGTATAATTTTCCTTTCAGTTCAAATTCCTGACATGCTGTATATCATGCCTATCTCCTGTGATAACTGATACTGCACCCTTTTTTCACCTCCCCCTCATCTGTTCCTCCCAAGTCCCTCCCAACCTCTACCTTCTGTGAGTATCTTGATCCCCGTTGCAAGAAAGACGGAAGAATCCACATTTTGGTCTTCCTTCTTCTTGATCTTCATATATAGTCTGTGAATTGTATCTTGGGTATTCCAAGCTTTTGGGCTAATACCAACTTATCACTGACTGCATATTATATCTTTTCATTCGTGATTATTCTTTTTCCTTCGTATATTTTAAATATGATTTTCAATATTTTTTCTATCGATTCTCCGTTTTTTTCCATCTTTATTAACTTGAGTATTTCTTATTTACATTTTGATTGTTTTTCCCCTTTGCGGTTTCCTGGCCAACATCCCACTAACCCCTCCCCCTCCCCTTCTCTGGGTGTTCCCCCCATCCTCCCCCCATTACCACTCTCCCCCCAACAATCACATTTATTGGTGGTTCAGTCTTGGCAGGACTAAGGACTTCCCATTCCACTGGTGTTCTTACTAGGCTGTTTATTGCTACCTATGAGGTTGGAGCCCAGGGTCAATCCATGTATAGTTGCTTGGGTAGTGGCTTAGTCCCTGGTTGGTTCTCTTGATTAATTTTGAAACCTTTTCCATGTGAATTTTTACAAATAATAGCAATTTCAAATTTTGTGTGTTTTTTGAAAGAAGTAACTCAAAATTTTGATATTTAATCAAAAGAAAAATATTTAGGCATTAGTCTTATTTTTTGCTTTGTTTTGGTTTTGGATTTTTGTAACATATTTACTGGATGTAGCCAAAAATTCTAAGAACTGCACCTACAGACCAGATTAGGTACAAAAGCACAGATCTGTTTTTCTATGTCTCTTGGCTCCTAATATTAAAAGATGTCCATGTCAAGAGAAAACAATAAATTTGAGTAATCGTACCCAACTCTTAAAATTCCAGTCGAATAATAGAGAGATTGTGATTCATAAAGAAAATATTTTAAACACATGGTTTTTAATGAGAGCTATATGAACAAAACAAAGTGATCAATGCTTTATTTGAGTTAACTTCCTGAAAAAAATGCACACTGTTAATGCATTTTGAGGTTCTCTGGACTATACTAAATTTATTTATTTATTTATTTATTTATTTATTTATTTATTTATTTATTTATTTTTCAATTTTTCAGATTGGGTATTTCTTATATATATTTCAAATGTTATTCCCTTTCCCAGTTTCTTGTCCATGAGTACCCTAACCCCTCCCACTCCCTTTCTATAAGGGTGTTTCCCTTACTGCCCTTCCAGTCCCCTCTCCCAACCTCCCAAAAATCCCCTACACTGGGGGAACAACCTAAGTCGGACCAAGGACCTCTCCTTCAATTGGTGTGAACAAGGCCATCCTTTGCAACATATGCAGTTAGAGCCATAGGTCAGTCCATGTATAGTCCCTGTGAGCTCTGGTTGGTTGACATTGTTGTTCTTATGGGGATTCAACCCCCTTCAGCTCTTTCATTCCTTTCTCTAATTCCTCCAATGGGGGTCCAGTTCTCAGTTCAGTGGTTTGCTGTCAGCATGCACTACTTAGCTTTATCGATTTTATCTAGTTTTGGTGGATATATATATATATATATATATATATATATATATATATATATATACATACACACACACACACACACACACACACACACCACATATATCAGTGTCTGCTCTAAACTTTGCCTCCCTATCCCCTTCTATGGGATATTTTTGTTCCCCTTTTTAAGAAGGAGTGAAACATCTGCATTTTGGTCATCCTTCTTGAGTTTCATGTGGTCTGTGCATTGCATCTTGGGCTAATATCCATATATCAGTGAGTATATACCATGAGTGTTTTTCTGTGGTTGCTTTACCTCACTAAGAATGATATTTTCTAGTTCATTCCATATGCCTACGAATTTCATGAAATCATTTTTTTTATAGCTGAGTAGTATTCCATTGTGTAGATGCACCATATTTTCTGTATACATGGCTCTGTTAAAGGGCATCCTGTTTCATTCCAGGTTCTGGCTATTATAAATAAGGATGCTATGAACATATTGGAGTATGTGTCTTTGTTGTATGTTGGAGCATCTTTTGGGTATACTCTCAGGAGTATTCTGGGTGTGTCCTCAGGAGTTACAATATCCAATATTCTGAGGAACCTACAGACTGATTTCCAGAGTGGTTTTACCAGTATGCAATCCCACCAACAATGGAGGAGTGTTCCTCTTACTCCACATCCTTGCCAGCATCTGCTGTCATCTGACTTTTGGCCTTAGCCATTCTCATTTTATGAGGTCTGAATTGTTGATTCCTGATCTTAGAACATAAGCCATTGGTGCTCTGCTCAGGAAATTTTCCTCAGTGTTCATATGTTTGAGATTTATCCCCACTTCGTATTTTATTAGTTTGAGTGTGTCTGGTTTGGTGTGCATGTCCTTGATCCACTTGGATTTAAGCTTTGTACAGGGTAATAAGAATGGATTGATTTGCATTCTTCTACATGCTGACTTCCAGTTGAACTAGCACCACTTGTTGAAAATGCTATCTTTTTTCCATTGGATGGTTTTAGCTCCTTTGTCAAGATCAAGTGACAATAGGTGTGTGGGTTCATTTCTTGGACTTGAATTCTATTCCACGGATCTATCTGCCTGCCTCTGTACAAATACCATGCAGTTTTTTTTAATCACTATTGCTCTCTAATACTGCCTGAGGTCAGGCATGGCGATTCCCCCAGAAGTTCTTATCATACATTTCTTTCACGTGCTTGGTTAAAGTCATACTGAGTTATTTTATATTATTTGGCACTATTGTCCAGGGTATTGTTTCCCTAATTACTTTCTCAGCCTGTTTATCCTTTGAATAGAAGAAGGCTACTGAGTTGTTTTAGTTAATTTTATACCCCATGGGACAATTTGCTGAAGTTTTGTTTCATGTTAAATAGTTCTCTGGTAGAAATTTTGGGGTCACTTAAGTACACTATCATATTATCTGCAAAGAGTGATATTTTGATTTCTTCCCTTCCAATTTGTATCCCTTTGACCTCCCTTTGTTGTCCGATTGCTCTGGCTATGACTTTGAGATCTATATTGAATAAGTATAGAGACAGTGGGCAGCCTTGTCTAGTCCCTGATTTTAGTGGGATTGTACATGGCTTTGCCTATGTTTAGGTACCAGCCTTGAATTCCTATTCTTTCCACGACTTTTATTATGAATTGGTGTTAAATTTCGTTTAATGCTTTCTCAGCACCTAATGAAATGATCATGTTTCTTATTTTGAAATTTGTTTATATAGTGGATTACGTTGATGGATTTCAGTATATAAAACCTTCCTTCTATCTCTGGGATGAAGCCTACATGATCATGATGATTGATCATTTTGATATGTTCTTGGATTTGGTTTCCAAGAATTCTATTGAATATCTTTGCATCAATATTCATAAGGGAAATTTGTCTGAAGTTCTCTTTCTTTGTTAGGTCTTTGTGTGGTTTCAGCATAAGAAAAATTCTGGCTTCATAGAAGGGATTTGATAGTGCTCCATCTGTTTCTATTTTGGGGAATACTTTGGACAGTATTGCTATGAGGTCTTCTATGAAGGTCAGATAGAATTTTGCACTAAATCCATCTGGTCCTGGGCTCTGTGTGATTGGAAGACTTTTAATGACTGCTGCTATTTCTTTAGGAGTTATGGGGTTGTATAAATCATTTAACTGTTCCTGATTTAACTTTGCTAACTGGTATTTGTCAAAAAAATTGTCCATTTCCCCCAGATTTTCAAGTTTTGTTGAATACATTCTTTTGTAATAGGATCTGATGATTTTTTTTAATTTCCTCACATTCTGCCGTTATGTCTCCCTTTGCATTTCTGATTTTGTTAATTTGGACATACTCTTGGTGCCCTCCGGTTAGTCTGGCTAAGGGTATATCTATTTTGTTGATTTTCTCAAAGAAATAGCTCTTAGTTTTGTTGATTCTATGTATGGTCATTTTTGTTTCTACTTGGTTGATTTCAACCTTGTATTTGTTTATTTCCTGCTTTCTACTCCTTTTAGGCATATTTGCTTCTTTCTGTTCCAGAGCTTTCATGGGGGAGGGGTGTCAAGCTACTGATTTATGTTCTCTCCTGTTTCTTTTATAAGCACTCAGAGCTATTAGTTTTCCTCTTACAGAGCTTTATAAGTTGGAGTATGTTGTACCCTCATTTTCATTAAGTTTTAAAAAAAGTCTTCAATTCCTTTTGTTATGTCTTCCTTGACCAAGTTATCATTGAGTAAATTGTTATTCAACTTCCATGTAAATGTGGGCGTTCTGTCCTTGTTGTTATTGAAAAATAGTCTTATTTGGTGGTGATCTGATAGTATGCATGGGATTATTTCTATCTAACTGTATCTATTGAGGCCTGTTTTTTGATTGATTACATGATGAATTTTGTAGAAGGTACCACAAGGTCCTGAGAAGAAGGTATATCCTTTTGGTTTAGGATGGTATGTTCTATTAATATCCATTAAGTCCATTTGGTTCATAACTTCTGTTAGTTTCTGTATGTCTCTGCTAATTTCTGTTTCCATGATCTGCCCATTGATGAGAGTGGGTTGTGGAAAACCCCTACTCTTATTGTGTGAGGGGTAATGTGTACTTTGAGCTTTAGTAATGTTTCTTTTATGACTGTAGCTGCCCTTGCATTTTGAGCATAGCTATTTAGGATTGAGAGTTCATCTTGGTGGATTTTTCCTTTGATGAATATGAAATGTCCTTCCTTATCTTTTTTGATGACTTTTGGTAGAAACTCGATTTTATTCTATATTAGAATGACTACTCCAGTTTGCTTCTTTGGACCATTTGCTTAGGAAGTGTTTTCCACCCTTTTGAATTGAGGTAGTGTCTGCTTTTGTCTCTGAATTGTCTTTCCTATATGAAGGAAAATACTGGGTCCTCTTTACATATCCAGCCTGTTAATCCATGACATTTTATTGGGGGATTGAGTCCATTGATGTTGAGAGATAGTAAGCAATAGTGATTGTTGCTTCCTGTTGTTTTCGTATTTACAGGTGGGATTATTTTGGTGTTTTTCTCTTTTGGTTTTGTTGCAAGGAAATTAATTTCTTGCTTTTTCTTGGGTGTAGTTTCCATCCTTTGTTGGGATTTTCCATTTATTATTCTTTTTAGGACGAAAAGTTGTAGAAAGATATTGTGTAAATTTGGTTTTGTCATGGGCTATCTTGGTTTTCCCTCAATGTTATTTGAGAATTTTGCTGGATATAGTAGCCTGGGCTAGCATTTGTGTTCTCTTAAGGTCGGTAAGACTTCTACCCAGGATCCTCTGGTTTACATAGTCTCTGGTGAGAATTCTGGTGTAATTCTGATAGGTCTGCCTTTATATGTTACTTTTTCTCTTACTGCTTTTAATATTCTTTGCTTTGCAATTTGATGTTTTGACTATTACGTGACGGGAGGAATTTCTTTTCTGATCCAATGTATTTGGAGTTCTATAGGCTTCTTGTATGTTTTTGGGCATCTCTTTCTTTAGGTTAGCGAAGTTTTCTTCTATAGTTTTGTTGAAGATATTTATTGGCCCTTTAAGTTGGAAGTCTTCACTGTCTTCAATATCTACTATCCTTAGGTTTGATCTTTTCATTGTTTCCTGGATTTCCTGTATGTTTTGGGCTAGGAACTTTTTTGTTTTTATATTATCTTTGAGAGTTGTGTCAATGTTTTCTATGGTATCTTCTCCTGAGATTCTTTCTTCTTTCTCTTGTATTCTGTTGGTGATTCTAGCTCATATGACTCCTGATTTCTTCCCTAGGTTTTCTATCTCCAAAGTTGTCTCCCTTTTTGCTGTCTTTATTGTTTCTATTTCCATTTTTAACTCCTACGTGGTTTTGTTTATTTCCTTCTCCTATTTGTTTATTTTTTCCTGTAATTCTTTAAGGGACTTCTGTGTTTCCTACTTAAGGGCTTCTACTTGTTTACTTGTGTTGTTCTTTATTTTCTTGAGGGAGTTATTTATATACTTCTGAAAGTTCTCTATCATCATGATAAAAATGTGATTTTAAAAAAATCTTGCCTTTCTGATATCCAGTGTTTGCTTTAGTGGGAAAACTGGACTCTGATGATGATGCCAAGTAGTCTTGTTTTCTGTTGCTTGCCTCTCCCCATCAGGTTGTCTCTGGTGTTAGCTTGTCTTGCTGTTTCTGATGGTGGCTTGACCCTCCTGTATGCTTGTGTGTCAGCACTCCTATAGACCTGTTTTCTTGTTTTCTTTCAGCCAGTTATGGGAACAGAGTGTTCTGCTCTCAGGCATGTAGGGGTTTCTGGTGGCTGGCTTTGAGTTCTTGGCAAGGGCTGCAACCACAAGGACCCTGCCCCTACTGCTCCTGGGTCCCTGTGCCAAGTGGACACAGATGATACTAGGTGTTTTCCTCTTGAGTCTGCAATGTGGGCAGGGAGGAGTATTCTCTGGTTCCTCAGAAGTTTCTGCACTTCTGATGATATATTTATTAATTTTTTAATAGGAGTGAAATTGACTTCTGAAAATTTTCCTATTGGAATTTTATTCTTCTGCCAGATTACAGTGAGAATGACTGGTGCCTCCTAAGGATTATTTTATTATGCCATTTTCATATTTACTGGGAAGAGTTTAGTGCGCAAAGTCCTGATTATAGAACACTTAAACTTTGCCAATTGCTTGCCTGTCATTTTAAGGAGCATTCCAAGGACAATGGCAAATTTTCAATTTCAGAATTTCCTTGATGACTCTGGATGTAAATTGATAATGTATTTTTTCTCGAATAACAAGGGGGATGACCTTCTATGCCATTTGACTACTAAGTTCTTTCCAAGCAATCATGATAAGTTCCAGCAACTCCAGGTGGATAGAGGTTGAACACAGAGACAAGTATATTGGTCACTCCTGCTCTGTCTCCTAAATCTGTCTTATAAATATGTCTGGCTTATATATCTGATTCTAAACATTATGACTCCAATAAGGGTGTCATAAGGTAAGCATATCCATAGTGCTCAACACTTTCTTAAAGTTTCATCTGAAGACAGGGCCACATGAACTACTCTCATGCTGCTGTACATTTTTCGTTTCTTACATATTCTCTTCCACTGTGTTTGTAATTATGACCTCCTCCACATGTCCAGTGGTATGGGGAGTAAATATATTTACATTGATAGGTGTATGTTTTCTCATATTTTGCTCCTTTATTCTTACCATTAATATTAAGTTGAGTTTTGACCTGCATTTACCTGGCTTTGGTAAAAGATAGTTACACCCAAATATTATATGAGCTCTGGGCACTTTGCCTTTCTTATACATTGTCATATACTTTAATGTGTTGTACAATGCTAAAAGTGTAATTTGAAAATACTATGCTTTTCATAATTGACTCTTTCATTATATTAAGTGATCAGTAGTCATTTTGTAGAATATCATTTTACAGCTGTGTTATTTATTTTTCTTTTGACTCTGATGAAGTGCCTGAGAAAGGCAACTCAAAGAATGAAAGTTTTCTTTGTCCCTACTGTCTGAATATTCTATCCTTCATATAAAGCAGAAGCAGTAGGGACAATGTGTTTGTGGAGAAAGGAACAAAAGATATGTCATAACACTGAGTTCACTGTCAAGAAGTAGAGATGTAAACTTCTGTGCTTATTTCCTTTGGTCTCTGGCCCTTTAAAACAATGACTGCCTATCTGCCTGTGGAATTGTATCACCAAAATAAAAGCAGGTATTCTGCACTCAGGTGAACCTTTCTGAAATATCCACACAGTCATATCACAAATGAATATGAGGACCAGAAATCCATGTTTCCAAATTGACACACATTAACATCAAAATACTGGGGGGAGTGTTTTATGCCCAAGGTATTCAGATGCTGTTGTTATTCTAATATGTAGGGAGCGGCACATATAGATAAAAGATGGCGCTGACATCCGGTGGTCGTTTGTAAACACCCACAAAAGCGCATGTGTTGGCATTTCTCTGGCAGCTATCAGCCTGGAGTGATATTCATGCTAATGAGGTATTTCATGCTCCACCAATCCCTAGAGGACAAGTATATAGCCATAGCCTGTTTTTTATATAAGGCTAGTGCCTTTGTTGCTCGGGGTCCCCCTATCAAGAATGAGGTGTTCCTGCAATAAAGGCTGTTGAAAAGAATCCAACAGTGTTGCGTCTTCCTTGCTGGATGAGGTGGGCGTTGCACACACACACACACACACACACACACACACACACACACACACATATATATATATATATATATATATATATATATATATATATATATATATATCAAGTGCTACTACATTGAGTACAAAATAAATAGTTCAAATTTAAACATGTTTCACTTGTCCAAAAACTTGATGACAACAGAAAGTTTAAACATCTCTTTGAAGTGGGTATTGACAATTTTTGGAAAAAAACAAAAACTATGGAATTGGGTGGGCTCATCTGATTTCCTTTTCCCTCAAGACAAGCAGGAAAGTAATAGGATTATGTTGTGGTGACACTACTAAAAATTCACAGAAACCTGGGAAGAAATATGCAATTCTTTTTCCTGAGGTATTTTTTAATGTGTCTTTCTTCATAGCCCTGGCTGTCCCGATAATTTCTATGTAGACCAGGCTAGCCTTAATTTCATAGAAATCTCTGCTTCTGCCTCCCAAGTGTTGGAATTTGTGGTATGGTGAGCCTGGAGAGGAAGCCTGGTAAGGTCAATCCAAAGGTTTAAAGACCTGGAGACCCTGAAGGGAAAGTGGGAGCTTTGCCTCCCCATAGCATCAGGCCCCGGCCACATGGTAGTTACAGATCTGACCCCCTCCTCATAGACTTGTGGCTATCAGTCATATAACAGCAATACCCCAAAGCCATCCACAGGTAGATGAGGCATCCTTAACATCTCAGAACAAGACAATAGGGAAAGAAACATGACAACAGTCAAGTGGGCACAAAACAGAGTTCTCCATAATAAGGAACTATCTAGAATTCTGTAGTGCATTGCCAATAAACTTCCCTTCCTTGCCATCCCTACATGCAAAAGCTATTTAATCTTCAGCCTATCCTGGTTTTATGCATCCATTTCCTGCCATGAAAATAAAATATTTGGAACCACATACTGTTTCTTTTCACCAAGCTACAGCCTAATATCCTGGAGGTCTCTCTGTGCTCTCAGCCACAAAGAACAGCAAGCCACTGCCTTCAAGCTATAGACTTCGCCATCCCTATCAATAGCGGCCTGGGCTAGATGCAACCCTAAGACCCCCTACTTTGATCTCTGCTTGTCTGCACCTCCCAGCAAAACCGGAATGTTCAAGAGCCTGAGAATCTCATGGCCTCTGCCAGCTCTGGCTTTTGCACATCTCAGAGTGTGCCTTCCCATCCTGGAGCCCTATCTTCAGCCCAGCACAACATCCCTGATGTGTCATGGGATAAGCATAGTCAAACTCTGAGCATTTTGCCTTCACAAGTGGCCATACTCTGGTGGAACATGGGCTCATAAACCTACAGGAATTCATGGCATATGCTACCAAGTCTAGCCATGAAATAAACAATTAACAGAGTACTGTTATTCATAAAAACAACATTACCATTTCTTCTAAAGAAAGGTATTAGGTGAGTCAAATGAGAAATCTTAACCATTTTTCATTTTTAGATTTATTTTGATATTTTCAATTATTGTTGAGAATATAAACGTTGTACCTCATCAATAGCAATCATGTCCATTAATACATTTAAGTCTCTAAGGTAACATCATTTGCATAATTATTTTGCAATACATTATATCCACCCATTAAGTGTTAAGCAACTACTTACCCAGGGGACTGACTATCCACAAAGAAAAGGCAAAAATGTTTCCACTGACTGTTAGTTTTTATTATACTTTATTTATTTATTTATTTATTTATTTATTTATTTACTTACATTCCCATACTCTGTTCTGTGGAAGCTTAGAGATGAAGCTGCCAGACAGGATCAAGTAAGGACTGGTGACGGGTACAAATAGGTGCTAGAATGCCATCCTTGAGAAGAAAATGTTTTTTCTCACTTGGTCTTAAAATATGTTCTGCTGTGTACTGTTTCTGTGGAAGTGGTTCTCATGCTTTCTTGGTTATGGCAAGTATATTTTGATAATAGGAAGAGGGGTGGTTTGTTATTTAAGTATTTTAAGAAGAACCCTTTGTTTAGTATTATTTCTTTGTTTAGTCTCACCTTGCTTGTTCTTGGTATCATGGGAATAATGATCTTATGGTATCTTGCCAAAATGAAAATTGAAGTAATGCATATTCATAACTAGATAATGAGTAATAAAGTTTGCAACTGTGTGCAGTTATTTCTACCTTTGCTTTGCATGCCCTGTATCCTGGTGATTTGTGACCATACTCAGGGACCCCAATGCACTAGATGTTGACACTGTTCCACCTCTCTCATAGTCTTTCTCACGGCATCCCCCTGCCCTTTTCCTCTGAAAGAATGGGGTTATTCTGGGTATCTCCCACCATTGCACATAAAATCTCTGCCAGATTAAGTGTATACACTTCCACTGAGGGCAGAAAAGGCAGAATTGAAAACTCAAATGCCTGTCTGAAACATATGTTCCAGAGAAAACACAACGAGGCTTGTTTTATCAGTATTGAAAATAGTTTATCTAATAGATGACATTGAAAATAATGTCAATTATCTTATATCCAGTGTTTCAAAGTAGAGCAGTCCACAGATCTACTAAATTACCATTCTACTATCAAATTTCCTTAAGTTCCGGCTGACTCTCTTCCCATTCCCTCCCTCAAATCCATCTACCCTCCTACTTCCCACCTGATCATTCTAACCATGTCCCACCCTTTCTTCTGGCTCCAGGCCATCCATTAAATCTATTCTATTTCCTGCTCCCAGAGACATGTGTCTTCCCTAGTACTTTCTCTACTCCCAGTCTCTCTGTTTCTGTGAATTATAGGGTAGACATCATTCAATACTCATATCTAGGTATATGATAATATGTACCAGATTTATCTTTCTGGCTCTGAGTTACCTCATTTGAAATATTTTCTATTCCATCATTTGCTTGAAAACTTCACATCCTCATTGTTTCAAGGGCTGAGGATTACTCCATTGTGTTCATTTTGATATTTTCTTTATTCATCTTCCTGTTGAGGGACATTTAGTTTATTTTCAATTTCTGACTATTTTGGATAGAGTAGCAATGAACATATTTTAGCAAGTGTCCATGGGTTAAGATGAAGCAACCTGTGGCATATGCCCTAGAGTAGTGTAGCTGGATATTGAAGTAGATTGATTAACTGAGGTATATATGCCATTGATAACACTCTCAACTTATTTTTCTTTTGTATATAGCAGAACTACTAAGTTTTTTGAGTTAATTTTCTGTTTATGTATTTGTAGAGAGTTTTTCTTGGTTATAGGAGTTCATGGTAATAATTTTTGGGGTTCTTTTGTATAATATGTTCTGAAAATAAGAATATTTTAATGTTTTCCTTTCTAATTTTTACCTACTTAATCCCTGTAGGTTGTCTTATTGCTGGAGCTAAGACTGAGCACTAATAGATATGCCAAGAGTAAAAAACCTTGCTTTATTTATGATTTTCATGGAATTGCTTTGTTATTCTTTCAATTTAAATTAATGTTGTTATGAGCTTACAGGTCATTGTCTTTGGTACACTTTTTGACAACACTTTTACCTTTATTCTTTCAGTATTTGTATTTTATTATGAAGGGACACTAGATTTTGTCAAAACCCTTTTATGCTTTTAATAAGATAATGTGTTTTCTTTATTCTTTCATTTGTTAATATGTGGATTAAATTTATTAATTTTTATATATTGAGCCATCCCAGTATCTCTGGAATGAAGAATTATGGTCATCATTCTTTTGGTAATTCAAGTATTTTATAGAGAATTTTTGTCTATGGTTATAAGGAAAACTACTTTGCAATTTTCGTTCTTTGCTAGATCTTTATACTATCTGGATATCAAGATAGTTGGTCTTGTAAAGTAAACTGAGCAATGTTCCTTTTCTTCCTAATTTGTTGAATAATTTGAGGATTATTGGCATTTATTCTTCTTTGAAAGCCTGGTAGAATTCTATGATAAACCATCAGCCTTGAGATTCTTTTCTTTATACAGTTGGGAGAGCTTTAATTCCTGCTTATATTTCTTTAGTGTTTATTAATCTGTTGATTTGTGTGTTTGGTTTGTAGGGGGTTGTTTGTTTATCTTATCCAGATTTAACTTTGGTAAGTTCTATGTATCGAGCAATCCATCTATTCCTCTGAGATTTTTCATTAGATATAGCACAGGCTTTTTAATTATGTCCTTATGATTCTCAGGATTTACACAAGCTCTGTTATTATATGTCTCTTATATTTTTTAATTTTATTAATTTGGGTATTCTCCCTGTGTCTTTTAGTTCATTGAATAAACTTTTGTCAATTTATCTTTTTAAAGGAATCAACATTTTGTTTCATTAATTCATTGTGTTGGTATTGTTTTTATTATTTCTATTTTATTGCCTTCAGACAACAGTTTAATTATTTTTGACTGTCAACTCCTTTTGAGTGTGATTGTTTTTTCATGTTGTTCTAGAACTTTAAAATGTGCTACCAAGTAGATTATTTCTCTCTGCCTCTGGTTAAATGAGTTGATTCAGGGCAGATTAGACTGAATGAGAACAGCTTTATTGGGAAACTGTTCTGTTAAATTCACTGGCCCCTAAAATTAGAGGCCAGGGGAGTCACTACATGAAGAGAGAGATAGAAAAAGAAAACAAAGTGCACACAGTAGCAGAGATGAGAGGAGAAGAAGGGAGCTAGAGACCAAAATGTCTGGATTATGCAGGTAAGACCACTGGGGAAAGGGCAGCCTCACTCCTCGGCCTCAATGTTCGTGGTAGGGTTCAGAGAATGAGAGATGGCGACTGACAGTTGGTGGAAGAACCTTGATTTGGGGGTCTAAAATATGGGCCTAAGTCCTCCCTACCTTAGTCCTAGGCCTTTATTTGTTATAAATGAATAAGGGAGTCTATAATCATCCATGACTACTCCCTGCTGTTATTGGGACCCGGTTTTGTTTTAACTGACCATCAAGTTGCACTTTTTATTATAGTGGCTTTTTAAAGACTGGAACAAATAATTGCATCTCAATTTAAAAGTGTCTTTTGAAGACCTTTTTTGCTGCTCTGCTTGCTCATGATCAAAAAGTTCGTAAAGCCACAGCTTGACTCATTTTTTGGAAATAAAGTAAAGAAAGAAAAAAAGTTATATGCTATTCTACCAGTATGTATACATTTTTCCTGTCAACATGTTGGGAGGTTTAAAATGAACAGGCTGATTTTTCACCACCACCTTTTAAATGAGTGTTTACAAAAAAAATATGCTTTTTACATGTGCTATTTAATCCTAAACTAAGACCAAATCCCAGCATGGAGAGTGGAGTTGGGCATGACAACTCTACTCCTATCTGTTGAGCTATAACTATTAGCTTCTGGGAGGAAAGATCAATTTTCTTTAAGAACTGCCCCTGACCACACTGCAGTAAAAGGTCACATGTCCAAGAATTCTTGGTAAACACATACTGGCATTGATGGGAGAGTGAGTAATGACACAAAGTTTGGTGGAAAGAAGAGGAGAATAGATCTGGTAAGAGTTAAGAAGAGGGTGGATGAATCTGACCAAAATATATACAATGAATTTCTCAAGAAATGATAATATTATTCTTTTTAAATAATAAATTGTGCTTTGTAAATGCCTTCATCCAGAGGCAGATGAGAATAACCCTTAACTATATTCCCAGTGGGACTAAGAATTGAGTTAGATTAGCCTTTCTCACGATCTCAGTATTGCCATTATCTTTCTAAGGCAAGATAGGCTAAAGGTTAAAGAGATGACTCATCAGTTAAACTCATAGATTTTTCTTACACAACATGAGTTCACCTCAAAATACCTGTGACAGACACCACACAACTACCTGAAGTTCAACTTCAAGGGATCTGAGGTCCACTGGTGGCTATCTCAGTTACCTATGCTCATACACACACACACACACACACACACACACACACACACACACACACACACACACACACAAAACCTATGATACATTAATATTTGAAATAAGAAGCCAGTAGATTTGGATAATGCTAAGTTACTCTTTAATACAAAACAAAACATCAACAATTTTTGTTATCCCTTAAGTAAGGGATTTTCATATGTAGCCAATTAAAATTTCCCCAACAATCTTCTACAGTAATATTACTCCCTGAACCTACTATAAGGTTCCACTAATCCAACAAAAAGAAAAACTCCTGTTAAGAGATTCCAAAGCACTACTTAAAAAACTTAACATATTATTGGGTGTTTAAGAAACCAATGTGGGAAAAATGTCATTACAAGGTAGTCATTTTAGCATGATTGTCTTTGAATGGCCTGTCTGAAACTATAGTGCAAAGCAAAAGTCACATCTATCTTGCAAAACACATCAGAATGAGGTAAAAAGAAATCATATCTCATTGAAACATTAGTGACATGTAATTTTTTTAAACAACAAAACAAAATAAAGATTTTTCTCTTCTTTCGGAAGATGTTTGCAGACAGAATAAACCCATGGTTTATGTTCTTCCTCAGAATTTCCACGCTTGTTTTCAACTTCTGCTTACACACTGCTTCTAGTGCATAAGAAGTGATTTTTCTTTCCCTCACAAAGCAGAAATGCCTGGGGTTATTAAAATCATTTATATGCAGTCTAGAAATATATAAAAATGAACAGCATTAATGAACTAACTCTTTTTTATGATTTAATGGCTTTATTTTTTAGTGTGTGTGTGTGTGTGTGTGTGTGTGTATGTGTGTGTGTGTGTGTCTGTATCTGTATCTGTATCTGTATCTGTATCTGTGTGATTTTATGTGTACTACATATGTGCAGGTGTCTGTGGGTTTCAGTAACCAGATGCCCTGGAACAAGTGTTATAACAGTTGTGAGCTGCCATATTGGATGCTGGGAACTAATTCTGAGTTTGATGTGAGAGCAGAAAATACTCATAACTGAGGAGCCATTTTTCTAGTCCCTCTCCTTTCCTTTTGTACTTTTCAACTTCTCATTTTCCCTCCATAATTTTTCTAAGGCCAAGTTCAGGAGATGCTGATGTTTCTTCCAATAGGGTGACATGTCCATGCTATAAGATGGTGGGCTGATACATGTACTTAAAAATATTTGCTATATTTGTAGAGGACCCAGGTTTAATTCTACACACTTCAGTGATACAACCATCTTTAACCTCTGTTCCAAGGCATCTCTAACCATCTTCTGGCCTCTAAGCCTGAACATTCATGAAGGAAAATACTGAATACACATAAACATTTTAAAATTAACACACAATTTTAATTTGTTGATGCGTGTGTGTGTGTGTGTGTGTGTGTGTGTGTGTATAGTGGGGTCTGTGCCTACCAAAGATCAATATCAGGAGCCTTAAGTTGTCTTCCACCTTATTTTGGAGAAAATGGCTCATGACGAACCTGCCATTCATAGAATGGTTGGCCAGTTACCTTAAGGGAGACTACTGACCCCACCCTTTTCCATGACAACTTTGTTGTACTTCCTCTCCATCTAGGTACCCTATCAACCTCCAAATAGTACTAAGTAAGAAAGAAGTGTTGAGCAAGCTCTTAACTTTTCCATGGGCCAGGGAAATTTGCAAGAGGAAATTTTAAGGAAGTGAGCTTGTGTCTTCTTCGAGAAGACACATGCAGATGTTTAAATATTATAATCCAACATCTGATTGATATATTCTGCCTGTGACTTATGAACCACATGCAAAAGATTGCAGATATAAAATGGTCTAGAACAAAAGTATGTTTACTCAGAACAATAAGATTTTTGTAATCCAACAACATAGTTTATTAATTGAATTGTGTATGTTTTGTGTGTGTTTTGTTGGTAGGGGGTGGGTATGGGTGTCTGGGTGTGTGTTCATGTGTGTGTGTCTGTGTGTGTCACTTTGTAATTTCAAAGTATTGGACATCCCGATAAGGCTTTCCTTTCCCAGAAATGAGTAGCTGAATACCTAGCTAAAAGGAACCCTATCATGAGGGCCAGCAGAGATGCCTCTCCCAATGAAGTGAACTAACACAAGGACCTGAGGCTAATTCTCCACATCCAAACAAAAAGCTGGAAAAACTTGCATGTGACTGCACTTCAGGAACCAGTGAAGCAGAGACTAACAGGTATCTAGCAATTGATAGCTTATCAACCTTACAGAATTTGTTCGTCCCAGGTTCCAGTGAGTAATCCCATCTAAAATGTTACTGAGGCGGATGGCAGCTGATGATACATGGCCATGATAAGCTGTTCCTTCATCTCCACACTTATGTGTAGATAATCTATGCACATATGTGCACCTAAATAAACATATGTTCACAAAAATTTCCTCGATCTCATAAGGATTTGAAGACCATAGGAGGAAAAACAAACTGCAGAGATAAATGCTGAAGGTTTTTAAATATTATATACTAAATTATAACTATGATATAAAATATATCAAATATATACTTATCAAATGTCTTCTTTTTATATAAAGTATTTGGGATTACATGCTCATGTGACAAATACAGTATATAAAACTTTATCTAAGCAGATCACCCTAGATCACTTAGTCTATCTTAAATGATCTCAGAGCACTCACATTAGGCTCCAGGTGGGAAAACATCAAATCACCCAATATAAAGACCATTTTAGTCATAACACCAAATGCACAAAACAAAGAAAAATTATTAAAAGCAGTAAGGGAAAAAGGTCAAGTAACATACAAAGGCACACCTATCAGAATTATATCAGACTTCTCAACAGAGACTATGAAACCAGAAGATCCTGGACAAATGTCATACAGACACTAGAACACAAAAGCCATTTCAGGCTACTATAACTAGTAAAATTCTCAATTAACATAGATGGAGAAAAGAAAATATTCTATGAAAAAACCAAATTTACCCAATATCTTTCCATAAATCCAGGCCTACAGTGGGTAATAAATGGCAAACTCCAACACAAGGATAGAAACTGCACCCTGGAAAGAGCAAGAAAGTAATCTTTTTGCAAAAAGTCAAGAGAGCCTCACTAACATAGCTCCACCTTTAACAACAAAAATAATAGGAAACAATAATCACTATTCCTTAATATCTCTAAACAACAAAGTGCTCAATTCTCTAATAAAAAAGACGTAGACTTTAAGACTAGATATGGAAAGAGGATTCAGCACTTGCTGCATAGAAGAAATACCACTCAGTGAAAAAAGACAAACAGTACCTCAGAGTTAAAGGCTGGAAAATATTTTCCAATCTACTGTTCCAAGACATTAGCTGGAGTAGCCATTCTAATAATGAATACTACTGATTTAAAACCAAATGTTGTCAAAGAAAGCTATGGAAGGACACTTCATAGTCAAAGGAAAAATACACTGAGATGACTTCTCAAACCAGAATATTTATGCTCCAAATGTAAGGGCACCTTCATTCATAAAAGAAATTGTACTAATGTTCAAAGCACACATTGTATATCACACAATAATATTCGGAGGTTTCAACAACCCATTATCCTCAATAAAAAGATTATGGAAACAGAAACTGATCAAAGACAAAAAATAACAGAAATTATGTACCAAATGGATTTAACAGATATCTATAGAAACTTTCATCTTAAAAAAATAGAATATATCTACTTCTCAGCACTGTATGTTACCTTATCCAAAAATGACCATATATTTGGCAACAAAACATGCCTCAAAAGATATAAGATTTAAATAATTCCATGCATCCAATCAGAAAACCATGGATGAAGGTTGGTCCTCAACAACAAAAACAACAAAATATCCACACAAATGGAAGTTGAAGAACATTCAACTCAGTGATAAATTGGTCAAGGAAGAAATAAAGAAATGAAACACTATTTAGAATTTAATGAAATGAAAGCAAAACATACCCAAACATATGGGATACAATGAAAGCAGTGCTAAGAGGAAACCTCATCACACTGTGAGTGCTTCCAAAAAGAAACTAGAGAAAACATACACTAGTAGCTTGATAGCACACCAAAATACTCTTGATCAAAAAGAAGCAAATACACCCAAGAGGAGTAGACAGCAGAAAAAAATTAACTCATGACCAGAATCAACCTAGTAGACAAAAAAGAATTGCACAAAGAATCAACAAAACCAGGAGCTGGTTCTTTGAGAAAATCAACAAAACATATAAACCCTTAACCCGATGAACCAGAGAGCACAGAGAGAGCATCCAAATTAGCAAAATCAGAAATGGAAACTCAGACATAACAACAGAATTTGAGGAAATTAAAAAACCAACAGATCCTACTGCAAAAGACTATATTCAACTAAACTGGAAAATATGGAGCAAATGGACAATTTTCTAAACAGATATCAGGTGCCAAAATTAAATCTGGATCAGAAAAACCATCTAAACAACCGATAACTTCTAAAATTAGAAGCAGTAGTTAAAAGTCTCCCAATCAACAAAAGCCCAGGACCTGATGTGTTTAGTAGAAAATTCTATTAGACCTTCATAGAAGACAGAATACCAATACCGTACAACCTATTCCACAAAATAGAAACAGAAGGAATATTACCCATTTACTTCTCGGAAGCCACAATTACACTTATGCCTAAACCACACAAAGACCCAACAAAGAAAGAAAACGTCTAAACAATTTCCCCTTATTTATGTCAATGCAAAAATATTAAATAAAATCTGAGCAAACTGAATCCAAGAACCTATGATTGAAACGATCATCCATCATGATCAATTAGGCTTCATCCCAGGGATGCAGGGATAGGTCAATATATGGAAATCCTTCAACATAATCCACTATATACACAAACTCAAAGATAGAAAAAATGTGGTCATCTCATTAGATGTTGAGAAAGCATTTGAAAAAAATCAACACCTCTTCATGTTAATGAGTCTTAGAAAGATCAGGAACTCAAGGCCCATATTGAACATTGTTAAAGCAGTATAGATCAAACCAGTAGCCAGCAGCAAACTAAATAGAGAGAAACTTGAATCAATCGCAATAAAATCAGGGAATAGACAAAGCTGCCTACTCTATCCCTACTTACTCAATATAGTACCCCAGTTCCTAGGCAGAGCAGAGCATTCAGACAACAAAAGTAGGTTAAAGAGATAAAAACTAGAAAGGGAGAAGTTAATATATCACTATTTTCAGACGTTATGATAATATACTTGTGTGACCTGAAAGGTTACACCAGAGAACTACTAAGCTTGATAAACAACTTCAGCATAGGGGCTGGATACAACATTATCTCAAACAAATCAGCAACCTTCCTCTACACAAACGAAAAACAGAATGTGAAAAAAATTATGGAAATGACACCATTCACAATAGTCACAAATAACATAAAATAACTTGTTGTGACTCTAACCAAGCAAGTGAAAAATCAGTATGACAAGAACTTCAAGTCTCTGAAGATATGAAACTGAAGAAAACCTCAGAAACTGGAAAGGCCTTCCATGCTAATGGATTAGCAAGATTAATATAGTAAAATTGGACGTTTTGCCAAAAGCAATCTACAGATTCAATGCAATCAATGCTTCATAGAGTAAGAAAGAGAAATGTTCACATTCATTTGAAATAAAAAAAACCTAGGATAGCAAAAACTTTCCTCAACAATAAAGAAACTTCTGGGGGAATCACCATCCCTGACTTCAAGTTGTATTATAGAGCCATAGTGATAAAAACTTTATGGTACTGGTACAGAGATGGGCAGGTAGAACAATGGAATAGGATTGAAAACCCAGAAATGAACCCACATACCTATGGTCACTTGATCTTAGACAAAGTGGCTTATACCATCCAGTGAAAAAAGATAGCATTTTCAAAAAATTGTGCCAGTTCAACTGCGGGTCAGCATGTAGAAGAATGCAAATCGATCCTTCTTACTGCCCTAAAGAAAACTCAAATCCAAATGGTTCAAAGACCTACACAAAAATCCAGATACCCTAAAACTAATAAAAGAAAGAGTGGGGAAGATCCTGGAACACATTGGCACACGGGAAATTTTCCTGAATAGAACACCAATGGCTTATCCTCTAAGATTAAGTTTCAACAAGTGAGACTTCTTAAAATTGCAAGCTTCTGGAAGTCAAAGGACACTGTCATTAGGACAAAATGCCAACCAACAGATTGGGAAATGTTCTTTCCCAATTCTACATCTGATAGAGGACTAATATCCAATATGTACAAACATACAGAGAAGTAAAAGGGTATGTTCAAGAAAATACACTCCAGAGAGCCAAATAACCCTATTAAAAATAGGGTACAGATCTAAACAAAGAATTCTTATCTGAGGAATATTGAATGGTTGAGAAGTACCTAAAGAAATATCAACATCCTTAGTCATCTAGGAAATGCAACTTTAAACAACCCTGAAATTTTACTTCACACTGGTCAGAAAGGCTAGATTCATAAACTCAGATAACAAGAGATACTGGCAAGGATGTGGAGAAAGAGGAACACTGTTCTATTGTTGGTGGGATTGCAACCTGGTACAACCACTCTGGAAATTAGTCTGTAGGTTCCGTGGAAAATTGGACAGTGTACTTCCTGAGGACCCTGCTATACTACTCCTGGGCATATACCCAAAAGGTGCTCCAACATATAACAAGGACAAAAGTTCCACTTATGTTTATTCCAGCCTTATTCATAAGAGCCAGAAGCTCAAAAGAACCCAGATGTCCTTCAACAGAGGAATGGGCAAAAAAAATGTGGTATATCTACACAATAGAGTACTACTCAGGTATTATAAACAATGACTTCATGAAATCATAGGAAAATGGATGGAACTAGAAAATATCATACTCAGTGAGGTAACTCGTTCATAAAAGAACTCACATTGTATGAACTCACTGATAAGTGATTATTAGTCCAAAAGCTCGTATTAACAAGACTCAATCCACAGACCACTTGAAGCTCAAGAAGTAGTATGATCAAAGTGCAGATGCTTCTTTCTTTCAAAAACGAGGAAACAAAAATACCCATTGCAGGATACATGCAGACAAAGTTTGGAACAGAGACTGAAGGAATGGCCATTCAGAGCTTGCCCCACCTGGGAATCTAGCCCATATATATAGAGCCACCAAACACAGACAATATGCTGATTATAAAAGTACATGTTTACAGGATCATGATATAGCTGTCTCCTGAGAGGCTCTGCCAAAGCATGACAAATAAAGGAGCAGATACTCACAGGCAACCACTGAAATGATTATGGAGCCCTGATTGGAGGAGTTAAAGTGTGATTGAAGGAGCTGAAGGAGTTTGCAACCCCATAAGAATAACAATACCAACTAAAGTTCTGAGGGACTAAACCACCACTCAAAGAGTACACATGAACAAATCCATGACTCCAGGTGCACATGTAGCATAGGATGGCCTTGTTGAGCATGACTGGGAGTAGAAGGCATTGTTCCTGCCATGGCTGGACCGCCCAGTTTAGGGGAATATCAGGGAGGGGAGGCAGGAAAGGGTAGGTCGTTGGGGAGGTGACACTTTCACAGAAGAAAGGGGGGTGGTATAGGGGCATAGGAAATAGCATAACATTTGGAATGTACATGAAAATATCCAATAAGAAAAAAGACCATTTTTATTAAAAAATTGAACTGTTAAGTTTTATCTCATATAGAATGACTTCTAGGTTGGAAGAAAAGCATGAATGACTGGGCATTTTTTTTTCATATTGTAGATCCAAACAATCTTAAGTCAGGACTATCTGCACAAATGTAGTTATATTTACAACAGTATTTATCTATTGTCTTTATAATAGTACTAAGTATCACCAGTACTTAGGCACTCACCAGTTACAAGGCAAGGCAGGACTTTATATTTAATCTAACATACTGCAACACATACGCCAAAACCGATGAGTAAATATTACTTGAATTTCTTTTTAATTCAAATTTAAAAAATCATTTACTGTGTTCCCTCCTCAAACACCAATTAACTGCCCATAGTTCCTCAGTAAGAGCTGTAGTTTTTTGATATGATATGCTTATTGGTGTAGTAGTTGAAGGAATATTATGGGTGAGATCAACCAATTTACTATTGAATTATTTGCATTTGTGTGTGTATGTGTTTAGACAGGCAGAGGCCAGAGGCCAACCTCAGGTATCATTCTTGAGTTTTGATATAGAATCACTGATTTGCCCTGGTACTCACCAGTTTGACTAAACTCATTGCCCACTGAACACAAAGATTCTCTTTTATTTACCTCTCCAGTACTGGGTTACAACTGCAACTCCTCATGCCTGTTTTTTTGTTTGTTTGTTTGTTTGTTTTATGTAGTTTCTGGGCATACAACTCTGATCATGATGCTTGTGTGACAAGTATTCTATGGACTGAGCCATCTGCACAGCTCTTATTTCTATCTTCAATGAATATGTTACTAGCTTCAAATTTTAGAACTCAGTTAATCCCTTCTTAATCTAAGGTCTCATGATATAAAAGAGAACAGATTCCTGCTTACCCAAATGCATGAAGGAAAAATTTTTGCTGTTTCAGAACCGTGGAAAGAGAGCCAATCCACTAATTTCAAAGGCATTCCCACACAGGTTGACCCTACCCAGGGTATTAGACTGGAGAAAAGCAGAAGAAAGGTCCTCACTACTGGCACCAGTTATCTCACAGGCTTCCAACCTACAACAAAAAGGAATGGGTCTATGTCAATATGAGAAAGAATATTAGTATGAGATTAATCAGTTATCCTATGCTTACTTCAAACCCTCTGAGGACAGTAACTTTAAAAGCCTACTGTTTATAACATTAAATTTTATATTTTTTGGCAAATGTGGCTACAGTTAACAATTCTGAGATTATTCAAGTCTATGGTGACATAGCACTAATACTCTACTGCCCCAGCCCTAGGATGAAATTGGACCTTGCACTGTGTAATACAGTGAAATAAGGGTTGGTGAGTTCTTAGCCACACCTCAAGCACATTAATATCTACTTATTTGAACCACTGAGATACATGTTGTACTGGCTAAACCATATCCCTCCACAATTCATTTGTTGAAGGTCTAATCCATAGGTCCCATGGGATTAGACTTTGAGAAAGATTCTTTACAGAGGCAACTACTTTAAAATAAGTATAATTGTTTGGGATCAAATCTTGTATAACTGTGAAGATATAGGGAGAAGACAATCAATTTCATGTCAGTGAAAAAAGCCTGGAATATATTCCTTGTCTTAGTCCTCTAAAGAATCCATCCCCGATGGTAGCATAATCTCAATTCTACCCACTACTACTGCATTTATCAGTAAAGTCCTACTGTATGAGCCATTCAGTCTATTTTTGTTATGGCAGCTAAAGCAGTTGTCACATAACTTAGTCCACTGAAATAAGCCAATGTGTTGTGATCTATTCACTCCTGTCATCTCCAGTGGACATATATCCATGTGTCTGCCTAACCATCTACACATGCATCCAGTATCCATACATACTCTTATCTAATGCAAGCTTCCATCCACAAAGACAACCATACATCTATACTTGCAACCATCAGTCATCCACCCATCCACCCATTAATGCATCCATCTAATCATCTATGCACTCATTCAACCAAATATGCCTTCTTCCATGTAATAAACATGCATTCCCTTCATGTAACCATCAATCATCCGCCCATATATACATTCATCTATCCTTCTTGGCATCCACCTGTATATCCATGTATTTTCCAACCATCAATATATATATATATATATATATATATATATATATATATATATATATATACCTATCTTCATATTATTCCTTTTCAGATATCTCTTCACAAAAGTTATGTTGCTCCATATTTAGTCTTTTACATTATCAACTTTTAAATACACCAGTCCAGACATATCATAACTAGTTAGACTAACAATCAGCAAATAATAAAAATACACAGCTTCTAGACTTGACATTGTGGAGTAACTTATTAATACAAACACTCTTAACTGCTATGTTGTCCCTAGGGAATTTATTTTTTTATGTGCATTGGTATTTTGCCTACATATATGTATGTATGTATGTATGTATGTATGTATGTATGTATAAATGTTGTGGGTTCCCTGAAACTGGAGTCATAGATGGGTGTGAAATGACATATTGGTGCTGCAAATTGAACCTGAGTCCCCTGGAAGAGTAGCCAGTGCTCTTAACTACTGAGCCAAATCTCTCTCCCACTATGGAGTTTTAATTTTCTTTTCTGCATATTAATCAACCACCTTTTTCCACCCTCAAAGATATAACTAAAACCTTGATGACACCCACCCAAGGTCCATTAATTGGCAGTTGGGATGTTTTATAGCATCACACAGCAGCTTCACACCAGCATCTTCTAGCTTATTATTTGAAATTTGTAGGCCCTTCAGGTTCTGGTTATTCCTTAAGACTTCAGCCAGGTCCTGGCAGCCACTAGAGGTGATGAGACAATGGGTCATACTGCAAGAGAAAAAAAAAAAACACAATATAGTGCTTACTCCCAGTTATGAAGAGGAAACATCACACCAGGCTCAATGATGCCTGAAATTAAAAACAACACTCAGGATTAAGAAAACAGCAATTTCTCAGTGGTCAATAGACAACAAAATCCAAATAAATCAGGCATGCTCAGATATTTAAAATGCTATATTAGATCAACTACACTACATTGCAATGAAAGTTAAAACAGGGAGCTAAACAGATGGCTCAGAGTTTGAGATCCATTTTTCTTGCAGAAGACCCAGGTTTGATTTTCAGAATCTATGAGAGGCAGCTGATAAGCTAAGCCCCTGAAACTCCAGTTCCAAGAAAACCAATTCCCCCTTGGCAGACTCCTTTGGAGACTAGCATATGCAAATGTGCAGAAATGCACACACAGCAGTTTAAGTAAAAAAAAAAACTCTTGAAAAGTTAAAATAATATTATGTCAAATAACATACTTTAGCATTAAATGAATAACTTATATGTAAACAGAGTGAGGCACTATGGGTAATCCAAATGTGCATAAAGCAGAGTAGTACTGTTGATCATTCAAAGTTTATACTTTACCTTAACATAAGAAAGAAGACATGATATCTCATTATAGCCTACTTTATTAAACTAACCAACCTACCACCCAAACAACCAACCAATTAAAGCACAGAAAACAGATTCCATTTTCTGTTGGCCAACTATTCCTGAGTATGGAGTCTACCCTACCGTGTATGTGAAATATTGAGTTTCATTCCATTGGAGAAAACTGAATTTTGCTCTGCCAATAGATTTTACATCATCAGTATGTTTAGAAACTTCAAGTAGTTTACACTTTTAAAATACTTTTCCTCATCCTCTGTAGTACTGGAGAAACATAGTTTTAATGTTTTTTTTAATAATATATCCTATATACCACCTTACTGGGTTTTAGAAAGACCTTATTGGAAGGAATACACATTCTATATTGGCTTTGCACTTAGTTCCTTATCCCCTCTCTAAACGTGACAAAAATATTGTGACTATGAGATTTCACAACAGATTAGGTAACAATATTCTCGCAAGTAGCTCACACCTGGATTTATGATCTAAAGCATTTGATCCTAGAACACTAATATACTTAGCATGATCAAAACATAACCACATTACATTACCCCCAAAACCTTTTGATTTACAATTTGAAATCAGGTATTCTGTCATTTTTCTTCTGATTACTGTTAATTGAAATTTCAGGTACACTATTTAATTCACACATGTATATTAAGGTCCTCTTTATATGTCTTACTATTTTTTGGACTTGAAATATATTCTATGGCCTCCTGTGTTTAAACACATATACACCAGATGGAATGACTGTTTTGAGATGTTGGGGGATCTCTGGAATATTGTGGTCTCAGGTAAATGTAGGCCATTGTGTTTGGGTTTAAGGATAATATCCTAGACCCGAATTTGGTTCCACACTCTGCTTCCTAATCCACATTTTTTCCTAAACAGGGTCTTGAAGACAAAACTCAAAGAAACAACCTACCATAGTGACTTCAGAACACAGTTTGGGAGAGTCAGAGCCTTACAGAGAATCTTCAGTCCTTTATCCTTCAGTTCATTATTGCTGATATCTAGATGGCACAGAATTTTGTTCTGCCGAAGAGCATCAGAAAGGTAGTCCCAACATTGCTCACTGAGGGAACAGTTGTCCAACCTGTAGGAGGGAAGGAAAGGCATGTGAAGGGAAAATGTAAGATTCCTCAATTTTATAAATATTAACAATAATAAAATATTCAAGCATGGCCAAGAATATCTGGTTTATCGGAACACATCTCCTTTCATTTCTTCTGATTCACATCAGATCTAGCATTGAAACTGAGTAATTCACTAAAAATGCTTAGGTTTGGAAGACCTTACCTGAAGCTAACTTACATCTTTTTAATGAGCAGAACCTCAATCACTATCTCTAATGATGTTTTTAAAAGTCACATGATTACTGTAATATAGACAACTATATCAATTTTGTGAAGGCTTGATTACCCAGTGTAAGAGAATGCCAAGGTGGTAATATGGGAATGGGTATGTAGGAAGGGGAGTACCCCCATAGAAGCAGAAGGAAGTGGCATGGGATAGGAGGGTTCAGACAGGAAACCAGAAAAGAGGTAACATTTGAAATGTAAATAAATAAAATATCCAATACAAATTCTTATGAAAAACTATTTTTGGAAAACAATGTATGTGTGGTTTAGTCTCAACTCTGTGGCTGTAATAAAATTTTTCTTACAAAAATCAATTTTGGGTAGAGAGGATCTAATTTATTTTTCTGTATATGCATATACATGATGTTTTCAGTTACTTAGTATAGTATGCATGTGGAAGTCAGAAAAGATTGTGAAGTTGGTTCTTTCCTTCCAACTATACATGGCTGTTTTGAAAGTTGAATGGGAACTAGAAACTCTTTCTCAGTCTGCTGCATAGATGAAACTACAGGGATGTGAAACTAACCATGATGAATGTGGACATGAATAGGTGTTCTAAATTTTTAACTGTATGCATTTATGAATGCTGTCCATGTGAGTGAGGCTTACTGTGTATGTTGTTTGATTATTCAAACCTAGAGCTACAACTGTTTAAGTTGGGTGCTAGGAAAGAATTGTGTCCTCTGGAAGAGCTTTTTCCTTAGGCACTTAGCTATCTTTCCAGCTCACTGTGATTGAGTTTCTTTCTCAGGTTTGTGCTTTGAAACTTCTTAAATGGGACTGTATAAATGGGAAGAAATTATAACTAATTAACTTGTCTGGGTGTTGTCTCAGAGAATGTCTTGATTTCTGGACAGGATTCCTATAAAAGACATCAGTCATCAGGTCAACAAAGAAACTATGACAATTCAAGGAAAGAAAGAATGCAGGAACTAACAAAGCACACTTTGACTGCTTTCTAAGCCCAAGTAATGAGAGACTGGGTATCTGTCCTATCCAATTTTGGATGCAAACAACACTCTCGACATCATCTCTACCAAGATTCACAGCCATTCTACACAGGCTTCCCTTTCCCACAGAACATACTTCTGTCCATCACAGTTGTGGAATAAGGAGTCTCATCTATTGATATTAAGATCCAGAGTCTTAGACTATCTCTTGTGTCTTTATACTGCCTCAGAAATCTAAGAATGTGTTTGCTGCATATGTCTTCCTGTGTTTGGAGGTTGGAGGATGATATAAATGTCAACTTCAGTTGCTCTCTACATTGTTTTGTAACTGGAACACACCAACATGGTTAATCCCTCCATTCTAGGATACACCTGCTGGGTGCCAGCCACAAAGGGTCTTCTTTCTTGTCAGATTTCCTTGAGGAAGCAGAGGGGGGGAAGAGTGTGGTGGAGACTAAGACTGCTGTCTTTTGAAATATTTAGGATTTTTGTATGATAATAGAAACTTTACTTATCTAATTTTAAGTTACTTTACTATGGTAGCTGACCTGCCTTCTGTGTTTCTCTGAGAGCAGAAACTGCAATTTCTGACATTTAGTACTTCAAACTAAAACAAAAAACAAACAAACAAACAAAAAACTAAATAAAGAATTAATTGCTAGATCACTTTCCCATTTGTCCAGATGCCTTTTGTTTGACAGGCTAGGGAGATTTTAGGAGCACTAAATGTCTATGAAATGAGGAGAAGAGAATCATGCTCACACACAAAAAGCTTTCACATAAGAAAATATGTGTAAGCTCACATAATTCATATATAGATTCACACATGGGTACTGGTGCATTAATTTCTGACTAGTTGGATCAACCTTGCATGCAATTTCATAATTACATATGTAAAACACACATCTATAATTATATACACATTTGGAGCAAAAGAACAAGCATGGTAACAGAAAGAACTCACTCATTCTGGATGAAAAAGGAGCTCCAATCTTTATTGCATAGGGAGAGAAAAACCTACTAAGCTTTTACTGAATAATTTAAACCCAAGTTTTAAGAAGAAAACTTTGTTTCTTTTAATAAGACTAAGCCCACCTTGTTATTAAGAAAAGACCTGTTCTCTTCCATGGTAAATGGTAGCCTGCCTACTCCTTCTGCTCTCTTTCTTTCTCTCTCTCTCCAGCTTCTTTTTCTTTGTTCATTCCCTCTATATTCTGCATCTTGCTCTTTTAGTTATCTTTTGTTACGTTATATTTTTTAAGTCATTCTTCTCTTCATTCTTCTACTAATCTTGCTTTCTCCTCCTTTTCTGGTGTCAAAATAATGCTTGTACTTTCAATGCCTTTTCTCCAAATTCTATGCATTTACTTCAAAGTTCCTCTTGAGTTTAGTTCTTTCTAAAATTTTTCTTTCCTAAAAACAACTATTCTCAGTTTTGACTTTAAAAGTTCTAATCACGGCGGATACCGGCCCGCAGCAGCTCTCTGCTCCCAAACCCCGTGGGAGAGAGACCTCACCGCCTGGTCAGGTGGGCACTCCTGAGGCTGCAGAGCAGAAGAGACCACCAACACTGCCCACCCCTGCCCACATCCCTGGCCCAAGAGGAAACTGTATAAGGCCTCTGGGTTCCCGTAGGGGAGGGCCCAGGAGCGGCAGGAGCACTGCGCCTGAGACACCGCCGGAACCTGAAGGAAACAGACTGGATAAACAGTTCTCTGCACCCAAATCCCGTGGGAGGGAGAGCTAAACCTTCAGAGAGGCAGACACGCCTGGGAAACCAGAAGAGACTGCACTCTGCACACATCCAGACGCCAGAGAAAAACACCAAACGCCATCTGGAACCCTGGTGCACGGAGGCTCCCGGAAAGAGCGGCACAGATTTTCCTGGTTGCTGCCACCGCAGAGAGCTCATGGGCAGCACCTCGAGAGCAAACTTGAATCTCGGGACCACAGGTAAGACCAACTTTTCTGCTGCAAGTGACCTGCCTGGTGAACTCAAGACACAGGCCCACAGGAACAGCTGAAGACCTGTAGAGAGGAAAAACTACACGCCCGAAAGCAGAACACTCTGTCCCCATAACTGGCTGAAAGAAAACAGGAAAACAGGTCTACAACACTCCTGAAACACAGGCTTATAGGACAGTCTAGCCACAGTCAGAAATAGCAGAACAAAGTAACACTAGAGATAATCTGATAGCGAGAGGCAAGCACAGGAACCCAAGCAACAGAAACCAAGACTACATAGCATCATCAGAGCCCAATTCTCCCACCAAAATAAACATGGAATACCCAAACACACCAGAAAAGCAAGATCTAGTTTCAAAATCATATTTGATCATGATGCTGGAGGACTTCCAGACAGACGTGAAGACACAATAATAGTGGGAGATTTCAACACCCCACTCTCATCAATGGACAGATCATGGAAACAGAAATTAAACAGAGATGTAGACAGACTAAGAGAAGTCATGAGCAAAATGGACTTAACGGATATTTATAGAACATTCTATCCTAAAGCAAAAGGATATAACTTCTTCTCAGCTCCTCATGGTACTTTCACCAAAATTGACCATATAGTTGGTCAAAAAACGGGCCTCAACAGGTACAGAAAGATAGAAATAATCCCATGTGTACTATCAGACCACCACGGCCTAAAACTGGTCTTCAATAACAATAAGGGAAGAATGCCCACATATACGTGGAAATTGAACAATGCTCTAATCAATGATAACCTAGTCAAGGGAGAAATAAAGAAAGAAATTAAAAACTTTTTAGAATTGAATGAAAATGAAGGTACAACATACCCAAACTTATGAGACACAATGAAAGCTGTGCTAAGAGGAAAACTCATAGCGCTGAGTGCCTGCAGAAAGAAACAGGAAAGAGCATATGTCAGCAGCTTGACAGCACACCTAAAAGCTCTAGAGCAAAAAGAAGCAAATACACCCAGGAGGAGTAGAAGTCAGGAAATAATCAAACTCAGAGCTGAAATCAACCAAGTAGAAACAAAAAGGACCATAGAAAGAATCAACAGAACCAAAAGTTGGTTCTTTGAGAAAATCAACAAGATAGATAAACCCTTAGCCAGACTAACGAGAGGACACAGAGAGTGTGTCCAAATTAAAAAAATCAGAAATGAAAAGGGAGACATAACTACAGATTCAGAGGAAATTCAAAAAATCATCAGATCTTACTATAAAAGCCTATATTCAACAAAACTTGAAAATCTACAGGAAATGGACAATTTCCTAGACAGATACCAGGTACTGAAGTTAAATCAGGAACAGATAAAACAGTTAAACAACCCCATAACTCCTAAGAAAATAGAAGCAGTCATTAAAGGTCTCCCAACCAAAAAGAGCCCAGGTCCAGACGGGTTTAGTGCAGAGTTCTATCAAACATTCATAGAAGACCTCATACCAATATTATCCAAACTATTCCACAAAATTGAAAACAGATGGATCACTCCCGAATTCCTTCTATGAAGCCACTATTACTCTTATACCTAAACCACACAAAGACCCAACAAAGAAAGAGGACTTCAGACCAATTTCCCTTATAAATATCGATGCAAAAATACTCAATAAAATTCTGGCAAACCGAATCCAAGAGCACATCAAAACAATCATACAACATGATCAAGTAGGCTTCATCCCAGGCATGCAGAGATGGTTTAATATAAGGAAAACCATCAACGTGATACATTATATAAACAAACTGAAAGAACAAAACCACATGATCATTTCATTAGATGCTGAGAAAGCATTTGACAAAATTAAACACCCCTTCATGATAAAAGTCCTGAAAGAATAGGATTTCAAGGCCCATACCTAAACATAATAAAAGCCATATACAGCAAACCAGTTGCTAACATTAAACTAAATGGAGAGAAACTTGAAGCAATCCCACTAAAATCAGGGACTAGACAAGGCTGCCCACTCTCTCCCTACTTATTCAATATAGTTCATGAAGTTCTAGCCAGAGCAATCAGACAACAAAAGGAGGTCAAGGGGATACAGATCGGAAAAGAAGAAGTCAAAATATCACTATTTGCAGATGATATGATAGTTTATTTAAGTGATCCCAAAAGTTCCACCAGAGAACTACCAAAGCTGATAAACAACTTCAGCAAAGTGACTGGGTATAAAATTAACTCAAATAAATCAGTAGCCTTCCTCTACACAAAAGAGAAACAAGCCGAGAAACAAATTAGGGAAACGACACCCTTCATAATAGACCCAAATAATATAAAGTACCTCAGTGTGACTTTAACTAAGCAAGTAAAAGATCTGTACAATAAGAACTTCAAGACACTGAAGAAAGAAATCGAAGAAGACCTCAGAAGATGGAAAAATCTCCCATGCTCATGGATTGGCAGGATTCATATAGTAAAAATGGCCATTTTACCAAAAGCAATCTACAGATTCAATGCAATTCCCATCAAAATACTAATCCAATTCTTCAAAGAGTTAGACAGAACAAGTTGTAAATTCATCTGGAATAACAAAAAACCCAGGATAGCTAAAACTATCCTCAACCATAAAAGGACTTCAGGGGGAATCACTATCCCTGAACTCAAGCAGTATTACAGAGGAATAGTGATAAAAAACTGCATGGTATTGGTACACAGACAGACAGATAGACCAATGGAATAGAATTGAAGACCCAGAAATGAACCCACACACCTATGGTCACTTGATTTTTGACAAAGGAGCCAAAACCATCCAATGGAAAAAAGGTAGCATTTTCAACAAATGGTGCTGGTTCAACTGGAGGTAAACATGTAGACGAATGCAGATCGATCCATGCTTATCTCCCTGTACAAAGCTTAAGTCCAAGTGGATCAAGGACATCCACATCAAAGCAGACACACTCAAACTAATAGAAGAAATACTAGGGAAGCATCTGGAACACATGGGCAGTGGAAAAAATTTCCTGAACAAAACACCAATGGCTTATGCTCTAAGATCAAGAATCGACAAATGGGATCTCATAAAACTGCAAAGCTTCTGTAAGGCAAAGGACACTGTGGTTAGGACAAATCGGCAACCAACAGATTGGGAAAAGATCTTTACCAATCCTACAACAGATAGAGGCCTTATATCCAAAATCTACAAAGAACTCAAGAAGTTAGACCGCAGGGAGACAAATATCCCTATTAAAAAATGGGGTTCAGAGCTAAACAAAGAATTCACAGCTGAGGAATGCCGAATGGCTGAGAAACACCTAAAGAAATGTTCAACATCTTTAGTCATAAGGGAAATGCAAATCAAAACAACCCTGAGATTTCACCTCACACCAGTGAGAATGGCTAAGATCAAAAACTCAGGTGACAGCAGATGCTGGCGAGGATGTGGAGAAAGAGGAACACTCCTCCATTGTTGGTGGGATTGCAGACTGGTAAAACCATTCTGGAAATCAGTCTGGAGGTTCCTCAGAAAATTGGACATTGAACTGCCTGAGGATCCAGCTATACCTCTCTTGGGCATATACCCAAAAGATGCCTCAACATATAAAAGAGACACGTGCTCCACTATGTTCATCGCAGCCTTATTTATAATAGCCAGAAAATGGAAAGAACCGAGATGCCCTTCAACAGAGGAATGGATACAGAAAATGTGGTACATCTACACAATGGAATATTACTCAGCTATCAAAAACAACGAGTCTATGAAATTCGTAGGCAAATGGTTGGAACTGGAAAATATCATCCTGAGTGAGCTAACCCAATCACAGAAAGACATACATGGTATGCACTCATTGATAAGTGGCTATTAGCCCAAATGCTTGAATTACCCTAGATCCCTAGAACAAACGAAACTCAAGACGGATGATCAAAATGTGAATGCTTCACTCCTTCTTTAAATGAGGAAAAAGAATACCCTTGGCTGGGAAGGGAGAGGCAAAGATTAAAACAGAGACTGAAGGAACACCCATTCAGAGCCTGCCCCACAGGTGGCCCATACATATACAGCGACCCAATTGGACAAGATGGATGAAGCAAAGAAGTGCAGACCGACAGGATCCGGATGTAGATCGCTCCTGAGAGACACAGCCAGAATACAGCAAATACAGAGGCGAATGCCAGCAGCAAACCACTGAACTGAGAATAGGTCCCCCGTTGAAGGAATCAGAGAAAGAACTGGAAGAGCTTGAAGGGGCTCGAGACCCCAAAAGTACAACAATGTCAAGCAACCAGAGCTTCCAGGGACTAAGCCACTACCTAAAGACTATATATGGACTGACCCTGGACTCTGACCCCATAGGTAGCAATGAATATCCTAGTAAGAGCACCAGTGGAAGGGGAAGCCCTGGGTCCTGCTAAGACTGAACCCCCAGTGAACTAGACTATGGGGAGAGGGCAGCAATGGGGGGAGGGTTGGGAGGGGAACACCCATAAGGAAGGGGAGGGGGGAGGGGGATTTTGCCCGGAAACCGGGAAAAACCGGGAAAGGGAATAACACTTGAAATGTATATAAGAAATACTCAAGTTAATAAAAAAAAAAAAAAAAAAAAAAAAAAACACGGCTTTATGAAGTTCGTAGGCAAATGGTTGGAACTGGAAAATATCATCCTGAGTGAGCTATCCCAATCACAGAAAGACATACATGGTATGCACTCACTGATAAGTGGATATTAGCCCAAATGCTTGAATTACCCTAGATGCCTAGAACAAATGAAACTCAAGACGGATGATCAAAATGTGAATGCTTCACTCCTTCTTTAAAAGGGGAACAAGAATACCCTTGGCAGGGAAGAGAGAGGCAAAGATTAAAACAGAGACTGAAGGAACACCCATTCAGAGCCTGCCCCACATGTGGCCCATACATATACAGCCACCCAATTAGACAAGATGGATGAAGCAAAGAAGTGCAGACCAACAGGAGCCGGATGTAGATCGCTCCTGAGAGACACAGCCAGAATACAGAAAATACAGAGGCGAATGCCAGCAGCAAACCACTGTACTGAGAATAGGACCCCCGTTGAATGAATCAGAGAAAGAACTGGAAGAGCTTGAAGGGGCTCGGGACCCCATATGTACAACAATGCCAAGCAACCAGAGGTTCCAGGGACTATGCCAATGCCTAAAGACTATACATGGACTGACCCTGGACTCTGACCTCATAGATAGCAATTAATATCCTAGTAAGAGCACCAGTGCAAGGGGAAGCCCTGGGTCCTGCTAAGACTGAACCCCCAGTGAACTAGACTGTTGGGGGGAGGGCGGCATTGGGGGGAGGGCTGGGAGGGGAACACCCATAAGGAAGGGGAGGGGGAAAAATGTTCTAATCACATCTGACTAAAAAGTGTTCTGTCTGAAAAGTTCTTTCCAGCCCAGTTCTCTCTCTTTTCTTTGTCCTTAGCACTTTTAAGCCTTTCAGAATATATGATCTCGTGCTAAATGTTCATTACAATTTTACATGTACATTCACATCTTAAATTGTAATAGAAGTTTACAAGGGAGAATGCTTACATGCATATCCACTAGGACTAAATATCTGGATAAATATTCTTTATCTGTCACAGTCCCTTAGGTTCATGAAAATTTGAAAAACATAACCATGTTATTAGTGCAATTTGGTATAGATAAACTCAGTCAACATCTGATCTTCTGTCCTCGTACCTATAATATACCACAGTTCCCTTTTTAGGACCTTTGTTAAATGACTTTACAAACTTTTGGAATATGCTCCATGTAGTATAAGCAATTAAGTGGTGACAGAGACTGTCAGGGTTCTCATTGAAGTTTCAATTATCAGAAAGGATCTAATAGCAGCCTCGCTATAAGAAGCTAAATAAATACTAATATAATTTTAGAAATTCTTACAGGATTATCATTAATAATTAAGAACTCATCTATTTGTCTATGTAGGATCTCTGCAAAACAGTACATCTTTATAAATCTGCAGAGATCTTCTCAAAAGTGTGAGCTAATACCTTGCAATTTATTTATATGTTTAATAATAATGGGAAAAGCATATTAATTGCAGGAATCCCTCCTACAGTGATTTTATCCTGGACTTGCCCTATGGGAGCAAGGCAGTCATGGATTATTTTAACCCAAAGCAGACCATCGCAGACACATCACATAATAGTTATAACCTTGTCTGATGTCTGTTCCTGACACACAACTGCTTTGATTCCTTAGCTCTAGGATTATAGACACCAAGTCAAGTACTAGGATTATAGACACCAAGTCAAGTACTGCTGTTGTCAGCATAGAAAGTATGCCTATTCACTGAGGAATTTACTTAGACACCTGGTAGATTTTAGTAAATAGAGGCAGAGTTGAAATGATTTCTACAATTCTCCCCAGTGTGCACCTACCAAAGCCACTTACACTAAGTTCTCCAGAATACAGTTCGGATGGCACAAAGCCTTACAGAGTGAGTATATCCCTTTGTCCAAGTTGTTGCATGCCAAGTTAAGAATTTTCAAGGTCTTGCTGTTCATCAGGACGAAGGCAAAGTTCTGGCAGTCATCAGGTGAAAGGTTACAGTGTTCTACCCTGCAGAAAAAAAGTGTAATATCATATTCTTTCTGTCTGAATATTTTCTCTTTTTATTCCCAAGGAAGTTTGAGACATCTCAGAACTTGACAATGTTTTTTTTATTAAATAACAAGAAATGATTTACTATTAGTGTATGAGTATTTACATGTATGTATATATATATATATATATATATATATATACATATGTATATGTCTGTGTGTGTGTATGTGTGTGTGTGTGTGTGTGTGCATCAAAACATGTGACAAACAAGATGGAGGATATTATGCCCCCTACAACTAGAGTTAAAACTGGTTGTAAACTGTGAGAGTAGAGTATGAGTGCTAAGAAAGTATTTAAGCCTTGGCTCCCTATATGAGTATCAAATGTTCTTAACCAACCCAGCCATCTTTCAGGTGAGTGTAAAAACTACATTTATTTATTGGTGCATGTATGTGTGTGAAGCCCTTGAGTTACTAGACATAACATATACTATATTGGTAAATTGTGATCTGCTGCCTAAGCTTGCTGAAATTGAACTCTGATAGTAACAATGACTTTTCTGTTCCAGCCTACAGTATGTTTATGGCAAATGTCCTCTAAGCCTCTGTCCTGGAATGGACTGGACCCTCTGGATCTATAACAAAGAGTGGAGATAAGAGTCACACAGCCTAAGAGTAAAACCATTGTGTTCATGAGAATGACTGAACAGTAGTCCGGTACCAACCAAAGTTACTATTGATTATGCCACAACATGATAACATCATACAGCATGAAAAATAAGGAAAGAAGGAAAATATAGGTAAAGATAATATTCCATTCTGCCTGGAACTCTCCATGAACAAATCTAGCAGGGCTGGGTCAAGGCCTCCCCAGTCAATTCTGATGGATGAGCCAAAGCACCTGTCTTGTTCATGCTATTTACACTCAATATCTGCTGTTCTTTCTTCGTTTACTTGGGACCCCAAAATGGACACTCTGCTCTTCATCCTAGGACAGGAGATGAGGATCTTTCTCTGACTGCTTCAGTGACATTTGTTCAGTCGATTTTTTGTTTGGCTTTGATATGATTACATTCTTTTATTTATTTACATCCTATGTGCATGCTCAAGTATATATGGTATAGCATGCAAAATACCATTTGGAGAATGTGGAACAAATGAAGACTTCTTGTGGAAATCCTATCCCAATGTGGGTCCTGGAATAGAACTCAGGCCATAGAGATGTCAGCAGATGCCTTCTCTAACTGAGCCATCTCATTGACTAGCTGTCATCAAAACTTATATTGAGGAAGTCTACACATGAACAATAGAAAAATAGGACAACCATGCACCAATCAAAAAACCATAGTCCTATGATTATTTCAATGTCAATTTAACCCAATTGAAAATCACTTAGAAAGGGAGTCTCATTGAGCAGTTTCTCTAGATGGGGAAGACCTGTGGGCATATTTATGGACAATACTTGATCAAGTTAACTGAGGTGATAAGACCTGCTGATAATGGGTGCCACCATTCCTCAGGAAGCAGGATCATGAATCATTATATGAATGGAGAAATTTAGATGTACACTAGCATATGTGCACTAATCCACTGTTCTTTGCTCTTGAATAGTGCATGTGATGTGACTGTGCTTCAAGGTTTTGCTACCCGGGCTTCCTACAAGCTGAAATTTTGAATCAAGTAGCTATTCTTCCCTCTATTATTGCTTAAGTCATTATTGTATTTATATCACAGCAAGATAGATCAAAATTAATTGCCTTTGTTGAGAGAAGTTGATGAATTAGGTGAACACAAAGACTTACACCAGTTTTTCTACATTGCATTCTGCCTGGTTCAAGACATCACACAACAATTCCACATTAATGTGGGAGAGGCAAGTGAAGCTGAAGTCCAAATATTGCAAATTGTGGTTCTGAATAAACTCAAAGAATAGGTGCTTTTCACATAAAAAGGACACCATATTTGCCCTGCAGAACAAAGAGAGGTATCCATCAGTTTCCTCCAGCCTGAGCTCTCACCTTTGGCAAGATGCTATAACCTACAATGACCACAGAACTCTAATTTTGTAACAGTGTGAAACAGCTCATTGGCTCTCAAACTGGTTTAATTTTTCTTCTATATGGAACTCACATGGAAACATTTGGAAATCAATTCAGCTATTACAATAAGTAGCTGCTAGAATCTAAAGAGCAGAACCCCCTACACACATACACACACAAGTACTCATCATCCTACAATTCATGGATCAACCCTCATTGAAGAATGGTCAAGCAACAGACATTATAGACGTCAAGCTGGAAAGGTTCTACTTTAGACTGTAAAAGCCTTCTTTTATGCAGTTAGCTGATATATAGTGGAAAGCCTATTCTGTTAAAACTGTGATATGAATAAATCAAAGTCAACCTCTAACTTACTTAAGTATTTTAATGGTGCAGGTGCGGTGCTTCCAATGATTATAAAAGACAGAAAAGGCTGGATCACTGAGACAAGTTTGTTTAATTTGGAGTTCCTGGATGTCCTTATTGCTTATGAATATGGAACACATTTGATTCCAGTAGGTGAGAAGCTTTTCCCTGTTAAAGAGGAGAAAGGTGTACATTCCACTGTTAAAAAGTTAACTCTAGGTGCTGAAAAAGTGGTTCACTGGTTAAAAGTATTTGCTCTTCTCCCAGACCTGATTTCAGTTTCCAACACCAAAATGATGGCTCATAATCAGCCATAAACCCAATTCCAGTGTTATTTGACAGCCTCTTTCTTTCCACCATTGGTACTAAGTACCATATACATGCACACATACAGGCAAAAGCATTTACAATCATGAAACATTAAGAAACAGATGATAAAACCTTTCAGCACTTTCAGATTCTATTTATTTACAAAAAGTTAAATCAAGCCACTAATAGAATACAAATGTACCAAATTGACTCCCTAAACAAAGTAAGCATAGCCAGCTAAGGTCATTTCAAGTGGCAGTGTCTGGGGATTTTGTTTTTTATAGCTTGAAGTAGAGATGCATTTCAAGTATTGGAAAAAATCTCAGAGAATTCTGAGAATCTTAAACACTAGAAACCAGGTTTGTCTGGGGCTTTTCCATGCCTTCCATACTCCCACAACATAAGACAACCCAGATGTCTTGGCAGTATTGAAGTTAAGAAATCCCACCTTACAGGTAACCTTGGTAGAGTTAGAATGAAAAAAATGAGTCAGGGTCCCAGAATCCCCTGAATCAAAACCTAGAGAAAGAATCTCTTGAGTGACCCTTCAGATTGGACAATTTATTCATGATATATCTTGGACAATATAAGTGACTTCTCTGTTTACTTTCTTTACTTCTATTAGAACAATCATATTTGCCTTGTAACATTTCTGTATGTGTGGAGAGAGAGAGAGAGAGAGAGAGAGAGAGAGAGAGACAGAGAGAGACAGAGAGAGAGAGAGAATGAGTTTTTGTGTGTGTGCATGTACACACACATACACACACACAAACACACACACACACACACACACACACACACATGCACCAAATGTGTATTAAGGTGAAAGGACAACTTTTAGGAATCTGTTTTCCTACCATGTGGTCTAAAGGATAGAACTTAGGTCATCAGACTTGAGGGCAGGCAACTTTTATCTTCTGATCCATCTTTTCAGCTCACCATGTATGTATTATAATATGAAATGGGTCAATTTAGTACAGGATTTTTGTATATATGTTTATGAGCACATGCAAATAAGTACATGTATGTGCTTGCATATGGAAGCCATGTTTCTGCCTCTTTAGTGCTGGTGTTATAGGTAGATGCTGTGAACTACAGCCTTTTATAAAACAAATGTGGATACAGAGCATGAAACTTAAGATCTCATACTTCTACAGTAAATGATACATTCCCATATCCTCTATAATAGTTAACTTTTTAAAAGTAGTTTGCAGTTAGGTGATTAAGAGAGAGTTTGAGTATCACACTCATATCTCAGAAGAGCAGAAAGCACACATGACATTGACCAACACACTCCATACTCACAGTATGGTGGGTTAATTCCATTGATGCTTTGATAATGAAGACACTGTAACAAAGTAGAGGAGATTCACATAGAAAAATCCCAGGGCTCCCAAACAGTCAGCTTAACTTATTCTACTATTTCAAAATGATGAGAAATTTAAGGCCATTCTTGATTACAAAATAAATAGGAGGCTAAACCATGTCTCAAGAAAGATTAGAAAAAAACCTGGGAGCTGTTCCTGGTAAAGTGTTAGCCTATTGTGTGTGTGTGTGTGTGTGTGTGTGTGTGTGTCTGTGTGTCTGTGTGTCTGTGTGTGTCTGTGTGTCTGTGTGTGTGTCTGTGTGTGTGTGTTTGAATACATATGTTTATGCACATGTATATAATATATACAAACATGTATACACAGATGCATGTACATACATACATATTCATATATACATATATGTACATGTATGCACAGCCAACCTGTTAATGCTCTTTTTGTTTTTTGTGGTTGTTAATACGGTATCTAGGCTGACCTCTCAGTATTCAGCAACCAGGTTGAATTTTGAATCTATCTATATAAATCATCAATGCCCATGGACATTTTCTAAATAATATGGGACAGAAAAGTAAGATATTGAATATACTCACATAGAGCTGTATTCCTGTTCTTCATTCAGAATATTTTGGGTTGAAAAGGATACTTTCTTCAGGGTAGAACAGTGTTTTAAGCAGTAGGCAGCAACAATAATATCAGAATAATCTTTAGCCACAAAGTTAATCTGTTCAATACAGTTCATTGCTTGTATTAAGAAGGCTTCATCCTCCATCTCAAACAGACAGTAAAACAACTTCATGCCATCTATCTGTTCTTGAAGCTCTTCATTGCCTCTTATGGTTTCCAAGCACTGATAGAACTGATGTTTTATTTCCTGGGACAACTGGTGGCCAAAGAATGCATCTAGTTTTTTCTGTTCCAATTCATGTAAAAGGCCGAAGATGAAACAGCCTAAAAAGATCCACTCTGTTTTGATTTTCTTTAGAAACATAAAGATGAGTATATCTATACATTTCACATATTGACTAGGGTGGTCTTCATGGCTCTTTAGAAAATAAAAGATTGCAGCACAGACTTCTTGGACAGATGGGTGGAGGAATATGTAAGAACTTTCAGATTCCCTGATCTTTACAAGCATTCCAATGTCCAGCAGTGTGGGGATGTCAGAGTCCATGACCCCATTCCGTCTGAGAGACTCCTCACTAAATACAAATGTGTTAGTCCACATGCCCTCTGCAGCAAGAAAACACAACCCCTGCATCTGGTCTTGGCTTTTCTTACTTGGATATTGGGCATTTTGGGGAATGAACAGATTGAAGATATATGTAGTATATAGGGAGGTGATATGTCGGCAGAGAGATATTGGGTCTTTTCCCTTCTCTATCTCATTTTTAAGACATTTAGCTATCATGCAGCATACTATTGGGGCCTGACATATATTGAACAGCTGCTCATTTTTTCTCACCAAACTGAAGACTTCCAGGGCTCTGTTCATATCTTGGAACAAGTTGTAGAAACATGATATAATATCGCTCTCATTCAATCCTGTTACTGTTCTTACACTTGTATACTTAATCCTGTTCTCCATTTTCTCAAATGTCTCTGGAGTAGTTGAGATAATGAGAGATGATTCAGGAAGTATCTTTCTCATGAGCAAACTGCTCAGCACTACATTCACGGGCTGCATCTCTATGCAATTAGCACACAGCTTTGATTCACATTCGGACAGATCCCATTCCATACCTTCTAAACTGTCAATGAGAAATAAGAGTTTCTCAGGTTCGGATAGAATCTCCTCTATGGGAGCTGAGGAACCAGGCCACTCTCTGGAGATCAATTCAGCCAGACTAGCTGTTTTCAACTGCTTCACATCTTGACAGCAGAAGTAGAAGATGTAGGAGAAATTGTTTTGAAACAACAGGCCTTTCGACCAGGCAAACATTAACTTTTTCAAAATTAGTGTCTTGCCAATTCCAGCCATACCTTTTATGACCACGACTTGAGGCCTCATCACAGTTCTATTTGATGGGAGAAGGTTCTCAAAATAAGCACGGTCATTCTGGGTGAAATTCTCCTTAAGTAAATCCTGAATAATAGTGGTGAATACTCTGGAACTGTCATGGGTCAGCTTTGTCTTCAAATGAGCTTGATATAACTTTGGGTGTCCTGAGTCAGTGAACACAGGGGAAAATATCCACAACATATCAAAGTTAAACATTCATTTGTATATAATCAGACCATAACATTTTAAATATCAGAATGAATCACTTAAATATTTATTTTTAATAATGTGCATGTTAGTGGGTTTCTATAGAGGTCAAAGGTGTTAAATCCTTCCTCCACACACAGCTGGATTTATAATTGTCCATGAGTATTCCCATATGGGTGCTGGGAGCTGAACTCAGATATTATGTACAAATAGAACATGCTCCTAGCCACTGAGTCATTTCTTCACCTCCCTTATGGTGTATGATTTTAGGACTTTTTAAGCTCTGGACCCAGAACAAATCCAGTTAATGTGAGAAGATTTTTACTGGCACTGGAGCACAGCTGCATTTCTGTGTCACGAATATTATATTGTTAAACTATTATGTGCTGTTTAAGAAGATGTCATTTGAAGTGGGGTTGTCACTTTTCCCCATTTTCCCCATGCTTTGACCCAAGCATATTTCAATACAGTCCCTCCTTGGGTTCTTGTCTGCAAATTGGCTGATGCATAATTCTGGAACAAGAAGAGAAGAGAATAAAAAAAGTTCAACAGTAAAACCATCATATGCCTTGAGGTCAGCTAAATCATGAAACATTTCAAGCAAATTTTATGACTCTTTACCTACAATACAAAAGTGCCTATAGTGGGAAAAGAAGCCTGTACAAGAACAATGGGACCTCAAACAGAAAGACAGCTCCATTAGAAGCTCCAACTCACTCCAACTTCCTTATCTGGTTTCTGCTGGATGTTGTAGGAGCAGATTTTGATGATGTTATGAGACCCTGATTTGGCAATGTAACATTCCTACCATTATTTGATTTTGTTTTGTTTTATTTTTCAGATTGAGAATATCACTCAAGGGAATACTTTCTGTTAATGGGAACTCCAGTTGGCTGTTATTAAGAGGCTTCCACAGTCAACTTCTATTGGCGATTTTTAAGGGCACAATTTGATGATGTTCTCTCTCTCTCTCTCTCTCTCCCACTCCCTCCATCCTTTCCTCCCTATGTATTGGCATATCTATTGACCAATGTTTTAACCTATCTACCTACATAACTCTGATTTATCTTGATCCTTTGTTATTTATTCTTTTATTTTGACTTGCAATGTACTTAATGAATGAACTCATGAATGAAGGTATTCATCCTTAACCAAAAGCATGGCTTTCAAAGATAATACTCTGGACTATATGGAGTCCTGTGCTCTGTGCAACTACTTTACTGGGACAGCAAAAATGCCAATTAGGAGTCACAGACTGCATGGCTCCCCAAACAAAAATATCAGTGATTCTCTACTCCTGACACATGAACACATGTACACAACTTAACAGGATAATTATACATGGTTGTGATGACAGCCCACAAATGAAAAATTGGTATCACTATCAACCTAAGATTGAGTACATAATGAAAATACGTATTGTCATATTGACTTTAAAATTATATAATAATGGTGCTAGAGAGCTGGTACAGTAGTTAAGAGCACTAGCTACTGTAGAAGTTGTCTTGAGAATGTTTTCCAGCATGCACATCAGGTGGCTCATATCAGCCTGTCACACACCTCCAAAGTGCCTGGACTCTGTTGTAGGCACTGTACTCACACACATAATCCCTCAAACATGGTTGCATATACGAAATTTTTGAAAAGATACTTTAAAATTTTTTCAACATTCACAAATAGCATGAAAGCAAAAATAAGGTACAATTTCAGGGGACAAAGGTTACTAGTGGAGAAAAAGAGAAGGGAGAGTTTTAGTGGAAGAACACTTTGAACAAAACACAATGATACACACACACACACACACACACACACACACATACACACACTCTGATGCAATTTGTATGCCAAGTATAATACTTAATTTTTAAAAGGTGCTCAATGGAAATAAAAGACAGGTTGGGCAATCAGTGGAATCTGAGGAAAGGCAAGGCAAGGCAAATTGTATACATAAATGCCTTCACTAAAATTGAGAATCAACAAATAGGGGCTGGTAAGATATCTTAGGGGCATTTATCATCAAGTCAATATGGAATTAACTCTCAGAATTTGTCTCTGATCTCTACTTGTGGACCATGGTATGCAAGAACATATGTGTACACACAAATAACACATGTCAGGAAAGTCAAAGTTAGCCAACAGTGGGACTTTGTTATTGATAAGAAAGAGCTGAACAGAAATGAAGGTCCTGAGAATGGTTAGAGAAAAAAGCCAACCATAAGCACAAAGGATAAATAAAAAGAGATAAACACAAGACATTGTATGAAGATCTAACATATGGGGTTCAAGAGATGTCCCAGTAGTTAGAAGACCTGGATTTAATTACAAGCATATACCTGATAGCATCAACATTTTCTAGGACCAGATCTCATGTACACTTTTGGCCTTTAAAGACATTGGTCGTACATTGTGAACATACATATAAGGCAGGCACTATCACATACACATAATATAGCTTCTATCTGATCATACATATTTTAGTTATAAATTAAATTTTTATATGCAACTGGATTTCAAGAATAAGAGGGGAAAGAACAGCATAGGGACAATTTTTAAACATTTTTTAAATGGACATGCATGGTATACACTCACAAATATGTGGAAATTAGCCATAAAGGACAGGATTATTGAAGCACAATCCATATACTTATGAAGCCAAACAACAAAGAATGTACACGGAAGGATGTTTGAATATTTCTTAGGAAAAGAAACAAAATAGATTTCAGAAATTAACAGAGAGAGGAAATTAGGTGGGAGAGGGAGGAGGGAGGGGAATAGGGTTGGAGTATCAGATGTAGGGAGAGCAGGAGAGAGTAAACAGAAATTGTGGGGGACATCTCTGAAACATGCAAGAGACCTGGGATGGGGAAAAACCCCAGGGTTTTGATGGGGGTGAGTCTAGTTGAGATTTCTTTCTTTTAAGCTGGGGATATAGATTATAAAGAGTCCATTTCCTATAGCTAGGAAGGACTCCCAGTGTAGGGATAAGGACAACAACCCATCCATAAAACTATCATCCCAAAATATGTCCTTTCTACCTACAAGATAGTAAGGGAAAATGATAGAGCAGAGACCGAAGGAATGACCAAGGAAGGACTGCCCCAAATTGAGACTCATTCCTTGGGCAAGAAACAAACTCTGACATTATTAATGATACTGTTATGTTTTCAAACAGGAGCCTAGCATAATTGTCCACCCAGAGTTTCCACCCAGGAACCAATGGAAAGAGATGCACAGACCCCCAACCAAAATTAAATCGAGCTTGGAAAGTCTTGTGGAAGAGTTGGGAGATGGAATAAGGGAAGAACTGAAGACATCAGGGACTTCACAGGAAAACCAAAAAGTCAACTAATCTGGACTGTTTGGGGGGTCCCAAAGACTGAACTACCAAACAGAGTGAGCATGGACTGTAACTAACTCCACTACCTCCATGTAGCAGATATACAGTTTGGTCTTCATGTGGATCCTTAAGCAATGGAAATGGATGCTGTCTCTTAATCTGTTGACTGCGTATGGGTCCACTAATGGGTTTGCCTTATCTTCCCTCAGTGGGAAATAATGCTCCTAATTTTTCAGTGACTTGATTTACCAGCATGGTGGTACCCAGGGGTTTCTCTCTTCTCAGAGAAAAGGGGGAGGGAAAAGAGAGGGAGGATATATGTGAAGAGGTACTGGGAGAAAGGGGGGCTGATATTGGAACATAAAGTAAATTTTAAAATGAGGGGGAGGAAAAACATCAGAGACAACTTAAAAAAAATTAAGGTTGGAATAAAGAATATATTATAGCCACAGATCTAAGATTATAAATGAATCCCAAGCATAGAGAGCTTAGGAAAAAAAGACATACATCTAGGTAAAACACTGGACCATCCAAGACAAAGAAATGAAGTAAACCTTAAAGTATTCATGATATTTAATACCAGGATAAATATAACTGTAACTCTTAAGACCATAATGTTTATGAAACATGGCTTTTCTCCTATAAGCTTAGGCTTGCTAACAAACAAAACAGACACAGATACAACAAATAAATCTTGTTCCACACATAGATGTTTCAAATGCATATATAATATGCATGTGGAAGGGAGAAGGGGTTGGGTTGCAATACACATGCATGTAGAGATGAGAGGTTGAAACTGGGTGTCTTAACTGTTCTCTGTTCTCAACATATATACATTTGTTTTTAATTTGGACAAATAGGTGTTTTTGTCTACATGCATGCATATGTACCAAATGTATGCAGTACCCCCAGAGGAGAGAATAATGCATTAGATCCCATGAAACTGGAGTTAGGTTATTGTCAAGTACTATTGTAGGTTCTGGAAACAGAGCTGAAGTCTACTGTAAGGATAAGTGTTCTTAACTACTGAGTCATCTCTTCAGGCCCTCCATCTCATTTGAGACATTTTATCAGGGTTAGACAGTGCCAGGTTGACTAACGAACTAATGAACATGCCTGACTTTTTTGTGGTTTCTGAGATACAATTCAGATTATCCTATTTATACAAAAAGTACCTTACAGACCCAGCTACCTTCCTAGACCCCACAAATATGATTCATCCCAGATGTTTTCTGTTGCTGCTGGCCTAAATCCATAGTGCTCCCATTTCACTGTAGAATTATGACTCCAGTCTAGATTAGAGGGACATTTGTAATATTCTGGGTAGAAGTTTAACAAATGAGGTTAGAGCATGTAACATTTGATAGCATAGACTAGAGATCACATGTATACATTAAGATGTCTCCTTAAAGAAGAAAATCCCATTGATACCTGCTGGCCCTATGGTAGATGGGTATCAAAACTATGACATGATACTCTTTCACTGTAAAGAAGGTTTCACCTACTTACCAGCAATTTCTCGTTTTGCCCTCTCTATGAGATCCGTTCTATTGAGCTTCTGAAAAATGTTGAAGGTTATATTCCAGGCTTGTTTCTCTTCATAATGTTTTAACAGTAAGTTGGCAAGGCCTTCCCGAGTTGCCCTCTTCACTTCTGTACAAGAAATTGTCAGCCCAAATTGCAAAATCTCCTGTTTGAGGAACTCCTTAAACTTCACAAATTCCCTCTTGTTTAGCTCTTTCAAGTACCACATAATGCCAAAATCAGAAAAGAAAGATGCCATCTTGTCTTAAGGAAAATAATCTAGTCTTCAGAGAGATGGGTACCAGGATAAAAAACACAGTATCTGTGGGAAAATCAGGCAAGCAGCTGAGATACAAAATTAGTTGGTCAATTAACTAAATTAAAAGGGGTCAGTTGGCTGGGGCATGTTTGACATCATAAAGGGTTGGCTGCAAATGTGCTGGGACATATGCTGTATCTTAAACATACTTGTAAGAAGCAGGGTATGCAGCCACAAACTCTTAAACTTCATATCTCTTTCTGGCAAGATATGCTGAAGTAATCATAATTCAGAATTTGAGAAAGTGGCCATCCATTGACTGTTCCAACTTGCAGCCAATATAATGAGAGGAAACCCACACCTGTCATTAAATAGATGGTCAGGAACCACTGATTGGTCAGCTGAGTAACCCAAGATAACCAAACACAATTGTCCAAAACAAAGTCAATGAAATGATTCCTAATGATTTTTCTGCTATACTCATAGATTAGTGTCTGTCTCAGTAATCATCATTGCATTGTCAATCAACTGAGATAAGCACATAGGGACCACAGCCAAACAGTAGATGGAGTCAGGGTAACCCCAAAAAAGAGGTAGAAAAAGGATTGTAAAACCAAGAGGATTGGAGGACACCAAAAGACCACAACCCACAGAATCAACAAAGAGGGTGCATAGAGGCTCACAGAGACTGAAGATACTGTCACACAGCCTGCATAGATCTGCATTAGTTCCTCTGATTATATGTTTCAGTTGTATAGCTTAGTGTTTCTGTGAAACCACTCACTGTAGGAGCAGGAGCTCTTTCTGACATTTGTGAGTGCACTTGACCCTTTCCTCCTACTGGGTTGCCTCATCTAGCCTTTATGAGGGTGTGTGCCTCGTCTTATTGAACTTTGATGTATTCCATTGTTTTTTCAGGGAGACCAGCTCACTTTTTGGAGGAGGGAGAGGGCAAAGGAGGAATTGATCTAAGAGTGGGAAAAGGTATGTGTGAAGGATACATGCAAGTAGGGGAAACTGCTTTTCGAATATAATGCATGTAAAGAAATAAAAATATGCTCTGTGTTGATGACACAGCCCAGTAATCCTAGCACTGGGAAAGCAGATAGAGAAGGATTTCTTTGGCTAGCTAGTTGGCTTTTCTAGCCAATTTCCTTGAGTTCCACGTTTAATGAGAAATTCTGTCTCAAAAACCAGGTCGAGAGTAATTGCAGAAGATCCTTGCTGTTGATATCTGGCTTCCACAAAAATACCACACTTCACATTTTCACACATACATGTGGCCACTAACTTCTCACATAGTACACTGTTCATTGTGTGTAATAAATAACAGCAGGGACTTTTTCTGTATGGGATAATATTAACTCTCAACTCATTACAAAGCACATTAAAAGAATAACATAGTGGCTCTCAAAATTCCTAATGCTACAACCGTTTAATACCATTTCTCATAATTTGATGACCTCCAACCATAAAGTTACTTTTGCTGCTTTTTTATGACTGCAGTTTTGCTACTTCATGAATAGTGATATAAATATGTTTTCCTATGTTCTTAGGGGCCGTCTATGAAACAGTGGTTCAACTCCCAAAAGGGTTGTCACACAGGTTGAGAACCAGCACAACAACACTGGAGAAGCAAAATGAGATTACCCTAAATAATTACTGATGGGGCTGGAATGATATCTTATGGGACAGTAAAAGGCATCCTGGTTCCTGGTTGACAAGGCTTGAGACCCAAGTGACCCTGAAAGGAAGGTAGTGTTTTGTCTGTCTCCCAGGAAACCAGGCTGGTCCCTAGCCCAGAGCACTCCTTAGATTTGTGACCATCAATCACTTAAGGACAATGCCCCAAGCCCCTTCACTGGTAGAGGATGTGGCCACAGGTCACATAGGCTCAAGACAGATCTCCATTATAATGAGGCACCTAAAGGCCTGGAGACTTAGTCAATGAATTTCTCTTCCCAGACACTCCTCCCTGCAAAAGGTATTTAATCCCAGGCCTACACTGAGAAGTGGAGTAAGATTTTACTCATCTACATTTTGCCATGACAATAAATGCTTTGAAACCATGGACTGCCTCCTTTTATTGGGATCTGCCCTGGGGAGCCACAGAGAAGGCCTTCACCTAAAGAACCTCCATCTAATCACCCAAAGAAAGCCTTCCTGTGCTTCCAGTGGTGGCAACTGCCAAACTCAAACCTACCACCATCTAGCCAAGGACTACTGTCCGTAGGACCAGACAGAGCTCCCTGCTTTTCCCACTTTTGCCCAGGTTAGATCAACCTCCTGGGCTCCCATTCTGTTCTCAGCTCTTCCTTAGCATTCCAGAAGCACCTGGATGCCCAAGAGGCTGAGAATCCTGCCTCCTTACAGGCCTAGAGACCCCCCGGCACCCCACCCCAAGCCAGCTCTGGCTGTGTTCCACTCCGAGACTGTTTCCCCACCCCCAGAGCAGTGTTCTGTGGCTGCCCTACAGCCATTCACCAGAGTGGGATAAGCAGGATCAACCTCCTTCCTACATCTTGCCTTCCAAAGAGCCTGAGCTATGTGGTGAAGCAGGAACCCTACCATTTAGCCTACAATTTTACAGCAGTTAAGATCATTCCAGTGCTCTTGCAGAAGGTGCAGGCTTGGTTTCCAGTATTCATACTGGGGGGGAGTCAGGGGGCACACAACTGCCTATAACTTTAAGTTCCACGGAATCTGACACTCTCTTATGGATTCTGCAGTTAGGGCATGCATGTTGTGTACTTTCATACACTCAGCAACACACATAAATATGAATAAATGTTCAAATAATTACTGGTACCGTGAACTATGGTTATATTTGGTAAAATACTAATACAGAAAAATATTAAAATGTTATTATGATAACAATATTATGGTACATGTTACAATTTTGTCACAAAACATCGGTAACTATAAACAGCTGAGTGTAGTGGCATTGGGCTGGGATACCAGCTACTTTAGAGGAAGAGGCAGGAGGATTGACAACTTCAGGGACTGCCAACAAACACAAAAATCAAGACAAGCCCAGGCAACTTAGTGAAACCCTATCTAAAAGAATGTGGGGTTATAGAGATTGCTCAGTGGTTAGAAGTACTTCCTGCTCTTACAGAATACATGAGTTCATAGGCCAGGACCCATATGGTGGCTTAGAATGATAGTTAGGCACAGCTCAGAGATTAAGAGTGCCTGCTGATCATACAGAGAACCTGAGTTCAGTTGCCAGCATCCATATCAGATGGCTCACAGCCAACTGTAACTGAAGTTCAAGGCCATGTGATACCTTCATCTGGCCTCCCAGAGAACCAACATGGATGTGGTCCACTGACAAAACTGTCATACACATGCTAAGTGAACAAATAAATAAATAAGATATTATTCTTGAAAACAAAACAAACACAAAAAGAGGTCTGTCAGTGTTAGACTGCTTGTGTAGTGTGTGCACTGTAGTAGGTTCAGTCTTCAGCATTGCAAAAAAAAGCAAAACAAAACAAACAAAGAAAATGGATATGACATCCAAAGGAAGGCATAACATAATTATGGTGTCCACAAATTTTAACTCTAAGACAAAAGGCACTGAAAGGAAAACCCTCACTAGATTAGATCTCATGCAGAAAATACGAGAATATTAACCTATATCCACCTAGCACATCTACAATATAAAGCAAATAGACTTATCTGTAAGGAGTGGGGGTGTACATGAAGGAGTGTCCTTTCAACAAATCTTAATAAAACAACACAGTCTATGTGTAAAGTAAAATGAACTGGCTCGCATAGAATGAATCCTCAGATTGTCTTCTGGTCCCTACTTATCCCCTGTGGACACATATATTCACACTCATGTTAAGATGTTAAAGAGTATTCATCATTAATAATAGGAAAATAAAAACAATGTGATATCCTCATATACCTAAGGAAACAGAGTGAGGGGCTGTTGATGTAGTTCAGGTGGAAGAATGCTTGCCTAGCATATAGGCAACACTAATTCTGTTTCAATATCACCTGTACAGGAAGGAAGGAAGGAAGGAAGGAAGGAAGGAAGGAAGGAGGAAGGAAGAAGGAAAGAAGTGATTATGAGATCTACACTTGAGTAGCCTTAGGATTCAAATGAGATTATAAAACGGAAAGAGAAAATTGACTCTTATAAGCAGGCATCTGACACCACAAACACTCATACGCATGTGTACACCTTTGTATACATACACCCCACACAAATAAAATATAATAAAAATTATAAATACATATGTGTGTTCAATCCACACTTGGTTTATTGAGATGCAACTTCAATGTAAGTTGAGAAATCCATATATCTGAAAAGATCACTTCTGGACTTTTTGAAAAACAGATGAAATTCTCAATCTACTATATCTAAAAGCCCAAGGTGAGACATTACCTAACATTTAGACTCTTTAGAAGGCAACTGATATATATCAAGACATAGAAAAATTTGGAGAGAATTCTAGAGTGCTGGGTAGGGCACGTAGATAGCAGATATTTCTCTGTTGGACAGCTTGAGGTAGGATAGGAAAATACTGAATTGTGGTGACATGGGAAAAGAGAGGCTTTGGGAGGAAAGATGCTATGCTCTAGAGATCTGCACTCCCATTGTAACTGATAAAAAAGTCAGAATCACACCCCAATGACAAGACCGTAAAGGCCCACTGACACTTTCTGTGTGCTTCAAGTGACATCTTATCTAAGAGGGTGAATAATCTGTTATTACTTAGAGCTAGGTGATGTCTTCCTGAAGACATCCCTCTCAAGTATAACAAAATAACAGGAAATTAGTTCATGTTTACTTCTAGCTAAAACAGTGGTTTTCAACCTGTGATCATTGCTCCTTAAAGACTGAGTGACATTTGAATGGGATCATGGATTCTACATATTAGATATTTACATTATGATTCACAACAGTAGGAAAATTACAGCACAAAATAGCAATGAAATAATTTTATCATTGAAGGCTACCACAACATTAGGGTCACAACATTAGGAAGGATGCAAAGCATTAGACTAACAAAACAAACAACCTTGACTTTCTAGTATTCTTTTATCCTGCCCTAGAGGATAACCCTCATTTAGCCACCTTAAACATTTGTGTGATCAGAAAAAGCCTTCAAATTTTAATCTTTACGTAAATTCTTATTTAAGGTATTTTGAAATCCTTTTTGTACTTGTCTGTGTGTATGTTTGTGATATGTGATTGTGTGTGTGTGTGTGTGAGAGAGAGAGAGAGAGAGAGAGAGAGAGAGAGAGCGAGCGAGCATTTCTATCTTCAGAAAACAAGCTGTTAATTCTTTATTTGTGATAAAGATTACAGGTAAATTTGCAGGTGTCTCAATTACAAAATGATATTAAGTAGGTGGTGTAATACTGACAGGAGGAACTATGGAGACAAAATATGAAGTAGAGACTGAAGTAAAGGCCATCCAGAGACTACCCCACCTGGATTCATCCCATATGTAGACACCAAACTGAGACACCATTAAGAATTATGTAAATAACATTCTTGAACAGGATGCAATTGCTGCCAACAAACACCTCATTGTGGCCATGGCTGTTTGAGCAAGATCAAGCTAGTCAACATTCTAGCATGGATGGAAGAGGGGGTTACAAGGTCCCATTCCTAACTGAGGAGATAATGGCACTTGATAACTACTGAGCCGAACCATTCTTCCATGAGGAGGGGACTTTCCTGGTAGTTGACAGTTCAAGTAAGTGACCTCACAACTGAGCACATATACTAACTGGACTATATTTAGCTTGGTATTTCATGAGCAAGTTATATACCTTAAGTGAGAAACAACAAAGAGGGGAACCTAAATGAGAAGAAAATAGTAAACAAAATAGAGTGAGTGAGTGGAAAAAGAAAGGAAGAGAGAGACCGAGGGAGAGAGGAGAAAATAAAGAGGGGGAAGGAGGAGCAGGGACTGTGCCTGGAAGTCATGAGATTCTTTGAGGAATAAACAAGTCTAAATATATATGTGCCAGACAGCAATGACACAAAACTTGAATCCCAGTATGCAGGATGCAGAGGAATGCGGAGGAAGATCTCGGAGTAGGAGGTCAGCCTAGACCATAGAAAAAGATCCAGGACAGGCAGGACTACATATGGGATCTCTTTCTCAAAAAGCCAAAAAAGGTAAAAGAAAAAAAATGTCACCTGGTGGTGCACTCAGAAGGCAGAGGCAGGTGTATCTCTTGAGTTAGAAGCAGAACAATGCTACAAAATGAGGCATTGTGTCAAAGAGAAAAGGAATAAAAGCAGGAAAAACATGGAAAAAAGAATAACAAATGAATAATAAGAAGCACCAGCTAGCATCCAGAATCCTAACAACATACACTAATGGTATTAAAAGCAGGTACAGTCACAAGTTCAGCCCACCATATTCATGATTTTGTTCATATACACAGGCTCCTGGAGAAGATATTTTTTACCCTCCATTTTTGTTTATTTAAAGCTTCCAGCTCTAGAGATCAAACTCAGGGCTTCAGGATACGCAAGTGTACTTACCACCAAGCTAAACCTTCAACTGCAAAGGGAAAGGTAGAAGGCTAACTTTACCAGGTGAAACAATTTCCTCTCCAAGACTTCAGGTTCTAAATATCTTCATCAGAAAGTTGGGTCAAAACAATGTCATTTTGTCACTCCAGAAATTATTTTACACACACACACACACACACACACACACACACACACACACCTCTCACATGATATGTACATGATATTTGTGCTTGAGACACAAGCTTCATACTGCGAGTGGTTAAAAATTTTTAATATGAAAACATAGCTGGCCATTTAAAACAATACCCTAAGTATATTGAATGGACTTTGTTCTCTTTTTCTTTATTTTAAATTTATTTTTTATGGAAAACACATTCTGTAGAAAAGGCTGACCTCAAACTCTGATATTCCCCTGCCTCTATATCATTTTTTCTTTTCAGAACACAAACTCTTAATTATTTATGGAAAAAAAGGTATAGGTAAATTTTCAGGGGGTTCTGTTACAAAATTATATAATGCAAGTGGTTTGAAACTACAGAAAATTGAGTTAAGAATGTGGTTTTACTAGTAGTATGCTTACTAAATATGTACAGATCCCAGCGTTCCCTCCCTAGCAACAAAGAAATCAGATGTGTTGTTGCACACCTGCCATTAGTAGAACCTAGGATGTGAAAACAGGTGGATTAGAAGTTTAAGGTAATTCTTGCCTACACAGAGATTTCTCAGCTAGCCCAAAATCCTTAAGACTGTCTCAAAAACCCAAACAACTCCAATAATATCAAAATCATTTAGAATTGTATTGCCTCCGCATTTCCAGGCAAAGGTCACCAGCTTCACATTCCCTCCCTCAGGTATCCACTGACTTGCCCCTTTTGAGCTCCTACTTTGCTGAAAATCTTTGTCTTTTCCTTGCAGCTACTTAACTCTAATACCAGCTTTGATTATCACATTACATTTTCCTGGTGTTTTAGTTTCCACATGGTTACACTTAGAAAGACTGATTACATTTACAATAACTTTTTACCACCTTTTGAGGTATTATAGTTCAGGACTTTGATATATTTGTATAGCTCAGGACCCACAATTCCAACTCTCCAGGCAACAGTAATGACCACTTTTTATCACTGTGCAAGCAACCTTGTCCATGCATTTCCCTAAGAGCCAAGGGGGGAAATACTCTGAGTCTTTAAAGGGTGAACTGTGGTGAAGGGTTTAGATCAAATACTGGGTGTATCTATACTTGCCTGCTTCTCTGTGTGATCTCCTTGTTCTCAGCCTCAAACCCATGAATATAAGTATAAATATATAAACATATCTCTATCCCCTTCTACATTCTCAAGTATCCAAATTTCATAATGCCTACATGAATTATTAATAATCTTTTGTTCTGTGAGGCCTCAGGAGCACCCACCCTAAGGAGGTCTCCAGCCTAGCTAACAATGTGATCAGTCTACTTACTTCAAAGTCAGGAAAAGCCACAAAAAGTCAGAGGGATTGTCTGCGGATCCAGATGAAGCAAGTCCTCAAGGATTTGGATGAGTAATTTTATTTTTCCCTTTAAAAACAAAAAATGAAATAAAGTATTGCAAGATATCTTGGCTACCTTGCTAAAGTAAATCCAAATAACCATGACAGAGAATACAAAATGGTTCTAGTGGGTCTAGACACATGAGGGAGGAAAAAGGGAGGACAAATGTAGGACACCCACCCCCTTCTTATTTAACAAAAAAAAATAAATACGTACAAAAGAAAAAAAGCTAAAGACAGGATTTGTTGACTCACGCTCTAGGACTTCCAGGTTAGTTCTTAATATATGGCAGCTGGAACTCGGTAGAAAATGTCTATGGTGCCGTGTGATTGGCTAGTGAGTCACCCCCTTTCATTGGTAGAGAGGAGGGAAGTGTGGCAAAAGAAAGGATATGATTAAGTTTAAGGTAGGGTGTGTGAATCTCAACCCTCAAGTCCAGGTATTCTACAGAAAGCTGAGGTTGCAGTGAATCTGAATATCAATTTCTGGATAGGGATCTCCAAGACTGTACAGATGGATCCTTTTATTATCCATGTGTGATATTATTTTATATGTGCCATCACTATTTAGCATTTAAAAGGAAATTATAAATGAGGGTAGAAGTCTGTCTCTGAACCCCACTCCCCCAATGCTATGTAGTCCAGGCTGAAACAGAACTCCATTTCTTCCTGTCTCAGCCTCTTGAGTGCCAGGAATACAGGTGTATTCAACACTTATGCTTAAATTTCAAGTTCTAACTATCCTTATCAAGTCTGCTCCTTTTCCTGGCTTGTATTGACCATGGTCAACTGCAGTATGAAAATATTAAGTGGGAGAGGGGCTAGCAGTAAGAAGGCTCAGCTGGTTGTACTTGATTGACATCAAACCTTGAAGACATGAAAGGAGCAATTTACTCCTGCAAAATGTCCTCTGATATACTCTTATATGCACAATTTATAGCGGGATAAATAAATGTAGTACATGTCTTAAAAGTTAAGTGGTAGATCCCATAAATAAAGAACTCAATATTATTAAACAATTTTTAGTGCGTATAATTGATGTTGTTCTGTTTTATTATGTTATTGTCATTAATAATTTGTTTTGCCTAATGTATAGATTAAACTTCTGCAGGTGAATTTATGAAAAAAAGTAAACAGGGATCTACTATAACTTAGTTTAACACATCTACTGCATACACTGGGCAACTTTGAATGGACATAGTTAATGTAAATATATATTAAATAAATATTGGTATACATTACAAGAAGATGGTCAGGATTTTCTATTGACTTTATGTTCATCAACTTGTATTACATCTATTTATTTTTTGGTAATCATGGCTGGCTAGGTGTGGAACAGAAGCTTGGTCTTTGAGCATGTCTAACAAATGCTCCACCACCCAACTAAAGCTGCACCCTGTTTCCTATCCAGTGTGGTCCGGTATTGTCATCATGGTGCCACTCCCCCTACCCCCACTTCACCCCAAAACGCTGCTTTGAAACCTGTGAACCTGAGTTTGATTCTGGGGACATATTTTGTGGAAGAGAGAACCGACTTTCCTGAGTTTACCTCTGACCTCCACACATACATATGGACCTGTGGACACACACACACACATACACACACACACACACACACACACACACACACACACACACACACACACACACACAAACACTTACCACATCACACACTTTAAAACAATCATATCATATTAAAGAATCTTTTCTTTCATCATGAGATTTTTGTGCTTTGGTTTTGGGTCTCTTTTTGGGTTAATTTCTAGTTTATAAAGGCTGGGGAGTATAAAGAGATATTACAGCTTTTGCATTTTCCTTATTTAATTCTACTGAGAGGATCATCATTTTTCCTTTGTGGTGCATCACAGTGGGGAATCCACTGTAGAGGCCTCACTGTAGCCAAGGGAACACAGTACACTTGGCTGATTTTATGAAGATAGCTACAGGTGAAAAGCAGTCCTCAGCAATGGTTACAGATACCCAGGTGATTCTAGAATGCTGAATCCTGTGTTAAGGATCTAGACCAGTTGTACTTAACCTTCCTAATGCCATCTAGCTGGTCCTTCAGTAGAATTTGTGATATCTCTCACATTTACATGGAACCTTGGCAGGTGATAATTTAGCTTATTCCCCAACGTAGTTTATAGCACCTTATCTATACTAAATTGAGTTTGTATGTGGAAAAATTCCTTGACTTCTGTGCCCTACATATCACTTGCTGTGAGGTTCTTACCTGATGCCCCAGGAGTTCTGATATTATCAGCTGGTGTGGACCATTTTTCAAACAGCAGATGCTGTAACAACTGCAATGAGCAAGGCTTCTGGGGTGTCCAGTCTAGCTCAGAAATGCATAGGTGTTTGTTTTGTTTTGTTTTGTTTTGTTTTGTTTTTTATTTTCTCTTTGAGGAGTTACTGTAGCTTTGGAGGTGTGTCTAGCCTGTGTTCTGAACACCATTTGCATCTGGAGATTGCTCTGAATGTGATCCATTATAACATTGTGAACTTCGAACACCTAACACCCCCACAAACACATACACATATTAAATTATGTATAAAAAGTCATTCACACATATGTGCACACATGCAATTAAAACTTTTAAAAGGAATATGAAGGAAAACCTGTGAGTCTGAAAACTTTCTGATGTTGGGAAAATTTTATACAATTGATTATCAAACTAGGAAACTGAATAGGAAAAAAATGAAAATAACACTCTATTATACTAGCTAATTCAGTTCAAATAGAAAGGGAAAACACTGAACATCATATAGAAAAAATGACATGATGTTTACCAAAGATAAGAAGTCTTAAAATGTGTGATATTGTCTGTGAGAAATAGAATATTTTTTTGTTGTTTTCATTTAGTTGTAGTGGGTAAAACATTGAAAGTAAAAATGTGAAATCTCCAATGACACTGGCAAAAGGAATTATGGCTTAAGAGGGATGACACTGTCTTCAATAGAAATTTAACTTCGCTCCTTAACTATTCTTTCATTTTAAAATGATTTATTTTTTCTTTTTACGTGAATTCGTGTTTTCATATATATATATATATATATATATATATATATATATATATATATATATCAGTGTGAGAGCATTGAGTCACTCAGAACTGAAACTAAAGACAGTTGGGAGCTGCCCTCTGGGTCCTGGGAATTGAAACAAGATCTTCTGGTGGAGTGTCTTAATTCCTGACATCTTAATTCCTGATAATCTCTCCACCTCCCTAATTATTTGATTTATATAGATTTTCTAGCCATGCTTCTTTGCTTATTTTCCAGAATTCATGTATTGTCTTCTTCATTTCTTTGCCTCATACCATATATTCCCATATTTTCCATTTTTTTCAGTTCAGCTAGATTTAAAACATTGCTCCTTTAAATTATTTTGGGTTTATGTTTGTTCATTTCCTATATTACTTCCTTAAAAAAATTGTTTTAAGAAAGTCTGTCCCGCGGTTCAGGTTGGACTTGAGCTTTCTGCACAGCTGAAGATGACTTTGAACTCCTAATTCCCTTTGGTCTCATTAAGTTCTGGGATTGCAGGTGTACACCACAAACTCTGTGGTTGCAGATGATGTACACAACTGCCCCTGGCTTATGTTGTACTTGAGTCTCAAACTCAGGACCTCTTGCCTACTAAGCAAGCACTCCACTGAGCTGTACCCCAGTTGCTTATTTTTATTTTACTTACTATTACATGTAAGCATATAATACATTAAACATATTGTCTCCCATACTGCCTCTCCCCTAACATATTTATTGTCTCTTAAAACTTTTTGAGTTTTAAAATTTTTATGTGAATAGGTGTTTCGCTTGCCTGTATGTGAATGTACTACATGCAGTCAGGATCTTCAGAGATCAGGAAATGTTTATTGGTCCTATGGGATTGGTGATAAATATGGTTGTGAACTGATGTGGGAACTAGGAATCAAATCCTGGTTTTATGCTTGAACAGCAAGTGCTCTTAATTACTGAGTTATCTCTCCAGGAATTTTTCCTTAATTAATTTATTCAATTTATATCCAATAACAGCCCCCCCCACCTTCAGTGTCCCCTTCTCCTTCAAGTCCTCCCACAACCCTCCCTTCACCTCTGAGAAATGGGGCTTCCAGGATATTAACCCACTCAAGCACCTGAAGTCACTGTAGCACTAGGCATATCTTCTCCTACTGAGGGCAGACATTGTAGGCCAGTTAGGGGAATGGGATCTACAGACAGGCAACAGAGTCAAGGTAAGTCCCCACTCCAGTTGTTGGTGGACCTGCATAAAGACCAAGCTACAATCTGCTATTTGTGTGCAGAGGCAGGGAGGGCTAGGCCTAGCCCTTGTATGCTCTTTGCTTGGTGATTTCAATTCTGGGAAACTTCAAGGGCACAGGATAGTTGACTATGATGGTCTTCTGTGAACTCCCTATCCCCTCACCTCAGAGTTCCTCAATCCTTCCCCTAACAGTTTCCTAAGACTTACTGAGCTTACTATAATGTTTAACTGTGGATCTCTGCATCTCTTTTGGTGAGCTGCTAGGTAGAGTCTGCGGAGCACAATTATGTCAGGCTCCAATTGTTGAATCCAGGCTTCCAGATACAAAGTCTGAGCCTCCAAAGTAGGAAAGAAGGCTTGCAATGTGTCCTATTGATCTCTGAGAACAGCTCAGTACCCACATACACCTCATTGTCAGGAGTTGTTGTATACTCTGTATATCCATGGAACCTGTGTATCCATGCCAGAAGTGACAAATATAGCTGTCAACAGTGTCTTCACATATTGTGTCATTGTGACAAGGACTATACCAATAATGAGGTGTCAAAGCCTCATCATAGTAATTCTTGTATATGTATTATCCATGCAGTCACATTAGTAACTGCTTCCTTCATCCACACATAGATCTCCATGGAAATGTTGCTGAGTAGCACATTCAGCAAAGTTCAGTTCTCAGTGGTCTCTAAGGAATCCAGGTGCACAGTCACAGAAGTGAACCCCAAGAGCATCCTGACATGCAGGTTACCATGTACATATGGCTGGGATCCACATACATCAATTTCCAACTTACAGTTCACAGTAGAATACTCTTGAGGCAGACACACATGTATCTTAATATCTCACTGAAGTCTCCTAGAGTTTTAGAAGTTGTATTTGTGTGTGAGGGGGCTGTATGTATGTATGTATGTATGTATGTATGTATGTATGTATGTGTATGTGTGGTGGGCGTTTGAATACTCTAATATAGGTGCGTTCAGAGACTAGAAGACAACATTTAATCCTCTGGAGCTTCTGTTACAGATGGTTAGGAGAGGTCTGAGATGTATTTTTAGAGTCCAACACTACTACTACTATGCAAGTATCTTCTGAGGCTTCTCTCCAGCCATTTAAAGTAAAAAAAATTAGTTAACATCTGAATAATAGGATTCAGATGACACTTTATACAGATATAACACTTTGTTTTGTCAGTTTTCATCCCACCACTATCCTCCCTGCCATATCTTCTTCCTACCAACCACCTCCCTTCCACATGCTGACTTTTATCTATCAATTCCCTTCACCTAAATAATACCTTCTACTTTCTTTCCTTTATTTTTATTAAAAATATTTGTTTCCTCATATAACATCCTAGATATGGTCTTCCCTCCTTCTACACCTCCAAGCCTCTCCCTCCCACCTGGATACACCCTCTTTCTCTCATTACAAAGAAAACAACAGGCTCCTAAGAAGTAAAGTATGACAAAATAAAACATAATATTCTAATAGAAATCTATCATATCAGAGTTGGAAACTATAAAGAAAGAGAAGGAAAGGTGCCCAAGAGAAGGTAGAAGAATCAGAGATATACTCATTCACACTCAGGAATACCATAAACAGATTAAATAGGAACTATAATATATACTTGGAAAAACAGTTGCAAACCCATGTATGCCCCATGCTTGCTGCTTCTGTCTCTTAGTTCATGTGGTCTTTGCTTGTGCTGATGAAGAGGGCACTACGATACAAATGAGGATGCTTTCAGCTAACCATCGGACTGAGCTTGGGGACCCTAATAGAGGAGTTAGAGAAAGGACTGAAGGAGCTGAAGGTGTTTGCAACCCCATAGGAAGAACAACAATATCAACCAACCAGACACAACCAGAGCTCCCAGGGACTAAAGCACCAACCGAAGAATAGACATGGAGGGACCAATGACTCCAGCCACATATGTAGAGGAGTATTACATTGTCTGGTATTAAGAAGAGAAGAAGCCCTTGGTCCTGTGAAGGATTGATACCCCAGTGTAGGTGAATGCCAGAGGTGTGAGGTGGGAATTGGTGTGTGGGAGGGGGACATCTTCACAGAAGCAAGGAGAGTGAATTTGAGAGAGGAGGAAGCAGGAAAGGGGATAACATTTTAAATGTAAATACATAAAATATCCAAAAAAAGAAAAAAAGAGGGTATTGTTTTCTTTGTGTCCTTCAATTCTTGCTGGCTATTACATTCTTTATAACTCCTCTTCCACAGTGTTCTCTAAACCTTCAAGGGAGGGATTTAACAAGACAACCAATTTAGGGCTGAGTGTTTCTAGCTCTCCCACTCTCTTTGTAATGTCTGGCCATGGTTGTCTGTATTTGTTTCCATCTGCTTGAGGGTAAATTGTCTCTGGTGATGCCTAAGCAAGTCTCTGACCTGTGAGTACAGGAGAATGTCATTAGCAGTCATTTTATTGCTGTGATTTTCTTTCAGGCTAGTATTATTTTGGTTTATGCCGAGTCTCTTGGTTTTCTAATTTCAGGTACCTGGCCACCCAATCAGAGTTGGATATGGGTTCCTTCTTCTGGAGTGGACCTTAGGTCAAGTAAAATACTGTTTGGTTACTCCAACCAACTATGTGACACAATTGTACTAGCATATCTTTTAGGCAGGACATCATTGTAGATTAGAGAATTTGTGGCTGACTTGCTTATGATTTTCTTTTGGTATCATTCAGAGTTCCTTCCTGTACCAAAGACAATAGAACATAAGATCATAGACTCTATGAAGGCAGCAGTTTGGCTTCTTCATGTTAATTGAGTTGTGTAGATCCTTTTAGAAATGGTCACTGCTTTCAGCAAGTTATAATCTTGACAATAATATAGGTTGTTTGGGATTCCCACAAGAAAGCTTTGAACAAGTCAATTAGATGTAAATTAATGGCTGAGCTGGTAACTACACTTTGGTGAGAAGAGATGTTCATTGGGGCCTAATCTCTCCCATCATTTAATCATTTCATTTAGATCATATTTACATATGTATATATTTTAGAATTCGCTTACTATAAAGGTTTCCATACTATTGGCCAACTAGCCCTTATGTTAGCTCTTTCTTCCTTCTACCTCCCCCCCTGATCTTCCAATTTCAGTCCACCCTCAAAAAACTATCTATTGTCTTTCTCTTTGCTAATAAGATATTCCTGTACCACCATTATCTTTGACTTTATGCGTAATTTCTTTGGTTCTACTGATAGTAGCTAGATTAACATTGATTCAACAGGTACTATCCACATATAATAAAAAATGTTCCATATTTACCTGAGTGGAATAAATCACTTAGAATTCTTGTTCTGTGTATCGTTTTGTTTTGTTTTGTTGTTTTAAATCCACCCATTTACCTCTGTGTTCCATAATAATGCTTTTTAAAAAAATATTGTGATTATATATATATGTATATATTTTTGTACACAAACATATATATGTATATATATGCATATATATATATATATATATATATATATATATATATTTCCTGAAGAAGCCTCTCTGATGATGAATGGACAAGGCACTGATCCATGACTATAGTAGAACACAATTAGGAACAATTTCATTAATTTTATTGGTGCCTGTTGTGTTTGTGTTTACTGTAGTTTTTGGCAATCCAGACTCTGATTTCTGACTGTGTAAGCACTGTAGGCAATAGGTTCCCTGTCAAGGTGTAGGCTAGAATAAATCCAAATATTGGTTGGTATCACCCAAAAGGTGTATGATATCATTGACCTAGGACATCTCTCAGGAATTCCCTTTTTAAATGGCTAAGTAACATTCCATTGTATAAATTTACCATGTTTTCTATATTCATTGTTCTGTTGTGGGACATCTAGGGTGTTTCCATTTTCTGGAGTTTATGAATAAACACTGATGAACATTGGATAGCAAGTGTCTCTATGGTTCGATGAAGCTTCCTTTGGGCGTATTCTTAAGGTTTTATAGCCGAAACTTGAGGAAGAACTATTTTTTTTTTAAATTTAGAGAATACTTTATTAGTTTTTGTAATCAAACCCACGTAGATAAGACCTTACATATTTAATACAGTGCGTTACCCCTGTACAAATGGAAAAAACTTAAGTTCAACATTTCTAGACCAATATGGCTGTTAATTTCTGTACAGTGCCAACTCAACACAGTAAACGGGGATACTTTATTCCAAAGTTGACAGCACAGCTAAAGTTTCCAAAAATTCAAATTATATATCTGTATATATATATATATATATATATTTATATTTATATAAAAAGACCAATAATAACAGTGTGTTATGCATCAACAGCAGCAACAGCTTTTCCAGATTCTGCAGTCATCTGAACAAAACTGTAGAGACATCCAGCACACTCCATTAACAAAAAAAGTAAAAAAACAAAACCCGAGAAAACAGCACAGTTCTGTTACTCTTGTGGTACCTGGCACCATTTTTTTTTAAATTAGCTTCTCAATCATCATCTGGAAAGAAAACATTCTGAGCAACATCATTAAAAACAGCTCTGATAAAGCACGGTCACTACTACGTATCATAAAGCAGGTACAAGCTATTTTACATCCACAGAGGTATGATACAGTACTGTCCTACATCTATAATACTAGAGGATACAATTTAAAAGGCATTATTTGAGACTTGATTCTACTTTTCCAGCAGAGGGCCCAAATGATGGTGTGACATAGCTTTGTAAAAAAACATACTCTGGACAGGATTTCCTTTCACTAGTGGCACAGTTCTAAGGATTCATTCTCTCCATGAATGTCAGCTAAAACCGTTATTAAAAAAAATGAAATATCCCTAGAACAAAACCGTATAACCACCGGATTCACATGAAGATGACCTAGTGGAGACAAGCTGGACCTCACCTTACCAACAAGCTATCAAATCTGTTATGTTTAAACAGTGAGACCTCCAAGGAAGGAGATGCCAAGTAGTGCTTCAAAGCTTCGGACCACAATCAAACACAGCATCCTTTTCAACAGAAGCAGAAGCTCATCTGAATATGCTCAAGGATGCTGACATCAACATTTAATCATCTCCTCACTCATCCAGGAAGAAGGGGAGATCAGTTACTACTGTACTTTATTGTGTTCAACCAAATCACCATGTTACAAAAATAGCAAGCTGCCATAATAAAAAATAAGGCTCCTCTATCCAGCACCAGATAGCATCATTTTACTTTCAAGCCTAGAAATTGCACACTTGTATATAAACCAACCGAAGATGAGGATTGAGAGTTCATCTTGGTGGATTTTTCCTTTGATGAATATGAAGTGTCCTTCCTTATCTTTTTTGATGACTTTTAATTGAAAATTGATTTTATTTGATATTAGAATGGCTACTCCAGCTTGCTTCTTCTGACCATTTGCTTGGAAAGTTGTTTTCCAGCCTTTCACTCTTGGGTAGTGTCTGTCTTTGTCTCTGAGGTGTGCTTCCTGTAGGCAGCAGAATGCAGGGTCCTCATTGCGTATCCAGTTTGTTAATCTATGTCTTTTTATTGGGGAGTTGAGGCCATTGATGTTGAGAGATATTAAGGAATAGTGATTATTGCTTCCTGTTATATTCATATTTGGATGTGAGGTTATGTTTGTGTGCTTTTCTTCTCTTTGTTTTGTTGCCAAGACGATTAGTTTCTTGCTTCTTCTAGGGTATAGCTTGCCTCCTTATGTTGGGCTTTACCCTTTATTATCCTTTATAGTGCTGGATTTGTAGAATGATATTGTGTAAATTTGGTTTTGTCATGGAATATCTTGGTTTCTCCATCTATGTTAATTGAGAGTTTTGCAGGATACAGTAACCTGGGCTGGCACTTGTGTTCTCTTAGGGTCTGTATGACATCTGTCCAGGATCTTCTGGCCTTCATAGTTTCTGGCGAAAAGTCTGGTGTGATTCTGATAGGTCTGCCTTTATATGTTACTTGACCTTTTTCCCTTACTGCTTTTAAATATTCTTTCTTTATTTTGTGCGTTTGGTGTTTTGACTATTATGTGACGGAAGGTGTTTCTTTTCTGGTCCAATCTATTTGGAGTTCTGTAGGCTTCTTGTATGCCTATGGGTATCACTTTTTTTAGGTTAGGGAAGTTTTCTTCTATGATTTTGTTGAAGATATTTACTGGTCCTTTGAGCTGGGAGTCTTCACTCTCTTCTATACCTATTATCCTTAGGTTTGATCTTCTCATTGAGTCCTGGATTTCCTGTATGTTTTGGACCAGTAGCTTTTTCTGCTTTACATTATCTTTGACAGTTGAGTCAATGATTTCTATGGAATCTTCTGCTCCCGAGATTCTCTCTTCCATCTCTTGTATTCTGTTGGTGAAGCTTGTATCTACAGCTCCTGGTCTTTTCTTTTGATTTTCTATGTCCAGGGTTGTTTCCATGTGTTCTTTCTTGATTGCTTCTATTTCCATTTTTAATTCCTTCAACTGTTTGATTGTGTTTTCCTGGAATTCTTTCAGGGATTTTTGTGTCTCCTCTCTATGGGTTTCTACTTGTTTATTTATGTTTTCCTGGAATTCTTTCAAGCATTTTTGCGATTCCTCTCTGTAGGCTTCTACTTGTTCTCTAAGGGAGTTCTCCACGTCTTTCTTGAAGTCCTCCAGCATCATGATCAAATATGATTTTGAAACTAGATCTTGCTTTTCTGGTGTGTTTGTATATTCCATGTTTGTTTTGGTGGGAGAATTGGGCTCCGATGATGCCATGTAGTCTGGTTTCTGTTGCTTGGGTTCCTGCGCTTGCCTCTCGCCATCAGATTATCTCTAGTGTTACTTTGTTCTGCTATTTCTGACAGTGGCTGGACTGTCCTATAAGCCTGTGTGTGAGGAGTGCTGTAGACCTGTTTTCCTGTTTTCTTTCAGCCAGTTATGGGGACAGAGTGTTCTGCTTTCGGGCGTGTAGTTTTTCCTCTCTACAGGTCTTCAGCTGTTCCTGTGGGCCTGTGTCTTGAGTTCACCAGGCAGGTTTCTTGCAGGGGAGAAGTTGGTCCTACCTGTGGTTCCAAGGCCCAAGTTTGCTCGTGGGGTACTGCCTAAGTCCTCTCCTCGGCGGCAGCAACCGGGAAGATCTGCGCCACACTTTCCGGGAGCCTCCGTGCACCAGGGTTCCAGATGGCATTTGGTGTTTTCCTCTGGCATCTAGACGTGCACAGAGTGCAGTCTCTTCTGGTTTCCCAGGCATGTCTGCCTCTCTGAAGGTTCAGCTCTCCCTCCCACGGGATTTGGGTGCAGAGAACTGTTTATCCGGTCTGTTTCCTTCAGGTTCCGGCGGTGTCTCAGGCGCAGGGGTCCTGCCGCTCCTGCGCCCTCCCCTACGGGAACCGAGAGGCCTTATACAGTTTCCTCTTGGGCCAGGGATGTGGGCAGGGGTGGGCAGTGTTGGTGGTCTCCTCCGCTCTGCAGCCTCAGGAGTGCCCACCTGACCAGGCCGGAAGAACTATTTTTATCTTACTAAAAACTTTCACAATGATTTGCCACCAGAAATGGGTGACTGTTTCCCTTTCTCCACATCTTTGGCAGGATGAGCTGTGACTAATATTATTGGTCCTAGACTTTCTGACAAGTGTAAGATGAAATATTAAAGTAGTTTTGATTTGCTTTTCCTTAATGGCTCAGGATGTTGAACATTCCTTTAAGTGTTTCTACGCACTTTAAAGAATTTGAGATTCCTTTTTGAATACTCTGTCTAGGTCTATGCTCGATTTTTTTTTAAACTGTGTTATTTGTTTTCTTGATGTTTTAATTCTGTATATATATATATATATATATATATATATATATATATATATATATTGGGTATTAGCACAATAATGGATGTATAGCACATAAAAAGTTTTTTTTTTCTGTTTGTGGACTGCTGCTTTATCCAGATGACAGCATCATTTGTTGTACAGAAGCTTTTCAGTTGTGTGATGTCTCATTTATCAACTGTTTATCTGAGTACCTGTGCCAATGGTGGGTTTGTTGTTGTCATTGTTTTTAAATCTTTCCCTGTGCTGATGCATTCAAGGGTATACCCCTCTTCTCTTCTATTGTATGCAATATATCTGGTTTTATGTCGAGGTCCTGCATCCACTTAGAGTCACATTTTTTGCATGGTGATAAATATGCATCTATTTTTATTCTTGTACATGTAACCATTAAGCCTGATCAGTACAATTTGTTGAAGATGTGGCCGTTTTCATTGTGTATTTCTGTCTTGCTTGCTTTTTTAATGAAAACCCTGGTGTCCATAGGTGTTTACATTTATGATGTGGTATTCAGTTTGATTCTCTTGATTAATGTATGATTTTTTGCCAATATGATTTTTTTTAATTATTATAGGTCTGTAGTACAAGTTAAAACTAGGGAGAGTGATATGCCTTGCAGTTCTTTGTTATCCAGGATTGTTTTAGGTTCCCTGTGTTTTTGTTTCCATATGATAAATAGCCCACCTTGCAAACACAATTTTGCTTTCAGACTCCACTATATAATTACCTTGCTCTCTGAGTGAACTCAGCTACTGTAAAAACCCCAAATCATTCTATGAGCCATGTCAGCCTACTAAAAATCACAGTTCCCCTGAGACATTCCAATCACAGCAACAACCAATCAGTTCTTAAGGGGGAAGTACATAATGATTAAAATAAATTGATTAAACAAGTAACCATTGTTAATACCAAGCTGAAATCATCACTATTCTAAAGAAGTGGGCCAAGCAAATGTCAACCAATCATATAACCGCCAAGTAGAAAAGTCCCTCACCCAGTTAACATGATAATTAAGCAAGGCTTGTACCATCTCCTCACTTTCCACACCTTCTTTTATGCTGGAGAGGTTGGAGGGTCCAAACTGGAGCTTGAATAAACACTCTTTAATTTTGTATACTTATTGGACTCCTGGTGGTCTCTGGTGTTCTGTGGGTGAACTCTCTATCTGGGCCCAACAAAATGCACACTAATAGTACATATTAAGTCCAAAATAAAGGCCAGGAGGCTTAGGCCTGATAGGTTACCTGACAAAATCTTCACACATACACCATGAGTGAGAAAAAACTGGCAACTTCCCAGACTCACCTGTCTGTCAGGGACCTAATCACACTAGGTGACCTTGTTCCTTACTCTGGGGTTCTGCCTGGGAGGGACTTGAGCTTCATCCTAGGACATGGATTTCTGGAGAGCCTCTTTAAATCTTGGTGTCTCCCTTCTCCAGGTGAGGCCTCAGTCACCCAGAGGATCAGTCCCCATACCCAAAATGATGGCTTCACGACACATTCTCTCTGTCTCTATCTCTCTCTCTGTTTCTCTTTGTCTCATTGTTGTCCCGTCATCTGCCTCTTTTCTGTCTCTGTCTCCATCTCTCTCTCTCTCTCTCTCTCTCTCTCTCTCACACACACACACATACACACACACACACACACACACACACACACACACACACACACACACACACACACACATATTCACCAGGCATGTACTTATTCACCCACTCTAAGTAAGACTTTTCATTCACAGCCCTAGGCCCTCAGCTGAACAGGTGTGTGTGTGTGTGTGTGTGTGTGTGTGTGTGTGTGTGTTTGTGTGTGTGTATGCATGTATATATGTACATATGTATGTACATGTGTGTAGGTGTGCATATATATATATGTAGGTGTACATTCATATGTATGTGTATGGATGTGGGTGTCTATACATATACATATACACATACATATTTATAGGGAGTTGTGTGTATCTGTATATATACACCTGTATGTATGTGTGTGGGTTTGTGTATGTATATGTTTATGTTAATGTGTGTATATGTAAATATATGTGCCATAAACTGCAAGCACAACACACGCACACACACACACATAAAATACAGACAATTTTCTTCTAGAAAACAATGCTTCTGTCTAGTCATTGCCATGGTTCTGGTGGCCATTCACACACTCACTTTAAAATAAATGTCAGCAAATGGCTGTGGCAGCCTGGATCTAGTTAAAGGTTATGGGATATAGTTTCTGTAGACTGAGAACACTAATCCTAGATGCCAGTACTTCCTGAGAAGATAATCATTAGCATTCAAAGTGTAGGCCATTGATTTTTATGCTCTTAATAGCATTCCTCAGGTCTGGGCAGAGTGGGAGTCTCTCCTTCCCTTTTCTTTAGGGGAAAGGTACTAGATTATGAAAAGGACCTTTAGACTGCTTTCATGTTTCTTTCCTGAATTATCAGAGAGTCACTGTGTCATATTTGTGAAGATCTATCATGTGGGTTATCTAAAATGAAAGAGTAATTTTTCTCTCACCTCTTCACTATAATTAAAATTAACTGAAAGTTAAGTCCAGCTTCCTAAGTACATATAATGTCATTGGGACTGAAGGTGCTGTGTCTTACAAAGCAAAGGTAAGGGCATGAGAATATCTGCGGAGAAAGGTGAATCAGATATTGGGTGTTGGGCACTGAGATGTTTGAGACATGATGCTCAGCACCTGTCACTGCTGCCAAACTACAGAAAGAAGATAGTCAAACAGGGCAAGGATGATTCCCTTTCCTCTTTGCAACATCCCCCTCATATAACCCCTCCTTCCTCCTAGTCTCAGACAAAGTTTTGAGAGATTCTAAACCTAATTCTCCAGCAGGCTCTTATGGAGCTTCTAGTCCCATGTGCATAAGGATTGCATGCCAGGTCATCAAAATGTATTGGAGAGCTGCCCCTTGTGATGCCGCTTCTCTGGTAATTGGAAAGGTACATTGCTTACCTCCCTTATCTAGGCCCCACTGGCTTGTTAATAGAGGAGTATGCCCCCATGCAACATGAATCAAAATTTCTGAAAACACATTAGCCTGTAAGACCAAGTTCTTCTGGGGAAGTTTGTAGGTAGAAGTCAGAAGGCAGTCACCCAAGGCAGCATTTCTTGAGGTTAAACATGGGAATCAAGGAAATTAAGCCTGCCCTAAGAAAGTGATCTAGAGTTGGGTGTGTAGGTGGAGATGATATCTCCAGGCTTTGCTGATAATGGACACACACCAGCATTGGTATGTTGCACATGAGCATATTCATGACTAATGTTGCTGACAAACCTGACCCTAGCGGTTTTATTTATGGGAAGAGACACCACAACTATATGGGGGTAAACCTAAATTTTCCATACAACCTCAGCTTCTCATGAGGTAGCTTCTGGCCCACAGCTCAGACTGATAAACACAGAAACAAAAACTTACACAGATCAGTGAAAACAAAGACAACTGTATATGCCTCCTTCCAAATCGAGATATATGCTCACTCCTGCACTGGGACTGTGCATGTGCAGGCTTGTATATATGTATGTGATTGCATGTGTTAATATGTGGTTGACTAAGGTCATGCTATAAACTTTAGGGAACAGATAGGCCTTAGAGACTAGCATACAGGTTCCAGTACCTATGGTTCTCTGTAAAGTTGTGACCTGATTCCATGACTGGGACTGATCCTGTAGAAATCCCTGTTGGCAAATATGGTTGCAGATCATTAGGATGTCCGTGGGGTTTCCCATGGAAAGTGACTCTCTCCCTTTTTGACCTCCTTCAATTCTTTGGTCACACACAAGGATATACATTAACAGCTCTTGAACATGCTGAAGAAACCTCTGTACTCAGAAGACATGAGAAAGCCTCGCCACCTTCTTGAGATATGGAATAATCCTCACTGAATTTGTCTGTCCTAATGAGAGTTTGGGTGACCATACTAGGATTTGGGCTGGTGCTGACTGTAAGCAGGAGGTCTGGGAGGATCTCATCTGCCTCCAGAGCAAAAAGGTACCTTAGATTGGCCCACCCAAACTCAGAAGGCAACATAGTTCTCCTGTGCATCATGGTTATTCTTGAAGGGAGGTTTGCAGAAAAAAAATAAAACAAAACCAATGAAAGCAGGTATTTCTTTGTCTTAAGGAAACAGAAGCACAGAGAAGGAATAGGGAGCAACTAAAGACTAGAATTGAACTTTCTAGACTCTGGAATCTTAGGTGTTCTACTGTTCTGACACAAGCTATACATGCAACCTCAGTGCAGAGTGTCAGAGAGACTTTGCCACAGATCAGCTAGGGTAGGGCACCTTCTACCTTGGAGAGAAGCATGTGAGTGTGTTGTCACTAGGCTCTATTGGAGGTGGTAATGTACCTTAGTTTAAAGTGCTTACCCATGCTTGAAGTAATGGCCTCCATTCATACCAGTGCATAAAAGTAGGTATGGTTGTACATGCCTATAATCCCAGCAATTCCATGTATGTAGGAGGATCAGAATCTCAAGATCATTTTATAGTTTGAGAACAGACTTAGCTACAAGAGTTCTTGTAAAATATAAAAAAGGAAACAGAGATTACAAATCATGGGGAATTTTGTACCAAAGACAAAGACTAGACCACTCAGCACTCATGATGACCCTTTTGTATGGCTGCTATGATTTATTTAACTCTTGTAAGGTACAGCTTTCTGAACCATTGAGCTACTTGCTGTGAGTTACCAGCTTGGAAGAAGGAGCCCAGGGGTCTGAACTCATCCATTTCCCTTCCAGAGAGCACTAAGTCTCGACTGGAAAAGGTGATAGAAGTTACTTACCTCGTTCTACCTTAGAAAAGCTTTGTCTGGTGAGCCAGGGGTAGACCTTGAAATCAAAGCACACACTGTTCAGTGTTGTTTGCAGCATTTTGGACCATGAGAATCAATCCTCATTGACTGTTTTCAGGATCCTCAGGAAAATGTCAGTTATTTGGTTCAGTGTAGACATAAGCAAGAGAATGCACAGGCATCCTGAAATATTCATCTTGATGATTTTGGACTTGTGCTTACCTGTCTATAAGTCTCAATAAAAAAAGACACACAGTTCTCTGGCCAAGCTCAGCAAAATAAGAACAATCAAGCTTTCAGAGACACTCTATCCAATGAACCAGGGTGTCACTCCAGGGCCCTCTAGAAGAAGATAGTGGGCATTCATGAAGGACTCTGCCTCATAACTATGTATATGGACTAGAGTCAAGGGAGCACCAGTAAATACCCCAGGACAAAGGCATTACAACAAAGATAAGAAGTTGAAGGAGCATCTACATGCTATATTTTCAGTCTTCTCTCTGCATCAGATCTCACCTTCCTCACCCCATTGACTGATCACCAACAAGAGACTCAATCTCATCTCTCCAGCATTTCTGCTTCTCCTACTCTTCTCAGCTCTGAAGTGCTCTTCTGGGAATAGAGAACTCTAGTACAAAACAACATTCTCTCAAGCCTCTGCAGAAGCCTTCTCATGACAGGCACTGCTGTCAGCTCCCTGCTGGATGGGTCTGAGGGTTGATATCTGTGTTAGATAAGGTTGGAAGTTGGAGGGGCTATGACAGTACATGGGCTTAACTGTCAAAGAAGTCCACAAGGACTACAAACCAGAAGGTATCCTTTTGCAGCAAGATCATGAGTTTCTAGGCTAATTTCCCATAACTCATCAGCTCCCCTCCCACTTCAACTGCTACTCCATTTAAAACTGAGTCATGGTGGTTTCCCAAGCCAAGTGCTGCATGTCAGTGTCCAGGAGACCTAGTGGATGGAAAGCACAAGATTGGAACAGAGGTAGTATGACTCTGCTCTGTGTGGAGTGTAGTGCTGAGTCATATCTGACTGAGGATTACTTGTGTTTCCTATTACATTATGTTATCCCTATATATTCTTGAAGTTCAGGATATACTTCCTTTCATATTCCAGTGCTAGGATTGTAGGTGAAGACCACTATACCACATCACCACTATGTTTTGGACTCAAAGTTAAAGACTACTAAACATGGATTATTATCAAGCTCATCATTTCTTGTCCATGTAATACCTCTTCTTCACTTTCCCATTGTATTAACAGATAAGTAAGCTGGAAGTTTCCCAATATTACCTACAGCCAACCAGGGATCAGGTCAGATCTTCTGTATCTTCCAATCCTGAAGGCATGTGTATGTCACAACCTTGCTTTTCCCTTATTTTAATGACTCTTCTAAGCGCTCTGATGAATTCTTCTTAAGGTACTTTGATGGACTTACATAGTTCTCAAAAGCCCTGAGTGAAGAGCTTTGTTGGTGATGTGCTTGCTCTACAAGCATAACGACCAGAGTTCAAATCCCCTGTAAAAAGCTGAGTGTGGGGTATTGAAAAGATATTTGGCTTCCTGTTAAATGCATTTCCTGTTCTTTCAGAGGACTAGGATTGAATTCATATTACCAACATGGCAGCTGTCAACCATTTGTGACTCTGGTAACAGAGGACAAAATGTCCTCTACTGAACTTTACAGGTACTGCATGTGTATGATAAACAGACATTCATGCAAGCTACATCCCCAACCATACTCAGACAGAGAAAGAGAGATAGATAGATAGATAGATAGATAGATAGATAGATAGATAGATAGATAGATAGAGAGAGAGAGAGAGAGAGAGAGAGAGAGAAACAGAGATGGAGACAGAGACAGAGACCTGTCAGTTTCTAACAAATTTTGTAACTTTTACTTGCATTTCTGGACAATATCTTCTGCCTTCTAATGGAATTGGGATGTCTCCCAAGAGATAATCAGGTTTTAGGGATGAAAATATCATGGAATATGAGAACTGGAAGAAGAACACTTTGCCAACATTTGAATGTCCTCCGGCTTGACCCCTCCCCTGCTTGTCTCCCTCTTTCTTGTGTTTTGAGATAGTGGCTTGAAGTCCATTCTGGACTCTAACTTGGTATGTATCCAAAACTGACTTTGAACTTCTGTTCCCTCTTCTCAAGTGCTCAAACATGCCCAGATTTATCTCCTTGAGCACTCTGGAGAGAGGCTGTGTTCATTTTTTTTTTTTGTCTTTGGAAATCTGTTAGTAGTCTTTCAAAGACTGAAATGAAAACCAGGCTGGCTCCTGCTTGACATTGAACTCTGAGGGAGCTTCTCAATTCCTCCATGACACCTGTGGCAGCCTTGAGAAATGTAACTTAGCTCTGGGCCACTTTTGTAATTGCCCTGCTCCTCACTGTGGTTTACATGTGATCACTACTGTGTGAGGGAGCCTAGGCTGATCTCAGAGCAGGTGAGCTAGATGGTGGAACAAGAAATATCACAGCTGTGTGTATAGGGAAGATCAGAGGCTAGATAATATGAGACTCAGCATAGATTAACATGTTAGAAGCAAGCTTGAACCCTGGTTCTGCCTTACTCATGCATTTGGCAGACCATTCTGCCTCTGTGTCTCCAGAATCTTGTCCTAGTCCAAAGATGTACAGATGACTGGATATCACCCCTTAGTTGCTCACACATTCTATCACATATTGCTGTCTTCTACCAACTGAAATCACAAGTTTAGAAGAAAGACATGGTGTCATTGTATCAGGCAAGTCAGACAAGACAATGTTTCAGAAAACCAAATACCCTTTAATTTTGATAAGAACCTGGCCCCTATTTTATTCATCAGAGCACTCTTTCTACATTTCATTCAGTGTTGCAACACACCTCAGCCTGAGATGCTCACTAATCAACAATGTCTGTTTGTTTGAATTTGAACATTTTTTTTGTCCAGCCTCAGTACAGCTTCGCTGGGTCCTGGGGATTCATGAAGGAATAGTATGCTTTCTTTGATAGGGAAAAGCAGAGAGCTATAATTATAAAAGGGATTTGGTTTTTTTTTAATTTTTAATTTAATTCATTATATATGTATAGATATTTTATCCCATCTGCTAAGCAAGTGACTCCTGAGTCTGAGTACGTCTGACTCTGTTTGCTCCAACTTCTTGGGTGTCTGTATTTTTGCTGTAAGGTGAGAGCCCAGTACTTGAGGGAGGGACGCTTTAGTCTTTGGATTCTTTACGGAGAATATATTTCAGGCTCCAGTCCTTGTTCAGCCTCAAGAAATAAAAGGTCGGAGGACTGTAATGTCAGTGTCACCCAAATATCCTGGGCATAGCTCATCTCCCTCATGCTGGGTTCCTCAAGGGCCAGGATCAGTTACACAATGTCTCAGCCAGTCTTTCCTGCACAGTGGAGCCCCCAATTCTTGACAGTCTGAAAAGCACACAGAGAAGAGATAGTAACCACAGTCTAGCCAAAAGTAGGACTTTCTAAAGGCATTCCCAGGGCTTGAGGTCAGGTTCAGGGCACAAAATTTGGTCACATTAGCTAGGTTCTTCACATTCAGAAGCCTTTGGAAATGTCTCCAAGAGTGCAAGACCAAACCAAACAATAAGCCAATAAGATAGACAGCAGTTTGACCTCTCTTCTCCTTCAGCCTTCCATACTTCATCCCTAACACCTTTGGGTTTCCTCTGCCCCAACTCTGCAGACACACCTAATACAAGATAAGAATGCAGATGAATGTCCTTTAAATAAAGCAAAGGGTTTTTGCCACACCCAACCTTGACCAGCAAGGAAGACACGACCACAGGAGATCTTCTTCAAGCAGTTTTACTCAGGAACCTTGATATAACCTTCTGACTCTCTTTCTCTCTTCTGGCTCTCGCTCCCTGGGGAACGCCCTGCACTGCACTTAAATAGCTAGCACTGGCCGGTCCTAGCAAGCCATGTGGTTCATGTAGATGGGCTGTCACTATGCAGAAGCTAGCGGGCCAGGCAGACATAGCCAAATAAGGACTTGTTTACTGCAAGGAACACTCACCATTGGGAGGGTGGAAGGTGGAAACCAGCGCCATCTTTGAGGCGTGGCACGTTGCAGCTCTCTACAGTTCCCCCTTTTTGTTTAATTAATCAAGCAGGCAAAGGCACTGCTGAGTGTGGCGACCGACCCCACATCTTAGGATCATCCTTTCATTAAACCCGTCGTAGGACACCTCGTCACCCACAAGGTTCCGTGCCTTAGGTAGAAGGGAAGTTGCCCGTCGCTGGGCAAGGTCACTCACATATACTCGGGGCGAGGTGCAACTAGGTCTTCTGAATGACCGTAAGCCAGGCTTGAGGGGACTGTTCTGCTTCAATGACTGTAAATGTCTGTACCACCATAGCCATGTGCCGCCTCTGAACAAACCTCATTCTACAGAGACACCACAGGCTTACTAGGGAGACCAGCAGCAAGAGTCCAGCTAGGGCTCCCATACCTGCCCACTCCCTCAGATGATTCATAGCAGCAGCAATCCAAGATGACAATCCCGTAGCCAGTCTAGCATCTATCTGCACATGTGGAGTTTACGGTCACGATGGCTACACGTAGCTGATCCATTAAGAAATCGAATTCTCCAGTCCAATTACCTAAAAAATAACTTGACAACTGTTTAGACAAATTAGAGGAGTGGGCTTAAAGGTCATGACGTATCAGCATGAGTCTCAGGAACACCGGTAGTATCCCCCACTGGGGCTCCGTTTTGACCAGCATTTGGGTCACACCGAGAAGTGTCAGCAACAGAAGGATCTTCATTCTTGTTGCACCTCCTGGTCAATCTTTCAGGGACCCACAACGGATCTTGCCAGTCCTGAGGAAACACACAAACAGACCCTCTTGCCCACGCCAGCACAGGGTCTGGCCCATGCCATAAGCCAGTGAGCACATCTTTACACTTCACATAACCTTTCAATGTGCCCGCCCAACACTGACGTCGGTCAGCGGTAGAAAGGCCATCATCATTCAAAATTTAAAAAATTAAGAGTAAAAAGGGCTAAGGATATCTGTTCCTTAGGAGTTCTGCCATGGCCTATTCCCCCTTTTTGTTGAATTAAGCATTCCTTCAAGGTACGATGTGCTCGCTCAACAATACCTTGACCTTGGGAATTATAAGGCAGACCATGGCTCAACTGCACATCCATCTGTTTACAAAAGGATTTGAAAGATTGGGCAGTGTATGCTGGGCCATTATCAGTTTTTAAGTGTTGAGGCTTTCCCCAAGCAGCCCAGGCTTCTAGGCAGTGTCCAATAACATTGCGTGCTTTTTCCCCACTCATAGGGGTAGCATGAATGACACCTGAGCAGGTATCCACAGAAACATGAATGTATTTTAGAGTCCCAAATCCAGATATGTGAGTTACATCCATTTGCCAAATCTTTAGAGGCAGTAAGCCCCTGGGATTAACCCCCACACTAGGGGGATGATGGAAAGTGATACACTGTTGACATCCTAAAACTATCTGTTGAGCATCTGCTCACGACAGATGAAACTTCTGCTGTAAGGTTTTGGTAGGCACATGAAATTGTTGATGAAACTGTCGGGCTTGATCCAATGATGAGCTTAAAAAGATATACTCCATTCGGGTACATCTATCCACAAGATCATTTCCCTCACTGAGAGGACCAGGCAAACCTGTATGACCTCTAATATGTTGGACAAAATACTTGTGACCTCTTTCCCAGATCAATTCCTGAAGTTCCCTCAGCAACTGGCATACCGTGCTGCTAATTTTAATAGGGCCAGCCACTTCTAATATCTTAACTGCATTGACAACATATGATGAATCAGAGAGCAAATTAAAGGCAAAGGAAGAATTTTTAAACACTTCCAGCACAATTTTGAGTTCAATTACTTGTGGAGAGCCGGGTTGATATTGACACAAAATTGGCTCTTGATGGTCAACCTATAGGCTCCACAGCCAAGTAACAACTGAGCTATTCTATCTCCAGGGCAAATAGCAGTAATTCCTTTTGGTGATTCTACCATGATCTTGACAACCCCGGTATAATCTGGGTCAATAACTCCTGGATGGACATGTAGTCCTCTTAAAGCTGTAGATGATCTCCCTATAAGTAACCCTACTGTGCCAGGCTCAAGGGGTCCTTTAAAATCAGTTTCTATCAACTGGACCCCCATCCGAGGAGTTAGTACGAGTCTGGTGGTGGAGCCGAGGTCCAGTCCTGCGGAGCCCTTAGTGGCTCTCCTTGGCCCCTCGGATGGCGAAGGGATGGCCATCTCTCGTGACTCTTTTCTACATCCTGATTCTCGACTGCCCCATATATTTGTGGGCCCTGGGGTCGGGGGCCCCGCTGTCCATTTTTTGGACGTGATCCACCAAAGTCCGAGCTGAGAGTCTGCCCATTCATGTCTTTTACCGAGCGGCACTCATTAGCCCAATGATTCCCCTTTTTGCACTTGGGGCACAGCCTTGGTTGCCTTGGGCATTGGCCACTTCCTGTACTAACTAGACTTCCCCTTTCTGGACACTGCCTTTTTAGGTGCCCCTGTTTACCACATTTAAAACACGCTCCTGAGCTTCCTCCTTTTTTCTGCATCATCTGCATAACAGCAGCCGCAAGTCCAGCATTAGTCAAAGGTCCCCCTATATCTCTACAGACCTTCATTCAAGCTTCAAGTCCCTTGTTCTTGTCAGGAGTGATAGCGGCTCGGCATTCCCTTGTGCACTGTTCATAGGCCAACTGTTTAATCAAGGGCATAGCAGTATCGGGGTCTGCAAAGACTTTCCCTGCTGCTTCTACTAATTGGGCTACAAAGTCAGAGAATGGCTCCATAGGTCCTTGAAGGATCTTGGTGAGGTTTCCACTCACTTCTCCCTTATTAGGTAAGGATTTCCATGCCTTTGTTGCAACTTCATTAATCTGCTGGTAAACCTGTCCTGGATACCCTGTCTGAGCATTGGCAAAGCGTCCCTGACCCAGCAGCATATCCCTATCCCAGGCAGCCTGGCCGCCCCCCGCTGCCAAATTAGCGGCATCCTGTTCATTGGCAAACTCAATAAGAAAAGCTTTCCAGTCCAAATACTGTCCCGGACTAAGACAGGCCCGAGCAAGGTTAGTCCATTCACTAGGAGTCATGCAAAATCTGTGTAAGGCCTCAACCTGAGCTACGGTAAATGAGGCCATAATGCCATATGTCCTGACTGATTCAGCCAGGGACTTGATCACCTTAAAGTCTAAAGGCTCATGATACCTTGGTTTATTAGCATCCACATAAACAGGATAGGCCAGATGTAGTTCTATGCGGACTGCCTTCCACATTTTTGGGCAGAATGTACTACCTGAAACTCTACTTCCTCCCTCTACAACATTGCAGGGAGGAGGAGCCGAGGGGAACCGCCCAGGAGGTTCCTCCACCATTTTAGGCTTTTTCCTTTTCTTCTTCTGTCTATTCCTTAGAGACTGTTTCCACATTTGATCTATCAACTCTTGTAACTCTTCTGAATCTGTTTCGTCTGTTTCCTCCTCTGTATCTGTCTTTTCTGAGTCTATCTCCTTTGCGCTTCCCTGCTTTTCTGACCTCTCCTCTTGAAGCATTTTTAGGGCAGCTTGCCCCTTCTCTATAGCTGCCTGACAACATTTCTGATCCTTAAGGCAGCTACGCACTAAGCGCCATACTGTACGGACCCCAGGTCTTAGAGTCCCCTGTTCCCAGGCAAAATCAAGGTCTTTCCCTAACTTGTCCCAGCTCGCCACCGTGAGATTACCAGAGGCTGCGAACCAGGGTGCAATGGCCTCGCATTTGCCCAAAAATCTCTCTATGGTGCTCCTTTTTATTTTTACTTTCTTTCGCTCAAACAGCTCTTGAAGAGCCAGAAAAATTGGATGAGACTGTGAGGTCCCCATGACAAAAACTTTCTATGCTGTTACAGCTAAATTCACTGCTTATCTTGTTACTTTTGGTTCGCTGCTACCGCAAACTTACTTTCTGTTCGCTGTTACTATGAACTTTGCTTTCGGTTCCCTGCTATCACGAGCTTTACTTTCGGTTCGCTGCTCCTGAATAAATTTTTCACGCAGTCTATCTCTATCAAATCTGATCAGTATGATTCTGTGAGGTTTGCAGAGCCTAATCACACCTTTTAAAAGCACAAAGACAAAATCTTTCTCCCAAAATACTGTGTTCCTTAGTCTGAAACCGGAAAAGCTTGTATCTTGTACTCTCTCCCAGAGTAATAATATAACCATAAAACTCCCATCATAATATCTGCTTGTTCCTGGAGCAAATAAAAAACTCTCCAGATTTCCGGGTGTAAGCTATGTCCCTCTTAACTTGTACCAAAACCGGGAACCTTATAGTCTCAATCCGAGAGCTTTGCGACTTGTCCCAAAACCTGGGAATCTTATTGTCTCAATCCGAGAACTTAACCCTTGTCCCAAAACCTGGGAACTTTATTGTCTCCTTTTGGTTCGCTGCTACCACGAACTTTACTTTCGGTTCACTGTTACCACGAACTTTACTTTCGGTTTGCCGTTACCGCGAACTTTACTTGCTTACTACCCTGAGACTTTATACCCGCTTATTTCCCGTGGTCCTTATTGTCCCACCTTACCCTGGGAACTTTCCAGTGCTGCCCTGACTGCAAGAAGTTCTGATCTCGGAGAAAGTTGAGTCCCTTTATGGTGGATTCGAGGATTCTCCATACGGGCCACCACTTGCCATGCCCAACCTCAACCAGCAAGGAAGACACGACCACAGGAGATCTTCTTCAAGCAGTTTTACTCAGAAACCTTGATACAACCTTCTGACTCTCTCTCTCTCTCTCTCTCTCTCTCTCTCTCTCTCTCTCTCTCTCTCTTCTGGCTCTCTCTCCCTGGAGAACGCCCTGCACCACACTTAAATAGCTATCACTGGCCAGTCCTAGCAAGCCATGTGGGTCATGTAGATAGGCTGTCACTGTGAGGAAGCTAGCAGGCCAGGCAGACATAGCCAAATAAGGACTTGTTTACTGCAAGGAGCGCTCACCGTTGGGAGGGTGGAAGGCAGAAACCAGCGCCATCTTTGAGGTGCGGCACGTCGCAGCTCTCTACATGTTTTGCTCAAGATGTTTTCACATACATACCAACCAGGAGTCACAGATCAATGCACTTAAGAAAATGAGTTAAGTTATACCTGAAGTGACATTGGTACATCCTTTTTAATCTTGAACTTTGGACTAGTGGAAACTGGCCCTTCCCCTACCCAAAATGCAATGAAGAGCTTACAGCCCTGGTCAGGGTCTCATATTCATTGTTGATGAGCATGAAGTGCTGCACTTCTAAGGCCTATGGATCTCAAGCATCTCACACAGCATCTGCTGTCCCTTGGTCTTGCAGTAGCCTAGACCTGGGTCTGCCAGCACCAAATGAAGGCCAGGTTGCTGTATACCCAGCTCCTTTTCATAGGCCACAGCACCAAGTCACTGCCTGATTTGAGGAGAAGCACAGAACTGTATAACAGCAATTGAGCAAGCTACTGCCAAAGTGGGTTGAAGCTTCTGAAGATCCACATCAGCAGACACAAAGTCCAACCCAGCCCCCTCTCTTCAGGCCTAGAACTCAGCAGCAGGTTCAGCTTATTAACCTGCATGGAGTAGGGCCTAGCGTAAGTTTTGGATACAATTTCAGGCCAACATTCACTGGTGCTTGTGTGAAAAGAGTGACAAATAACCATGGATTCATGGCTTTGCAGGACATCCCAGTCTCCATGCCAGCTTTTCAGGGTTCCACTGGGCAATTGAAAGAAGCTCAGAACCTTTCTGAGACAAGTGTCCCCTATTTATATCCTGTTCTAAAATCAACTTTTTCTTGTAGGATTGAGTTATCTTCATCAATACAGGACATACCAGGAAGCAACAGTGACATCCTTAGATGAGTACCTTGCTTGTGTGGAGCTTGTGGTCACCTTGCACTCTCATTAACAGAAGCCTTCTCTGGAAGAGTACTACAGCTCCCCCCCAAATGCTGAGCAGACAGAACAAGAACATGAAGAGAATGCAGAGAGGAAGAGAAAGGCTGAGTCACAACAAACTCATGAATAGGACCCATCTTCAGTATAAACCTTCATTTCTTGTGACCTGTGAACAACAACCTTACTGCTAACCTGTGTCATGAACATAAGAAACACACTTATAATCTCAAAATGTAAAGAAAAATTCCAAAAACTTGGAAGATATGGGAAAAGGATAAGGAATATGAGACATAGATTGTTTTGGTCCCTTTTTAGTATATGAGGTGAACTAGAGTTCATCAGAATCTAACAAACAAGCTAGGGGCTAGCCTTTCTTTATTTCAGAAAGTTCAAGTGGTAGGCCTAATTTGACAGGTTGGATAGGGAAGACAACAACCAGAAGTGTCCACTTTCAAGTCCCAGTATTTTTACTGGCTGAGGCTTTTTTCCTAGGCTAATGAAATAGGGGAACTTGAGGGATGCAAGTCCTATAGAGAGTCGTATAAAAGAAGAGAACCAGAATATCTCTCTGTAAGGTTTTTTGTTTTTTTAAAGACACTGTCTTGTGCCAATTCAGTACCTTGGCACCTATGTCTTTTCTCTATGCCAGGGTTTCGTTTCTGCAGAGCTGTATATTTAAAACTACTTAGTTCTATCAGTAGACTTTTGAATTTGTAAGTTTATTTACAATGTAGTTGAAAAACCTTCATATAAAATAATGAGTTCAAGGCCAGGTGGACTATATGAGACTCTGTCTCAAGACAAAAGACAATATTGACAAAAGGGGGTGAGGTAGAGAGATAGCCTACACCCACTCAGTGAAAAGCTTACTGAGTGTAAACCCCAGAACCCACATTAAAAATGCTAGTTGTTGCTCACCAGTGGTGGTGCTTGCCTTAATCACAGAACTCCAGAGGCAAAAACACGTGGATTTCTGTGAGTTTTGGACTAACCTGGTTTACAAACCCAGTTCCAGAACATGCAAGGCTACACAGAGAGAAATCCTGTATTATCCATGCAGCCATGAATCCTTTAATTCCAGCATGTGGGATGCTTGGAATGCTGAGGAGTGTGACTCTTTCAGATTGAGGCCACTCTGTTCAACAGAGTGAGACCCAGGACAGCCAGAGCAACACAGAACGAAACGCTGTCTAAAAACAAACAAACAAACAAACAACAAAAATAACAAACAAAATGAAATATGAGAAAAAAGAAAAGAACTGGACAGGCATGTCAAACTGTACAGTCAGTCACCTAGGAATAGGCACAAACATTAACTATATAGACAAAGAAAACCAGGGAAAGGGAAATATCTTAAAGGAAAGTAAGCACAGAGAGTCTTGTTCGCATCATATTTCAAAAACGTTTTATTTATTTAGTTTATCTGAGTATACTATGGATCCCTTCAGATACAGCAGAATAGGATGAATAGGACACTGGATCTCATTAAACCTTGTTCTGAGCTACCACATGGTAGCTGCAAACTGAGCTTGATACCATTTGGAAAACTAGTCAGTTCTCTTAACACTGAGTCATCTCTCCAGCCCTCATATATCTTTTTAAAATCTCTTTCTTACATCATATTTATTTATTTTTGTAAATATGTATTTGTGTATGTATGTGTTTATTTATTTATTTATTTATTTATTTATTTATTGGTTGTTGTTTTGCCTGCATATGTGTGTGTATAATTATATATGTGTGTGTGGATATATATATATATACATATATATATATGCATTATATATATATATATGCATTATATATATGCTATGCATTGTGAATGCCAGAAGATGGCCTTTGCTTCTCCAGATACAAACAGTTTTGGCTTTCCATTTGGGTACTGAGAATTGAACCCTAGTGTTCTGGAAGTACAGTCAGCTCCTCTTAACTGCTCCTATGTCTTTCCAGCCACCTCTGTACATCTTTTGAATGATGTAGCAAAAAGGTAGGGCTTAGGAATATTGCTTGAAATTCCAGTAGCTAGAAAGATGAGAAGTTGGATCAGATGCACCATGAGATGATATAACCAGCCTCACCTACATATTAGGTTCTAGGTCAGCCTGAGCAACATTAGCCTCTCCTCAAAATAAATCACAGCCCTATAAAGGGCTGTTATTTCTAGACTTACACGATGTAGGAACATTTTTTTCTTGTTTCTTTTGGTTGTCTGTGTTATGGTTTTTCTGCGTAGCCCTGGCTGTCCTGTAAGGTACTCTGTAGATCAAGCTAGTCTCAAATTCAAGAATGTCATATGCCTCTGACTCCCAAGTGGTTGGATGAAAAGCATGCACTGCTACCTCCACATGGATGAAAGCAAAGTTTATTAACATTTATTTTGAAGCAGCAGACAAGGTATAACAATTAAGAGCACTTGATGTTCTTCAGGTTTGATTCTCAACTCCAACATGCTAAATGTAACTCTAGTTCCAGTGGAATCCACATTCTTTTTTGACTGAGACAATTCATTCATATAAAATAAATAAAAATGTGAAAATAAATGAAATTTATTTTTATTATTTTAGTAAAATAAACTTATTTATATGTGCGAAATGTCTGCATGTCTCTACACGGATGTATATGTACCACATATTCCTGGTATGTAAGAGGACAGAAAAGGTATCTGACCTACTGCTTCTTGAATTGCAGATAGTTGATGGCTGTCATGTGAGTGCTAATAATTGAACTTGGGACCTATAGAAGAACAGTCAATGATTTTTTTTTTATTAACTTGAGTATATCTTATATACATTTCTAGTGTTATTCCCTTTCCCGGTTTCCGGGCAAACATCCCCCTCCTCTAGCCCCTTCTTTATGAGTGTTCCCCTCCCCATCCTCCCCCCATTGCCACTCTCCCACCAACAATCTAGTTCCCTGGGGGTTCAGTCTTAGCAGGACCCAGGGCTTCCCCTTCCACTGGTGCTCTTACTAGGATATTCATTGCTACCTGTGAGGTCAGAGTCCAGGGTCAGTCCATGTATAGTCTTTAGGTAGTGGCTTAGTCCCTGGAAGCTTTGGTTGCTTGGCATTGTTGTACATATGGGGTCTCGAGCCCCTTCAAGCTCTTCGAGTTCTTTTTCTGATTCCTTCAATGGGGGTCCTATTCTCAGTTCAGTTGTTTGCTGCTGGCATACGCCTCTGTGTTTGCTGTATTCTGGCTGTGTCTCTCAGGAGCGATCTACATCTGGCTCCTGTCAGCCTGCACTTCTTTGCTTCATCCATCTTGTCTAATTGGATGGCTGTATATGTATGGGCCACATGTGGGGCAGGCTCTGAATGGGTGTTCCTTCTGTGTCTGTTTTAATCTTTGCCTCTCTATTACCTGCCAAGGGTATTCTTGTTCCCCTTTTAAAGAAGGAGTGAAGCATTCACATTTTGATCATCTGTCTTGAGTTTCATTTGTTCTAGGCATCTAGGGTAATTCAAGCATTTGGGCTAATAGCCACTTATCAATGAGTGCATACCATGTTTGTTTTTCTATAATTGGGTTACCTCACTCAGGATGATACTTTCCAGTTCCAAACATTTGCCTACGAATTTCATAAAGTCATTGTTTTGGATAGCTGAGTAATATTCCATTGTGTAGATGTACCACATTTTTTTATCCATTCCTCTGTTGGAGGGCATCTGGGTTCTTTCCAGCTTCTGGCTATTAAAATAAGGCTGCGATGAACATAGTGGAGCACGTGTCTTTTTTATATGTTGTGGCATCTTTTGGGTATATGCCCAAGAGAGGTATAGCTGGATCCTCAGGCAGTTCAATGTCCAATTTTCTGAGGAACCTCCAGACTGATTTCCAGAATGGTTTTACCAGTCTGCAATCCCACCAACAATGAAGGAGTGTTCCTCTTTCTCCGCATCCTCGCCAGCGTCTGCTGTCACCTGAGTTTTTGATCTTAGCCATTCTCACTGGTGTGAGGTGAAATCTCAGGGTTATTTTGATTTGCATTTCCATTATGACTAAAGATGTTGATCATTTCTTTAGGTGTTTCTCAGCCATTTGGCATTCCTCAGCTGTGAATTCTTTGTTTAACTCTGAACCCCATTTTTAAATAGGGATATTTGTCTCCCTGCAGTCTAACTTCTTGAGTTCTTTGCATATTTTGGATATAAGGCCTCTATCTGTTGAAGGATTGGTAAAGATCTTTTCCCAATCTGTTGGTTGCTGTGTTGTACTAACCACAGTGCCTTTGCCTTACAGAAGGTTTGCAGTTTTATGAGATCCCATTTGTCAATTCTTGATCTTAGAGCATAAGCCATTGGTGTTTTGTTCAGGAAATTTTTTCCAGTGCCCATGTGTTCCAGATGCTTCCCTAGTTTTTCTTCTATTAGTTTGAGTGTATCAGGTTTGATGTGGAGGTCCTTGATCCACTTGGACTTAAGCTTTGTACAGGGTGATAAGCATGGATCAATCTGCATTCTTCTACATGTTGACCTCCAGTTGAACCAGCACCATTTGCTGAAAAAGCTATCTTTTTTCCATTGGATGGTTTTGGCTCCTTTGTCAAAAATCAAGTGACCATAGGTGTGTGGGTTCATTTCTGGGTCTTCAATTCTATTCCATTGGTCTATCTGTCTGTCTGTGTACCAATACCATGCAGTTTTTATCACTATTGCTCTGTAATACTGCTTGAGTTCAGGGATAGTGATTCCCCCTGAAGTCCTTTTATTGTTGAGGATAGTTTTAGCTATCCTGGGTTTTTTGTTATTCCAGATGATTTGCAAATTGATCTGTCTAACTCCTTGAAGAATTGGATTGGTATTTTGATGGGGATTGCATTGAATCTGTAGATTGCTTTTGGTAAAATGGCCATTTTTACTATATCAATCCTGCCAATCCATGAGCATGGGAGATCTTTCCATCTTCTGAGGTCTTCTTCAATTTCTTTCTTCAGAGTCTTGAAGTTCTTATTGTACAAATCTTTTACTTGCTTGGTTAAAGTCACACCGAGGTACTTTATTTTATTTCGGTTTATTATGAAGGCTGTCGTTTCCCTAATTTTTTTCTCGGCTTGTTTCTTTTTTGTGTAGAGGAAGGCTACTGATTTATTTGAGTTAATTTTATACCCAGCCAATTTGCTGAAGTTGTTTATCAGCTTTAGTAGTTCTCCTGTGGAACTTTTGGGATCACTTAAATGTACTATCATATCATCTGCAAATAGTGATATTTTGACTTCTTCTTTTCTGATCTGTATCCCCTCGACCTCCCTTTGTTGTATGATTGCTCTGGCTAGAACTTCAAGAACTATATTGAATAAGTAGGGTGAGAGTGGGCAGCCTTGTCTAGTCCCTGATTTTAGTGGGATTGGTTCAAGTTTCTCTCCATTTAGGTTAATGTTAGCAACTGGTTTGCTGTATATGGCTTTTAATTTGTTTAGGTATGGGCCTTGAAATCCTATTCTTTCCAGAACTTTTATCATGAAGGGGTGTTGAATTTTGTCAAATGCTTTCTCAGCATCTAATGAAGTGATCATGTGGTTTTGTTCTTTCAGTTTGTTTATATAATGTATCACGTTGATGGTTTTCCATATATTAAACCATCCCTGCATGCCTGGGATGAAGACTACTTGATCATGTTGTATGATTGTTTTGTTGTGCTCTTGGATTCGGTTTGCCAGAATTTTACTGAGTATTTTTGCGTCGATATTCATAAGGGAAATTGGTCTAAAGTTCTCTTTCTTTGTTGGGTCTTTGTGTGGTTTAGGTATAAGAGTAATTGTGGCTTCATAGAAGGAATTCGGGAGTGATCCATCTGTTTCAATTTTGTGGAATAGTTTGGATAATATTGGTATGAGGTCTTCTATGAAGGTCTGATAGAATTCTGCACTAAACCCGTCTGGACCTAGGCTCTTTTTCGTTGGGAGACCTTTAATGCCTGCTTCTATTTCCTTAGGAGTTATGGGGTTGTTTATCTGGTTTATCTGTTCCTGATTTAACTTCAGTACCTGGTATCTATCTAGGAAATTGTCCATTTCCTGCAGATTTTCAAGTTTTGTTGAAATAGGCTTTTATACTAAGATCTGATAATTTTTTAAATTTCCTCTGAATCTGTAGTTATGTCTCCCTTTTCATTTCTGATTTTGTTAATTTGGACACACTCTCTCTGTCCTCTCGTTAGTCTGGTTAAGGGTTAATCTATCTTGTTGATTTTCTCAAAGAACCAAATTTTGGTTCTGTTGATTCTTTCTATGGTCCTTTTTGTTTCTCCTTGGTTGATTTCAGCTCTGAGTTTGATTATTTCCTGCGTTCTACTCCTCCTGGGTGTATTTGCTTCTTTTTGTTCTAGAGATTTTACGTGTGCTGTCAAGCTGCTGATATATTCTCTTTCCTGTTTCTTTCTGCAGGCACTCAGCGCTATGAGTTTTCCTCTTAGCACAGCTTTCACTGTGTCCCATAAGTTTGGGTATGTTGTACTTTCATTTTCATTAAATTCTAAAAAGTCTTTAATTTCTTTCTTTACTTCTTCCTTGACCAGGTTATCACTGAGTAGAGCATTGTGCAATTTCCACGTATATGTGGGCATTCTTCCCTTATTGTTATTGAAGACCAGTTTTAGGCCGTGGTGGTCTGATAGCATGCATGGGATTATTTCTATCTTTCTGTACCTGTTGAGCCCCGTTTTTTGACCAATTATATGGTAAATTTGGAGAAAGTACCATGAGGAGCTGAGAAGAAGGTATATCCTTTTGCTTTAGGATAGAATGTTCTATAAATATCTATTAAGTCCATTTGGCTCATGACTTCTCTTAGTCTGTCTATGTCTCTGTTTAATTTCTGTTTCCATGATCTGTCCGTTGATGAGAGTGGGGTGTTGAAATCTCCTACTATTATTGTGTGAGGTGCAATGTGTGTTTTGAGCTTTAGTAAGGTTTCTTTTATGTATGTAGGTGCCCTTGTATTTGGGGCATAGATATTTAGGATTGTGAGTTCATCTTGGTAGATTTTTCCTTTGATGAATATGGAGTGTTCTTCCTTATCTTTTTTGATGACTTTTAGTTGAAAATTGATTTTATTTGATATTAGAGTGGCTACTCCAGCTTGCTTCTTCCAACCATTTGCTTGGAAAGTTGTTTTCTAGCCTTTCACTCTGAGGTAGTGTCTGTCTTTGTCTCTGAGGTGTGTTTCCTGTAGGCAGCAGAATGCAGGGTCCTCATTGCGTATCCAGTTTGTTAATCTATGTCTTTTTATTGGGGAGTTGAGGCCATTGATGTTGAGAGATATTAAGGAATAGTGATTATTGCCTCCTGTTATATTCATATTTGGATATCAAGTTATGTTTGTGTCCTTTCTTCTCTTTGTTTTGTTGCCGAGACGATTAGTTTCTTGCTTCTTCTATGATATAGCTTACCTCCTTATGTTGGGCTTTACCATTCATTATCCTTTGTAGTGCTGGATTTGTAGAAAGATATTGTGTAAATTTGGTTTTGTCATGGAATACCTTGGTTTCTCCATCTATGTTAATTGAGAGTTTTGCAGGATACAGTAACCTGGGCTGGCATTTGTGTTCTCTTAGGGTCTGTATGACACTTGTTCAGGATCTTCTGGCTTTCATAGTTTCTGGCGAAAAGTCTGGTGTGATTCTGATAGGTCTGCCTTTATGTTACTTGACCTTTTTCCCTTACTGCTTTTAATATTCTCTCTTTATTTTGTGTGTTTGTTGTTTTGACTATTATGTGACGTGAGGTGTTTCTTTTCTGGTCCCATCTATTTGGAGTTCTGTAGGCTTCTTGTATGCCTATGGGTATCTCTTTTTTTAAGTTAGGGAAGTTTTCTTCTATGATTTTGTTGAAGATATTTACTGGTCCTTTGAGCTGGGAGTCTTCCCTCTCTTCTATACCTATTATCCTTAGGTTTGATCTTCTCATTGAGTCCTGGATTTCCTGTATATTTTGGACCAGTAGCTTTTTCAGCTTTACATTATCTTTGACAGTTGAGTCAATGATTTCTATGGAATCTTCTGCTCCCGAGATTCTCTCTTCCATCTCTTGTATTCTGTATTTGAAACTCGTGTTTTCAGCTCTTTGTCTCTTCTTTTGGTTTTCTATATCCAGGGTTGTTTCCATGTGTTCTTTCTTGATTGCTTCTATTTCCATTTTTAATTCCTTCAACTGTTTGATTTTGTTTTCCTGGAATTCTTTCAGGGATTTTTGTGACTCCTCTCTATGGTCTTCTACTTGTTTATTTATGTTTTTCTGGAATTCTTTCAGGGATTTTTGTGATTCCTCTCTGTAGACTTCTACTTGTTCTCTAAGGGAGGTCTTCACGTCTTTCTTGAAGTCCTCCAGCATCATGATCAAATCTGATTTTGAAACTAGATCTTGCTTTTCTTGTGTGTTTGGATATTCCATGTTTGCTTTGGTGGGAGAGTTGGGCTCCGATGATGCCATGTAGTCTTGGTTTCTGTTGCTTGGGTTCCTGCGCTTGCCTCTCACCATCAGATTATCTCTAGTGTTACTTTGTTCTGCTATTTCTGACAGTGGCTAGACTGTCTATAAGCCTGTGTGTGAGGAATGCTGTAGACCTGTTTTCCTGTTTCCTTTCAGCCAGTTATGGAGACAGAGTGTTCTGCTTTCGGGCGTGTAGTTTTTCCTATCTACAGGTCTTCAGCTGTTCCTGTGGGCCTGTGTCTGGGGTTCACCAGGCAGGTCACTTGCAGCAGAAAAGTTGGTCTTACCTGTGGTTCCGAGGCTCAAGTTTGCTCGTCGGGTGTTGCTTATGAGCTCTCTGCAGTGGCAGCAACCAGGAAGATCTGTGCCACCCTTTCCGGGATCTTCCGTGCACCAGGGTTCCAGATGGTGTTTGGTGTTTTCCTTTGGCGTCAGAGATGTGTGCAGAGTGCAGTGTATTCTGGTTTCCCAGGCGTGTCTGCCTCTCTGAAGGTTTAGCTCTCCCTCCCACGGGATTTGGGTGCAGAGAACTGTTTATCCGGTAGGTCCCTTCAGGTTATGGCGGTGTCTCAGGCGCAGTGGTCCTGCTGCTCCTGGGCCCTCCTCTACGGGAACCCAGAGGCTGTATACAGTTTCCTCTTGGGCCAGGGATGTGGGCAGGGGTGGTCAGTGTTGGTGGTCTCTTCCGCTCTGCAGCCTCAGGAGTGCCCACCTGACCAGACGGTGAGGTCTCTCTCCTACGAGGTTTGGGAGCAGAGAGCTGCTGAGGGCTGGGATCTGCGGGTTTGGGACTCCCGGTAAAACACCGGAAGTGCATGGTCCTAGAGGAATTTTGCCTCTGTGTGTCCTGAGTTCACTAGGCAGGTCTCTTGCAGCAGAAAAGTTGGTCTTACCTGTGGTCCCGAGGCTCAAGTTTGCTAGTGTGGTGCTGCCTAGGAGATCTCCGTGGCGGCAGCAACCAGGAAGATCTGCGCCGCCCTTTCTGGGAGCTTCCATGCACCAGGGTTCCAGATGGCGTTTGGTGTTTTCCTCTGGCTTCAGAGATGTGTGCAGAGTCAACAGTCAATGATTTAATGGATAAGTTATCTCTCCAGGCCCTTTAAGGAATTTAAAAGTATTTTTTAAGTTAACCATGCAAAGATAAGCTCAAGACCTTCTGGGATAGAAATCAGCAGTATCAAACTTAAAAGCTCAAAGGAAAAGAATTCACAAAATGTAAAATGTGTATTCTGGTTATTCTTTGTTAATCTAATATCAACTAGAGTTGAATTTAGAAGAATAAGTGTTAAATGAGGTATTGTCTCCATCCAACTGACAATTGGGCAAGTAATTTCTTGTGGGTGGGTGCAGCCCACAGTGCTTGTAGTGACTTCTAAGTGGTGGTCTTCGGTTCTATAAGAGTATAGGGAGAGCAAACCAAAGAAAACGATCCAAGAAGGAATATTTCTCCATGAACTCTCCTCCAGGTTGCCTTAGTCACTGTTCTATTGCTGTGAAGTGATACCATGATGACTGCAACTAATATAAAGGAAAGCCCTTAACTGGTGCTGTTTCCTGAGGTACAGTCACAGTAAGGAGCATGGCTCTGGAGACTAGTAGAGAGTCCTATGTCTACATCATAGGCAGCAAGAAGATAGAGACATAACAACAGTTTTGGATATTTGAAAGACCAAAGCTTACCTTGTTGGCAGAGTTCCTCTATGTAGGCCACATCTACTCCAACAAGGCCACACCTCTTAATACAATAACACTCCCTGTTGATGAAGCATTCAAACACATGTGTCTATGGGGCCATTCCTATTAAAACCACCTCAGCTTCCCTCACTGATCAACTATTTCCTGAAAATTAGAAACATAAATATTTTGGAAATGCAAATGATTGATATACAGCGGCTTTTCCCCCCTGTATTTTACCTTCTCATTTTGTTTCTTGTATGTTTATCATTTAGTCAAGGCTAGATTTAAAATCATTCTGTAATGAGGCTGGTCTTGACTTCCTGAATTTTTTTCACTCCACATACTCAGTATTTTTGCTACAAGAAATGTTTCATCAACATATCTTGTGATGCACATGCACACACATGAGAGCACAAATAAGGGCACGTGTTTGCTATACATGCATCTATGAAGGTCATGCTTCAAGGTCGTTTTTATTTATTTGTTTGTTTGTTTGTTTGTTATACAGTATATGGATGTCCACTGAAATGGAGGAGATCCACCTGCCACAATATACTCAAAATTTACATGGATAAAAGGAATCTGAACTCAGGGCTTCACATTTGTACAACAGCCATTTTACTGACTTCTTGTTCCTCTTCCCAAAGTTTTGAAATTCTGAGGTTGCTTTTAAGTAACAAAGCATTTTAAAGATGAACTCCACAGGTCAAATAATAAATCATTCAAGAGGTTGAGGCAAAAATATTAAAAAGCCAGTCCACACTGACTAGTGATACACTGTCTTTAGAGTAGTAGGAACATAAACATGTATTAGCACACACAGCTTTATACAAGGTATTCCCAAGGGCCTGCTTGAAGTTAAGCAAAAACTCTGTTGGTGAAGAGGCTCTCACCCAAGCCTGAAGATATGACTCCAATCCCCTATACTACTTTGAACACTCCTTCTACTATGTAAGATAATACATTCAGTATAGAACTTCCAGGGCAGCCATGGAAAAACATTTCCAGTTGAAAGGTAACCTGGGTTATATGAAACATCATCTTAAACAATAGACAAATAGGCCTCCAACCTAGTTTGGTGTACTAGGTCTGTAATCTCACCACTTGGGAAAAGGATCAAAAGATCATTGATTCAATGCCAGCCTGACTAATGTATCAAGTTTCTGGTCAGCCTGAATCATATGGAAAGAGAATGGCTTAATAAAACAACACAACACAGTACAACACAACACAAAAAAAAAAACAAGGATTAGCAGAATGTGTTCACATATACCTATACCCCAGAAATTCGAAAGCAGAGACAAGAGGATCTTTGCTAATTCAAAGTCCACCTGGTCTATGTCTCCAAGCCCAGGACTACAGAGAGAGAAAAAAATACTCTGTCTCATACTGACAACAGCAACAGAACTAAGGGTAGATTAAGGGGAAAAAGGAAGAAGGAGGTATAGACAATTGAGATTATTTAAGTTTTTTTCAGTTCTGTGCAAGATCCTGAACATATGGTCCCACAATGTCAAAAATAAACATGTAAATAAATAAAAGTAAAAAGTGAAAAATGGAACAGTTAAATATATACCATGATGTACCTATTGTGGAATATTGTGATAATATGTATCTTTGAAGGTGCTTCTAACTCCAACATTTGAGGAATAGAAGCAGCAGATCAGAAGTTCAAGGTCATCCTCTGTCAAATTTTGCAAAATATTTACTTGATCACATTGTGAAACCTAAAATTGTATTCTAGAAAAGAGCTGTTTGTGGTGTTTTTCAGCCCCATCAAAAACATTTAATCCAAGAGTGTTGCAGGATATGATATACAGGAAAAACCTGTTTCTAGGTGTGTTATGGTTCTGCCTAGCACATACTTTAATAGACCTTTCGCTTTCTTGTAAACAGTATTGAATAAAGTCATTCACATATCAAGACGTAGAGTTATCAACCAATGGTCAAATGTGAACCTGGGAAAAGATAAGAGAGAATGAGAGAAAGTCAGAAGGATGAATAAAGAGACAAACAGAGAGAAGAAACAAAGGACAATCAGTTGGAATGGTTGGTAAGATGTGTGAAAAAGGGGGAATATTTTTTCTCTTTGGAACTTACACTGAGGATGAAGGTCAGGTAGGTGCTTTCTCTTCCTCTCTGAACTAGTAGGCTTTCAAAACAGCATCTAGAACTTGAGTCTTTACATTGTAAATTTGTGTGATTGGTATTTTGTTGTAAAATTATTTTTAAAACACAAGTTAAATATTGAATTTGAGGAAACCCTGGGTTTCAAGAAAACTTGGCTCAAAAACAAAAAGTACTTTGCCATATTAGCCCCAGTTCCTTCAGAGACAAACCTTCAAAACCTACATCAGAAAGTTGATTATCTTCTATTATTCTTACTATGGCTGGTTTTCATGGAAAGATATTGTTAAATTTTGTTTTTTCTTGGAAAACCTTGGTTTATCCATCTATGGTAATTGTGAGTTTTGCTAGGTATAGTAGCCTGGGCTGAAATTTTTGTTCTTATAGGATCTGTTTGGCCTATGTCCAGGATCTTCTAGCTTTTAGAGTCTCTGTTTAGAAGTCTAGTGTAATTCTGATAGGTCTGCCTTTATATATTAATTGACTTTTTCCTTTACTACTGTCAATATTCTTTCATCGTTCTGTGTGTTTAGTGTTTTAATTGTTATTTCTTTTCTGTTGCTATCTGGTGTTCTGTAGCCTTCTTGTATGTTTATTGACATTTCTTTCTTTAGGTTACAAAAGTTTTCTTCTACAATTTTGCTGAAGATATTTGCTGGCCCTTTGAGTTGGGAATCTTCACTCTCTTCTATACCTATTATTTTCAGGTTCAATCTTTTCATTGTGTCCTGGATTTCCTGAATGTTTTGAGATAGGAGCTTTTAGAGTTTGCATTTTCCTTGACTGTTGTGTCAATATCCTCTATTCTATTTTCTGCCACTTGGATTCTCTCTTCTATCTATTGTATTCTGTTGATGATGCTTTGTGATGATTCTGTTGTGACCCCTTTCTCTTTCCAAGGTTTTCCATCTCCATGGCTGTCTACTTTGAATTATCTTTAATGAGTCTACTTCCATTTGTTACATTCTAGATGGTTTTTTTTTCAATTCTTTCACCAGTTTGTGTTCTCCTGTATTTCTTTAAGGGATCTATATGTTCCCCGTGAAGTGATTCTACTTGTTTACTTGAGTCCTCCTGTACTTCTATAAGGGAGTTATATTTGTACTTCTTAAAGTCCTCTATCATTTCATGAAATAAGATTTTCAATCTCAACCTTGCTTTATAAGAGTGTTGGGCTATCCAGGACTTCCTATGGTGGAAGAATTGGATTCTGATTTTTTTTTCAAGTCAAATTGGCTTCTCTTGCTTATGTTCCTATGCTTGCCTCTCCCCATCTTATCTTTGTTGTTATGGCCTTCCTGTCTCTACCTAGAGCCTGTTCTTCCTTTGAATCTGTGGTCCTGTGATCCTGTGATCTTGTGATCCTGAGATCTTGTATGTGTAAGAAAACCCAAGACAGGGAGTGAACATACACCAATAAAAAGCAAGAAATTAATCTTTTCACAACAAACCTGAAAAAAAAAAGAGAAACACACAAGCATAATTCCACCTGTAACAACCAAAATGACAGGAAGCAACAATCATTGATCTCTAATATCCCTCAACATCAATGGACTCAATTCTCCAGTAAAAAGACACATTGTTTTTAATAGCCATGTCCACTTAATAGATATGTCTACTTTTCTGAGGAACTGCCAGTCTGATTTTCACAGTGCTTGTACCAGCTAGCAATCCCACTAACACTGGAGGAGTGTTCCTTTTTCTCCACATCCTCATCAGCATCTGTTGTGACCTGAGTTTTTGATCTTAGCCATTCTGACTGCTGTGAGGTGGAATCTCAGGGTTCTGATTTGTCTTTCCCTGGAGACTTAGGGTATCAAATGTTCCTGTAGGTGCTTCACGGCCATTTGATATTCCTAAGCTGAGAATTCTTTGATTAGCTCTGTACTCCGTTTTAAATTAGGGTTATCTGGTTCTCTGGAGTCCGACTTCTTGTGTTCCTTGTATATATTGGATATTAACCCTTTTTACATTCGACAATTGGTAAAGATCTTTTCCCAATCCGTTGGTTGTTGTTTTGTTCTATTGACAGTGTCTTTGCCTCAAAAAGATTTGCAATTTTTTGAGGTCCCATTTGTTGATTCTTGATCTTAAAGCATAAGCCATTGGTGTTCTCTTCAAGAAAATTTCTACTGTGCCTATGTGTTTGAGGCTCTTTCACACTTTCTTTTTTATTAGCTTCAGTGTATCTGGTTACATGTGGAGGTCATTGATACACTTGGAATTGAGGTTTGTACAAGGATATAAGAATGGATTGATTTGCCTTCTACATGCTGACCACCCAATGAACCAGCAGTATTTATTGAAAATGTTGTCTTTTTCCACTGGGAGGTTTTGGCTCCTTTGTTCAAGTGGCCCTAGGTGTGGGTTCATTTCTAGTTCTTCAATTCTATTCCATTCATCTACCTGTCTGTCTCTCTATCAAGGCTATGTAGTTGTTTGTTTGTTTGTTTATATTTTTACTATTCCTCTGCAACATTGCTTCATGTCAGGGATAGTGATTACCCCAGAAGTTCTTTTATTGTTGAGAGTATTTTTTTGCTCTCCTAGGTTGCTATTCTAAATGAATTTGCACATTGCTCTTTCTAACTCTGTGAAAAATTGAGTTGGAATTTTGATGGGCATTACATTGAATCTGTAGAATGTTTTCAGCAACACAGCCACTTATACTATATTAATCCTGACAATCCATGATCATGGGAGATATTTCCATGTTTAGAGATGTCCTTCCAGTTCTTTCTTCAGAGATTTGAAGTTCTTGTCATACACATATTTCATTTCTTTGAGAGTCATAACAAGGTATTTTACATCATTTGGGATGATTTGAAGAATGTCATCACCATAATTTCTTTTCCAGCCTGTTTATCCATTGAATAGAAGAAGGCTACTGATATATTTGAATTAATTTTATATCCTACCACTTTGGGGAAGTTGTTTATCAGGTTTAGGAGATCTGTATTGTAATTTTTGTGTTGATTCATGTGTGCTATCATATCATCTGCATATACCTTTTCATTTTAATTCTTTTGATTTTCTTTTGTAGTCTTATTGCTCTGGCTAAGACTTCAATATATAATATATATATATATATATATATATATATATATATATATATATGTGTGTGTGTGTGTGTGTGTGTGTGTGTGTGTGTGTGTGTGTGTGTGTGTTTCCAAGACTTTTATCATGAAGGGGTGCTGAATTTTATCAAATGCTTTCTCAGCATCTAATGTGATGATCATGCCCCCCCCACATTCAGTTTGATTATGTAGTAGATTACATTGATTGATTTCTGTATATCGAACCATCCCCGCATCCCTGAACTAGATCCTACTTGATTACAGTGAAAGATCATTTTGATGTGTTCTTGGATTGGTTTTGTGAGAATTTTATTGAGTATTTTTGTATTGCTATCCATAAGCGAAATTGGTCTGAAGTTCTTATTTTTTTTGTAGAGTTGTTTTGTGGTTTAGATATAAGTATAATTGTGGCTTCAAAGGACATATTGGATTGTGTTTCTTCTGTTTCTATATTGGGGAATAGTTTGAAGAATATTAGTATTAGGTCTCCTTTTAAGGTCCAATAGAGTTCTGCACTAAACCCATCTGATCCTGGCCTGATTTAGTTTGGGAGTCTTTTAGTGACTGCTACTATTTTTTTAGGGGTTATGGGACTGTTCACATGGTTAAACTGAAGATGATTTAATTTTGGTACCTGGTATCTGTGTAGAACATTGTCAATTTCATCCAGAGTTTGTAGGGTTTTATTTTGTTGTTGTTTTGTTTTGTTTTGTTGTGGTATAGGCTTTTGAAGTTGTATCAGTTGCATCTCCTTAAGACAGAAAGTAACTCACTCAAAATAGTTACATAGAGGCCCAAAGTTAGACAAGATACATTAGACCCACTGAAGACTAACAGTAACTACCATGCAGAGTTTAGCCCCTAACTCCCAACCCACAAGTTCCACCAACCAGCAAGCTTGAGAGACCATGCTGAGCAGCTTGGAGGTAGATACCAGCAGGACTTCCTAGAAGAAATAAAGACTAGCTGGCTGACTAGAAAGAACCTTCCAACCCGATAAGGTGCTTTGAGGATGGGCAATGTGATTCGGGTTCTTATCTTTGGGATGTGAGCTCTCACCCATCCTGAGCTGGGCTTTGCTAATGCAGCAGATTTTGACATAATTTCTTCTCCTTTTAATAACTCCAATAGTACTCAATGACACACTCATGTTGGACTCAGGTGGTACATTCTTTGTTCTGCCATTGGCCCCTTTCTGTGGTGAATACGACTGATTCATGTCTCTCTAAGAATGGTGTCACTTAACACTTTGCCACTGAATTATATCCATGGAATGGAATGACATTAAGTACAACATCTGCTGTTCCCTATAGTTTGGGATGTTTGGCCTTCCACTGCAGTAGAGTCAACTTACCATTGGCCTCTCCTTTAAAGGAATTTGACACTCTCTCAGGACTTATTAGTTTCCAATAGATCTTTAGCTAGAAAAGAGAAGTTATGCGTCTCTCCTCCAAACTGTGGTTTTCCTTGAGACAGGGTCACATGTAGACAACACTAGCCTTAAACTCCTTATATAGGCAAAAATAAATTTGAACACCCAAACTGTTTGCCTTATTCTCCAGAGTACTGGGATCACAGATGTATGACACCATACCAGGTCATATGATCTTGCTTTTGTTTATTTATTTTATGTGTGTATTTGTGTGTGGTCAGAGGCATACTATTGGGAGACAGTTTTCTCCTTCAAAGAAAATGCCATAGAGGGAGCTGAGACAATTTATGTTGGTGGCAAGAACACTTATCCAGTGGGCAGTTGTAGAGAGCAGCGTGGCGAAACAAAGATGGCACCGACATCCAGCCTTGTCTGGATATAAACGACTTACTGCGCATGTGCAGGCTTGTCCCCTTGCTAGGGCTCCCTCTAGTGGTGAACAGCGGTACTGCACATGTGCGGTTTATGCACCAGGTGTTAGTTGACCGTTAATATGCTAATGAGGTGATTCATTCTCCGCCAATCCCTGGAGGACAAGTAGTGGGTGATCCAAGCCCCACCAATCCCTGAGAGATAATTAGCATACTGTTGTCTATATAAGCCGAGCGATTTTGCTGCTCGGGGTCCCTGTTCAGAAGAGCTGTAACACTGAGAAGAGCTGTAACACTGAGAAGAGCTGTAACACTGAGAAGAGCTGTAACACTAAGAAGAGCTGTAACACTAAGAAGAGCTGTAACACAGTAAAGGCTTGCTCGCAGAAGAATCCTGTTGCCGCGCGTCGTTCTTGCTGGCGGGACACTGGGCGCGCGACAGGCAGTCTCACCAACTCCATTTAAACATTTTAAAACATTATTAAAATTGTATTAATTCATCATATATATTTCATATTTACTTTTAGTATTCTTCTGGAAATACACAGATAGATATATTCTCATGTGCATATACACATTTAAATATGTTTTATATATTTTTCCCACTCACTATCTGGGCTGATAGGTACAAGTAGCTATAGTGCCAGATCAACAATATTAACATCTTGAAGATGTTGTGTTTTCTACATAACTTAAAAAAGACAGTGTTTAAAATTGAAATACTTGGTTAAGCATATATGACTAGTGCTGTAAGTCAATTTGTCTTAAACAAGGTTACTTGTGAAATTTTTATGCAGAGGAATAAGACAGGGTATAATTTAAAACAGTATTTGTACTTAAGTGTATTGTTAGGTAGAAGAAATCAGTGATCTAAAAAACATGCTTTTCACATGCACAGCACCTATATAAACCCAAATTAAGTCCAAATTCCAGCAGGAAAAGTAGAGTTGGGCATGAAGTTCCACCCATATTTAAGAAGCTGTAACTGTTATCTTTGGGAAGAAAGTGTCAGTTTTCATTAAATATAGTCCCTGGCTACACTTCAGTAAAAGAGCACACATCCAAGAATGCTTGGATAACTCATATTGGCATTGATGGGACATTGAAGAATGACACAAAGTTCATAAGAAAGAGAATGAGGATGAATCTGAGAAGAATTAAAAGGGAGGGTGGGCAAATATGATCAAAATACATGCTATAAATTTCTCAAAAAATTAATAAAATTATTAAAATGTGCTTTTTAATGCCTTCATACAGAAAAAAAGAGGAAGTGTCTGAATAAGTTTATAGTTGTTAGGGTCCCACTTCTACTCTGCCACAGGGTATGGAATCTCAGGGAGGCAGGATGAGGAAATATGACCACTCTTTCCCAAAGCTGTTGTTTGGCAGGTCTTGGTCTATATCAAGTATCTGTTTGTAGGGAAGCTGTGGAATACTGCTCTTAAATTGGGGAAGCAGAGTTAGAGGCACTGGACACAACTGGAGGTAGATCAGTGGTCCCCAGGCATATAAAGGAGGCCAGCCCAATCTGGTTCTTATCTCTCAGGCATCCAGGCACCTCTGGATGCCACAAAAGAGCTGAGAATAAAGTTGGGCCCCATGTGCTGGATCTAGTCTGTAGCCAAGTGGTAAAAGAGGAAGAAGTTCCAGCTGGTCCCTCAGGGATATTCCTTGGCTTTATGAAGGCAATGGGTTTTAGCTTGGATTGGTTTGGGTTTGGATTTGGTTTTGCTTTGGTCATGGTTGGGAGCATATAGAGGTCTTTTATGGAAGATTAGACTGCAACTGCACATGCGAAGACTTTCTCTGACTCCTAATGGTAGGTCCAGATGAAAAGAGGCAATTAATAGTTTTAAGACATTTATTGCCATGGTGGAACGTGGATGAGTATAACCATACCCCACTTCTTAGGGTGGGCCTGAGATTAAATACCTTTAGCAGGGAGGACGGTCTATGAAGGAATGGTTACTGGCTAAGTCTCCAGGTCTTTAGGTACCTCACTATAATGGAGATATGTCTAGATCCTATGAGATCTGTGGTCATGTCTACTACCTGTAGAGGGGATTACAGTGTTGATCTTACATGACAGATAGCCACAAATCTATGGAGGACTAAGTCTAGTGACAGAGACCTGGTATTTGGGAGTCAGGTGAAATGCTTACCACCCCTTCAGGGTCACCAGGATTTCTAGCCTTAGGTCAACCAGGAACCAGGGTCCCATTAAGGGTCCCACAAATTAGATTCCTAATAGGACTAACAATCAAGTAAGATTAGCCTTATTGGGACCTCAGTATGGCCATTATCCTTCAAAGCCAAGATGGAAGGGAAGTGAGAGAAATGATCCAGCAGTTAAGCTCACTTGTACACTGTTCTTGCAGAATATAAATTCACTTCCAAATAATTGTAACAGGCAGCACAAAACTGCCTAAAACTCCAGATGCAAGGGATATGAGGTTCACTTGTGTTCTTTGCAGAACCCTATGCTCATACTCTATATACCTTAACATTTGAAACCAGAAGTTAGTAGATTTGGATAATACCAAACACAAAATAGCAACAATTTTCATTATCTGACTGTCCTGTTGACCCACTCCTATTGGTTTCTCATGCATAGCTAATTAAAACTTCCCCAACAAACTTTTGGGTGTAATTATTTCCTAGACCTACACTCTAACTCCAGTAATCCATCAAAAGGCAAAACTCTTGTTATAAGATTTGAAACCATTACTTAAAGATACTTAACACTTTGTTTGGTGCTTAAGAAAGCAGTGTGGGAAAAACATATCATTATAAGGCAGTCATTTTAGCCTGACTGTCTTTGCATGGCCTGTCTGAAACAACAATACAAAGAAAAAGCTGCATCTATCTTGCAAAACTGATCTGAATGAAGTTAAAAAAATCATCTCATTGGAATGTGAGAGACTTCTAATTTTTACACAATAGGGCAAAAAAAGATCATCCTCTCTTTAAGTAGTTTGAGGTGAAAATACATACATTGTTCTTGCATCAGAACATCCACCCTTGTTTTCGGCTTACATACCATTTTCGATCCTCAAGAAATTATTTAATTTATCTCAGAAAGTAGAAATGTCTGGAATTTGTTAACAATGTCAGTATTTGACAGTCTAGGAGGATGTATGGAACAGACAGCTTTAATTCATGTTTCTTTTACTATTTAAAGGCTTTGTTTGTTTGTTTTACAGAGCAAAGTAGAATCTCTGTTTACAAATAATTAATTTGAACCCCTATAGCATGAAAAAATGTGGTACATTTATTCAACACATGCCAGGACATTTTTAAAAGCCAAGGTAATGATTGAGCTACAAACAACTCATAGTGGATTTATTTGTTTAATCTGTGGTTCTTGGTTCACCTAAGGCTTGGTTGATTTCTGCTAATATTGTTGATGTAATATGCTTATTTTTCCAAATTATACAGCCAGTTTTGAGACTTTTCTTTTAATTTTAGTAACTACTCCTTAGTAGGCAATTGAAACCTGAAAAAAATTTCTAAACATGGCAAAAGATCATGATAGTTTTTTCTAATGCAGTGAATCCCCCTGACAGCAATAACAACAATAATAAATAAACAACTGTTGTCATTCTTTCTAGGATCCACCCCACAGTTACATGGAAAGAAATAGGAGTGCTTCACTCACTATAAAAGGAGCTGCTTGCCTCTTCCTTAGTTTTTTCTGCTCTTGCTCTTGCTTCTTTACCTTCTTCCACCTCTCTCCCCATTCAACTCCTCCCTCTCTCTCCATGTGATCATAGTCAGCATTTATTCCTCTACTCTACTCTCTCTCTCCCTTGTAAGCGAAGTGTCTGGGGGTGTACCTGGAAGAGAATGGGGACAAGGGATGCGAAGAAGGATGCCAAGACAAGAGTCTGATCAAGGCGACAATTTTAATTTTCCTCAAGGCTGAATTTATACCATTACAGGGGTAAAAGAGGGAGGGGGATGTAAGAAAACTTTACGCAACCCAGGGACACAGTATTCATGTAATCAGGGAATCGACTGATGTTGACAGGATGTCAGATATGTCACAGGTTTGTCATATATATTAGTTAGCAGGGGGATTTTATCATATTATTATTTATCTTGAACACCAAATTTATATTAGTCTTCTGCATCTGGCTGGAGATTTTCCATGAACCTAGTCATACTTAATTCTAACCATAATAATAACATCAACAATGGAGGGCTTCAAGGGCATCGTTCCCATCACTCTCTCTCTCTCTCTCCCTCCCTTCCTTTCCCTTCCCCCTCTCTCTGTCTTTCTCTGTTTCTACTTTTTTAACTCCCATCACCATACCCTAAACAAATTCTGTACACTTATGTGGCTGGCAACTAAGCGGTAAAGGATGCCTAAGCATGGGTATCCAGAGGTAACTTCTTCCCGTATACTATATTTTGCCTGCACCAAACATATCCCTGAACTTCATGTCTTTTAAGAAAATACAACAACAACAAAAACAAACGTTTGGGTGTACATTGACATATTGAGGTTTGTCATGCAATACAGTCAGTAAACATAACAATGTCATGTTTCAGGGGTCAGTACTATAGTCTTTTTCCTCCCTTTGATTTGAATTTGGTGATTTGCAGTCTTGAGGACCTCCCAAGTTATCCCTTTGGACATCTTCATTTTGTAGATTTGTGGTCGATGTTCAGAAGTTTCTTTTTCCTGGAATATCTGGATTTTACTCTTCTAAGTACTAGATCAGGGACCACCTGGGTCTTCGTTCTATTTTCTATACTGACATAAGTCAACCATTTCCAAGATATGAACATTAGGCTTTTAAAAATCCATCATTTACTTGATATTTTTCAAACCATATATACATTTGGCTGTATTTTCTTTATAGCAAAGTGCTTTAGCGTGGCAGAGAAAACATTATTATTTAAAATGAAAAGAAATAATGTCATGGTTAATATAACTTGATGTAGAATACTAGTTGAGTGTATAGTTGGGGGTAGTTTATATCCCCCATTCAAATATTTGTAAATTTTCTAATCAAATATTTGGTTTTGTCCATTTTTCTTATGTTTTCTTATTTATTTTTTCCATTTTTAATTGGGTATTTCTTATTTACATTTCAAATGTTATTCCCTTTCCAGGTTTCCTGACCATCAGCCCCATAACACCTCCCCCTCCCCTTTTATAGGTGTGTTTCCCTCCCCATCCATTCCCCCTTACCGCCCCCACCAGCACAACAATGGTAGGCCTACTGCACTGGCTGTAGCAAATCTTTTATAGCCTCCAATGTGAGGGCCTTCAGAGGAACACAGAGGATGCTTATTTGTTTTCCAGGCTACAGTAGATCTCCTTGGATGAATACAGACTGTGGGTCTTCAGAGGAGTAATTGAACTGTTGTCCGTTGTGAAGCTGTGCTCCAGGAGGGCTTATAGGCTGTGGTTTCTGTCTCACTATTTTCAGCATGACTCCACTGATGCTTTCTGTCATTTGATTCAGTTACCATGTGTGTCCAAAGTCCCTGGGAAGTCTTCTGTGGTGTTGTTGCCCTGTTGTAGAGGAACTCCTGAGAAGCTTTCAAGCTTTGGTGTCATTGGTGCAGTGGATCTCTTGGTATGTCTCCAGCTGTGGTGTCAGCTTCACTGGGTACAACCGATCTTCTGATATGCCTCATGGTATGGCATCTCCTGAGGAGGAGACAAGCTAACATTCAAGTGATCTGAGGGCAATGGAAATTCTGTTACGCCTCAGGATGTAGCCTCTTTCAGGGAGCAAAGTAGCTGACAGTATTTCCCAGCAGAAAAAAAGCATAATCACAGAATTTCATTGACAAACTTTGCCTTCTTCTTTCTAGTCACATTCATACAAGTCACAGCATTTCTTTCTTCTATAAGAAATATGTTCAGAAACCTACCTATACTGATAAATATTTCTAAGCCCGTTAAGTGGGGCATCTGAGAGAGTGTAAATGGCTGTGCAATTAAAACAGCAAGAATTATTCAATGGAAGAAACTTTACCAGCAAGTAGTGAGAATTGGTTCCTTTTCCATTGTCTTTTGCCTGTTTACCTACCTGCTGCAGCTTCATCTCATGGAGGGGATGGGACAGGGCATACACAGCATGATAGTGTATGTTATGGCTACTATCACCAAAGAACAAGTCAACTTTCTGTTTCATTAGGCATTCCAAAGAGCTGATCTGTGGATAATTTTTCAGCGTTTTACAGTTAGATTCTAAGTTTTCCTAATTAAAATAGTTTTACTCTCACATTTCCAAATATAAATTTGTTGTTTAGAGATAGTACCATGTCTGTACAAAAATTTTAAAACCATAAACCTCACCATGGTTGCACAGAAAAAGTAAGAGTTCCATAGAGTTTGTCATGAGTTAAGACTCTCTTCCTGGTAGGAAAATCCACTGTGATGTTGTGTCCATTATTCTATGTATACATGAAGATTCCAACATTCTGAACCTCAAATCAATAGTACTACTATTTGTGGATTTGTGGATGTGATCACAATTTGGTTTGTTGTACACTTCAGTTTTTGAATTGAATAATGGTCATAGATTAAGATCATGTTTACAAAGTAAAAACAGATTTCATTTTTTTAAAAACTCTCTTCTCTTCTCGGAGAGAAATTAAACATCTTGATCATCATCTAGGATGACAAAACCAAAAGAGTTCTAGTAAATTGCAAAGGAGACCATTGCCAGGGGTAGAGATGTGTTCTTGGAGGTGAGGTATCTGATAAAGATAGGAATATTGTTCATCATCATTGAAGATTGGATAGAAAGATCATGAGGTGGTGTGCACTTAAAATCTTATAATCATATTTTCTTGCAAACTATTAAGTACCTGTGACTTTTCCTCTAATTACCGATTCAAATGAGCATTTGTGGAAGCCTGGCAAATCCATTTCTTTTTTCTTTTTCCTTTTTTTTTTTTTCGGAGCTGGGGACCAAACCCAGGGCCTTGCGCTTGCTAGGCAAGTGCTCTACCACTGAGCTAAATCCCCAACCCCTGCAAATCCATTTCTAATCTGAATAGCAAGGACACTCTTTTGAAAATTGTAACAGAACGTAATCACAGATTATATTTTTTTTTCTGGTTCTTTTTTTTTTTCTGGAGCTGGGGACCGAACCCAGGGCCTTGCGCTTCCTAGGCAAGCGCTCTACCGCTGAGCTAAATCCCCAACCCCAGATTATATTATCTCTCAGTTTGTCTTTCAGTTTTTGTCTTGGTATCATTTTTTTCTATGCTTGAAGTGATTTTAATATATTTACAAAATAGAGAATAATTGATTAATAATTTTTAATACATTTATGCCTTTATCCAGAAATAATATATCTGGAAATTAACAGGAAAGTCCTATGTATAATATTGCTTTAGGTTCAGGCAAAATATATTTATTTTGCACTAAAGTTATTCCCTGTACACTTGAGGTTGAGACTCAAATAAAGTCGCCAGAAATTCTCTCTCTCTCTCTGTGTCAGGCTAGTCTGGCAACATCTGCTTCTGTGCTTTTAAGGAAACAGATAAACAGAACAAAGTAAATTTAAAGAAGGTTTACAATGCTTGGCATCCTAAATCTTTTAGCTGCAGTTGAGATTAAAAGTCGCTTCCTCAAAACTAAACCGGTCCCACAGCTCTCTGTACACAAATCCCATGGGGAACAAAGCTGGATTCTCAGAGGTTTGGATGATCCTGAGAGTTCAGAGGAGACAACACCTTCTGCTCACATTCCCAACCCAAGAGGAACCACCTAGTGCCCTCTGTGCCTAGGTGCAGTCAAGGGCAGGACCCTTCTGAATTCTGTCTGCTGCAAAGCTGAAAGCCAATCACTAGTAGCACCTACAAACCTGAGAGCAGAGGCAAGACCAACTCCTGGGCTCCAAGTGACCTGACTGGTGGCCTCAGCATACCCAAAGTCAGGAGCAGTCTGGGACAGGACACTTCCGGTGTCTGCCTGCACTTTGACCTGAACTGCTCCCACAGGTCTCTGTACCCAAACCCCATTGGGAGAGAGCGGGACTCTGAAAAGGGCAGACAGCTGAGTGGTCACTGGAGACCACTAGTTCTGCTCACATTCCTGGCCCAAAAGGAACCTGCTTTGTAACCCCTGGATACAGGAATTTAGGAGCAGTAGTGGAAAGGACCTTCTGATTTCTGCCTGTCCTGAGATCTGAAAGCCAGTCAACTGGAGCTCTGATACACCTGAGAGCAGAGGTAAGACTAATACTTCTGCTCCATGTGATTTGCTTTGAGGCTTCAGACACACAAACCCAGGAGCAGCTCTCTGTTTCCAGATCTGGCAGAAAGAAAACAGGTCTACAGGAGAATTAACACACAGTCTTACATGAGGGTCAAGCTACTGTCAAAGACAACACGACAAGCTAACAATGTAGACAACCTGATGGATAGAGGCAAGCACAGGAAATTACGCAACAGTAATCAAGAATACTTGGCATCATCCCAGCCTAGTTCTCCCACTAAAGCAAATACGGAATATCAAAAAAGCAGGAGAAAAGCAAGATTTAGATTTAAAAGCACATTGAGTGATGAGGAATAGAGAGCTTTAAGAAAGACATAAATAACTCCATTAATGAAATATAGGACGACACAGATAAACAAGTAGATGTCCTTAAAGAGGAAACACAAAAAGCCCTTAAAGAAATATAGGAAAATACAACCTACAGGTGAAGAAATTGAACAAAGCCATTCAGGTCTTAGAAATGGAAATAAAACAATAAAGAAATCAAAAGGGGAGACAACCCTTTTATTACCGGGTGGTAATAAAAAGTCTGGGAAGAGATCAGGAGTCGTAGATGCAAGCATCATAAGCAAAATACAAAAAACAAAAGAGAGAATCTCAGGGGCAGAAGATACCATATAAAACATTGAAACAACAATCAAAGAAAATGCAAAACACAAAAATCTCCTAATCCAAAACATCCAGGATATCTAGGACAGAATGAGAAGATCAAACCTAAGGATAATACTTATAGAAAAGAATGAGGACTTCCAACTTAATGGGCCAGTAAATATCTTCAAGAAAATTATAGAAGAAAACTTCCCTAACTTAACAAAAGAGATAGCCATAAATATACAAGAAGCCTACAGAACTCCAAGTAGATTGAACCAGAAAAGAAATTCCTCCTGCCACATAATAATCACAATATCAAATGCACAAAACAAAGAAAGACTGTTAAAAGCAGTAAGGGAAAAATGTAGAGTAACATATAAAACGGGCCTATGAGAATTCCACAAGATTTCTCACCAGAGACCATGAAAGCCAAAAAATCATGTGCAGATATCATACAAACCTTAAGAAAACACAGATGCCAGCCCAGGCTGCTATATCTAGCCAAATTCTCACTTAACATAGATGGAGATGCCAAGATATTCTATGACAAAACCAAATTTACCCATTATCTTTCTGCAAATCCAGTCCTACAAAGATAATAGGTGGAAAACTCCAAAACAGGGAATAAAAATACAACCTGGAGAATGAAAGAAAGTAATCTTTCTGCAATGAAACCATAAGAAGAGAGCCACACAAACATAATTCCACCTCTAACAAGAAAAATGAAAGAAACAACAATCACTATTCCTTAATATCTTGTAACATCAATAGGCTCAATTCCCCAATAAATAAAAAGACAAAGACTAATAGACGATACATAAAGAGGACCAGCATTTTGCTGCATACAGGAAACACACCACAGTGACAAAGATAGACACTACCTCACAGTAAAAGCAGGAAAAAAAATTCCAAGCCAACGGTCCCAAATAAACTAGCTGGAGTAGTCATTCCAACATTGAATAAAGTTGACTTTCAACCAAAAGTTATCAAAAAAGATAAGGAAGGACACTTAATAATCATCAAAGGAAAAATCCACCAAGATGATCTCCCAAGACTGAATAACTATGCTCCTAATGCAAGGGCACCTAAATTCATAAAAGGAACCTTAATAAAGCTCAAATCACACATTGAAGCTCACACAATAATAGTGAAATATTTCAACACACCACTCTAATCAATGGAAAGACCATGGAAACATAAAAAAGACATAGAGAAATTAACAGAAGTCATTAACCAAATGGATTTAGCATATATATATATATATATATATATATATATATATATATATAACATTTATATATACATAACAATATATATATAAAACATTTCATCCTAAAACAAAAGAATATACCTTTTTCTCAGCACCTCATGTTTATCTTATCCAAAATTGATCATATAATCGGTCACAAGACAGGTGTCAAAAGATACAAGAATATTGCAATAACCCCATGTGCCCTATCAGATAATCAGGGACAAAGGCTGTTCTCCATTAACAACAAAAATGACAGAACTCCCACATACAATTTGAAGTTGAACAATGCTCTACTCAATGATAACGTGGTCAAGGAACAAACAAATAAAAAGTATTAAAGACTTAAGAATTTAAGGAAAAGTAAAGCACAACATTCCCATACTTATGGGACACATTTAAAGCAGTGCTAAGAGGAAAACTCGTAGCTCTGAGTGCCTCCAGAAAGGAACTAGAGAAAGCATACATTAACAGCTTGGCATCACACTGAAAATCTCTAGAAAGGAAAGAATCGAATTTACCCAAGAGGAAATAATCAAACTCAGGGCTGAAATCGACCAAATAGAAACAAGAACTACAAAAAGAATCAAGAAAACCAGGAGCTGATTCTTTGAGAAAATCAACAAGATACATTAACCTTAATCCAGATTACCAGAGAGCACAGAGAGTGTATCCAAATTAAAACAATCAGAAACAAAAATGGAGACATAACAGAATTTGTGGAAATTCAAAAAAATCATCAGATCTTACTACAAATGCTTATGTTCAACAGAACTGGAAAATCTGGATGAAACTGACAATTTTCTAGGCATATACCAAGAACCAAAGTTAAATCATGATCATTTAAACCATTTAAACAGTCCCATAACTTCTAAAGAAATAGAAGGCGTTATTAAAAGTCTCTCAATGAAAAAAAAATAGGACCAGATGGTTTTATTACAGAATTCTATCAGACATTCATAGAAGACCTTATACCAATACTTTCCAAAACTATACTACAAAATAGAAACTGAGGAAGCACTAACCTATTCTTTCTATGATACCACAATTATGCTTATACCTAAACCACACAAAAACCCAAAAAAGTAAGAGACCTTCAGACCAATTTCCCTTCATAATATTGACACAGAAATACTAAATAAACTTCTCACAAACCAAATTTAATAACACTTCAAAATGATCATCCATCATGATCCAGTAGGCTTCATCCCAAGGATGCAGGGATGGTTCAATATACAGAAATCCATCAACGGAATCCACTATGTAAACAAACTTAAATAAAAAATACCACATGATCATCTTACTAGAGGCTGAGAAAGCTTTTGACAAAAATCAACATGCCTTCATGTTAAAAGTCTTGAGAATAGTAGGAATTCAATGATGATACCTAAACATAGTAAAAGCAATATACAGCAAAACCAGTAGCTTGAAGAACATGGGTACCATTACTGAGAACCAAACAGAACAAAATTTAGAGAATAAGAGACTATGTGGTGCCTATCCCAATCTGATTCATCTATAAGACAACAGCACATAAAACTCATGGATGAAAGTTGAGGACATGTTGAAATTTGGCAAGAGCAAGAGGAATAGGAAGTTTGCTGTGACAATACTCTCCTACGAGTGCTAGAGAGAGTTCATCCTTGATTTCTCATAAATGTGATACCTGAACCAACATGGAAAATGTGACATTGGTAGATATTTGAACATGGAAGTGTTGAACTTCACGAAAATTCAACCACATGCAGAAAACTAAAGACAACCAAGAAATGCTGAAATTGGGAATGATGAATCAACCCAAGGGAAGTGATTGTTGACAGGAATCCAACACCAAGTGCTCAGCCATGAAATATTATAACTACAGGTTATGCCCAATGGAGTAAGTCAGTTCTATTGATATTTTTACAATATTCATTAATGGACAAAATTTATATGAGAATGTTTGAGAACTGCACATGGGAAGGATTGAAAGGTTAAATGAAAAGACAAAATGATGTAATTATATTTAAATATTTAAGGTAATAATATTTTTTATAATTTAAAATTTTTCAACAGGAAAATATCTTCCCAGAATATTCTGTATATTATAAAAATATATTAGACTATACTAAGTATTCTACTGATCTCTATTGCTTCATGTGACAGTAATTTTTCCCTTTTACTACTAACTGTTTAGAAACTCTTTCTGATATGAGATACTATATTCTTTTTATGAATATTATAAAATGGGGAAGAATAGATATTTCAAAATTAGGACATGAATTGAGAACAATTTAGTATGATGCTTATGATCTTTAAGGTTTAGCAGTAATGGTATTTATAAGGTAAGTACCCACTTCTGAGGATTCCCTGTACTTGAGTCAAAGAACATGAAGACAGAAGCTTCAACTGTACTGGATATTTTTATTTTCCTAGAAGTATTCATAAATATTACCCAAGTGTGAGTCCTGAGAGGTATAGCAACAGTATGTTTATTGAATCAGTCTCATGACAATCCTAGTAGTAACCAATGTATTCACCATTGAGTTAAAATTCCACCTCACAAGAAGAACCTAACTGTATATTCAGCTAAAATTTTATATTAATACTATTACCTCTGAATATTAATTTATATGGAAAATTAGTCTATGCCTCAATCCTCATCTAGTGATTTATTTTTCACAACTTATGGTGATTAACTTATGGACCCACAGTTATTCAAATTGGTGAGAGTAATAAACTTTGGTGTTTCCAGCTAAAATCAAACTTCTGTAAAAAATCTTTCATTCCAAGACACCAGAATAATCCTAGAAGACAAGTCAGAAGATATTTAAAAGAAGAGGTTATATATCACTCCTAGGAAGCAGGAATTTTTTAACCATACAGAATAGGGTACTTCACTCAAATTCATTTGTCTTAACAATATGTGCAAAGCTTTCCCAAAATTAGCAAGAAAAATCTGAGTGAAGAAGAGGACATCAGGAATTTCCACAAATATCAGAAGATCTACAGGCCAAGATTTCTACACACACTTTAAATAATTTATGTCTCAACTAGTCATGCTTCATTTCAGTTCACTTAGTAGAACAAGTGCTATTTACTTCTTGGAACTCATGAAATTTGGAGGGAAGAGTGGTAGTGGGCAAGAGATTGGAAAAGTTGATAATTGAAGGTGAATTTGAATAAAACACACATGCAAATGTAAAATAATCTAAGAAATCATTAACTATTAAATGTTCTAACTGGTTTTATTTAAGAGAATATAGTTTCTTTTTGTTAGAAATGGTTATTAAAACCTGGTAAGAGTGAAATATTGAGATTTCTCCCACTTTCTCACAGATGAGTCTCAAAGTTTTTACCTTCTTCCACTGAACACCTGGTCAGCTTTCAGGGATAATGAAATCTTACTGCTACACAAAACACCTTGTTTTTGTAAATGTTCAGAGCAACCTCTTACATATTTTTATTATTTATCAACTGGACAATATTCAGAAATAATTTGGAACCCTGAATCTAATTCTTCCTTTGCCATTGTAGGTGACATTAACATTGCAATATTTTAGAAAAAATATCTCATATCTGTCTATTACTGAGAGATTAACACCCAGATATCTCTTACTAATGTGGTGCAGATTGTGCCCATGGAGAGATATGAAACTGGTCTGAAATACTACTAAAGTATTTCTTTAGTTAAGAATTTTGGAATTCTATAGATCCTGTTTATCTCAATTTTCATTCATGAGATTCTTTCACCCCAGGGCTAGTAAAGCAGGATAGCACATTCAGATGAATAGCTGTGTTTCTCCATTGTTATTAGAAATGTTCAGTTTGTGGGTGGTGTAGTTTATCAGTAGGTAATGTTATTCAGATTTGAAAAGGTAAATTATAGATCAGAGAAGAAATGACTTTACAGAAAATAAATAATGCACAGAAATGAACACAAGAGAAGAGCCTGCACTCTGCGCACATCCAGACGCCAGAGGAAAACACCAAACGCCATCTGGAACCCTGGTGCACGGAGGTTCCCGGAAAGAGTGGCGCAGATCTTCTCGGTTGCTGCCGCCACGGAGATGACTTAGGCAGTACCCAACGAGCACACTTGAGCCTCGGAACCTCAGGTAGGACCAACTTTTCCCCTGCAAGTGACCTGCCTGGTGAACTCAAGACACAAGCCCACAGGAACAGCTGAAGACCTGAAGAGAGGAAAAACTACACGCCCGAAAGCAGAACACTCTGTCCCCATAACTGGCTGAAAGAAAACAGGAAAACAGGTCTATAGAACTCCTGACACACAGGCTTATAGGGCAGTCTAGCCACTGTCAGAAATAGCAGAACAAAGTAACACTAGAGATAATATGATGGCGAGAGGCAAGCGCAGGAAACCAAGCAACAGAAACCAAGACTACATGGCATCATTGGAGCCCAATTCACCCACCAAAATAAACATGGAATATCCAAACACACCAGAAAAGCAAGATCTAGTTTCAAAATCAGATTTGATCATGATGCTGGAGGACTTCAAGAAAGACGTGAAGAACTCCCTTAGAGAACAAGTAGAAGCCTACAGAGAGGAATTGCAAAAATGCCTGAAAGAATTCCAGGAAAACACAATCAAACAGTTGAAGGAATTAAAAATGGAAATAGAAGCAATCAAGAAAGAACACATGGAAAGAAACCTGGATATAGAAAATCAAAAGAAGAGACAAGGAGCTGTAGATAGAAGCTTCACCAACAGAATACAAGAGATGGAAGAGAGAATCTCGGGAGCAGAAGATTCCCTAGAAATCATAGACTCAACTGTCAAAGATAATGTAAAGCAGAAAAGGCAACTGGTCCACAAAATACAGGAAATGCAGGACTCAATGAGAAGATCAAACCTAAGGATAATAGGTATAGAAGAAAGTGAAGACTCCCAGCTCAAAGGACGAGTAAATATCTTCAACAAAATCATAAAAGAAAACTTCCCTAACCTAAAGAAAGAGATACCCATAAGCATACAAGAAGCCTACAGAACTCCAAATAGATGGGACCAGAAAAGAAACTCCTCCCGTCACATAATAGTCAAAACACCAAACACACAAAATAAAGAAAGAATGTTAAAAGCAGTAGGGAAAAAAGGTCAAGTAACATATAGAGGCAGACCTATCAGAATCACAGCAGACTTTTCGCCAGAAACTATGAAAGCCAGAAGATCCTGGACAAATGTCATACAGACCCTAAGAGAACACAAATGCCAGCCCAGGTTATTGTATCCTGCAAAACTCTCAATTAACATAGATGAAGAAACCAAGATATTCCGTGAAAAACCCAAATTTACACAATATATTTCTACAAATCCAGCACTACAAAGGATAATATATGGTAAAGCCCAACATAAGGAGGTAAGCTATATCATAGAGGAAGCAAGAAACTAATGGTCATGGCAACAAAAAGAAGAGAAGAAAGGACACAAACATAATCTCATATCCAAATATGAATATAACAGGAAGCAATAATCACTATTCCTTAATATCTCTGAACATCAATGGCCTCAACTCCCCAATAAAAAGACATAGATTAACAAACTGGATACGCAACGAGGACCCTGCATTTTGCTGCCTACAGGAAACACACCTCAGAGACAAAGACAGACACCAACTCACAGTGAAAGGCTGGAAAACAACTTTCCAAGCAAATGGTCAGAAGAAGCAAGCTGGAGTAGCCATTCTAATAACAAATAAAATCAATTTTCAACTAAAAGTCATCAAAAAAGATAAGGAAGGACACTTCATATTCATCAAAGGAAAAATCCACCAAGATGAACTCTCAATCCTAAATATCTATGCCACAAATACAAGGGCACCTACATACATAAAAGAAACCTTATTAAAGCTCAAAACACACATTGCACCTCACACAATAATAGTAGGAGATTTCAACACCCCACTCTCATCAATGGACAGATCATGGAAACAGAAATTACATAGAGACGTAGACAGACTAAGAGAAGTCATGAGCCAAAAGGACTGAATAGATATTTATAGAACACTCTATCCTAAAGCAAAAAGATATACCTTCTTCTCAGCTCCTCATGGTACTTTCTCCAAAATTGACCATATAATTGGTCAACAAACGGGCCTCAACAGGTATAGAAAGATAGAAATAATCCCATGCGTGCTATCAGACCACCACGGCCTAAAACTGGTCTTTAATAAAAATAAGGGAAGAATGCTCACATATACATGGAAATTGAACAATGCTGTACTCAATGATAACCTGGTCAAGGAAGAAATAAAGAATGAAATTAAAGACTTTTTAGAATTTAATGAAAATGAAGGTACAACATACCCAAACTTATGAGACACAATGAAAGCTGTGCTAAGAGGAAAACTCATAGCGCTGAGTGCCTGCAGAAAGAAACAGGAAAGAGCATATGTCACCAGCTTGACAACACACCTAAAATCTCTAGAAAAAATAGAAGCAAATACACCCAGGAGGAGTAGAAGGCAGGAAATAATCAAACTCAGAGCTGAAATCAACCAAGCAGAAACAAAAAGGACCATAGAAAGAATCAACAGAAGCAAAAGTTGGTTCTTTGACAAAATCAACAAGATAGATAAACCCTTAGCCAGACTAATGAGAGAACGCAGAGAGTGTGTCCAATTTAACAAAATCAGAAATGAAAAGGGAGACATAACTACAGATTCAGAGGAAATTCAAAAATCATCAGATCTTACTATAAAAGACTATATTCAACAAAACATGAAAATCTGCAGGAAATGGACAATTTCCTAGACAGATACCAGGTATCGAAGTTAAATCAGGAACAGATAAACCAGTTAAACAACCCCATAACTCCTAAGGAAATAGAAGCAGTCATTAAAGGTCTCCCAACCAAAAAGAGCCCAGGTCCAGACGGGTTTAGTGCAGAATATTATCAGACCTTCATAGAAGACCTCATACCAATATTATCCAAACTACTCCACAAAATTGAAACAGATGGAGCACTACCGAATTCCTTCTATGAAGCCACAATTACTCTTATACCTAAACCACACAAAGACCCAACAAAGAAAGAGAACTTCAGACCAATTTCCCTTATGAATATCGACGCAAAAATACTCAATAAAATTCTGACAAACCGAATCCAAGAGCACATCAAAACAATCATCCACCATGATCAAGTAGGCTTCATCCCAGGCATGCAGGGATGGTTTAATATATGGAAAACCATCAACGTGATCCACTATATAAACAAACTGAAAGAACAAAACCACATGATCGTTTCATTAGATGCTGAGAAAGCATTTGACAAAATTCAACACCGCTTCATGATAAAAGTCCTGGAAAGAATAGGAATTCGAGGCCCATACCTAAACATAGTAAAAGCCATATACAACAAACCAGTTGCTAACATTAAACTAAATGGAGAGAAACTTGAAGCAATACCACTAAAATAAGAGACTAGACAAGGCTGCCCACTCTCTCCCTACTTATTCAATATAATTGTTCAAGTTCTAGCCAGAGCAATCAGACAACAAAAGGAAGTCAAGGGGATACAGATTGGAAAAGAAGAAGTCAAAATCACTATTTGCAGATGATATGATAGTATATTTGAGTGACCCCAAAAGTTCCACCAGAGAACTACCAAAGCTGATAAACAACTTCAGCAAAGTGGCTGGGTATAAAATTAACTCAAATAAATCAGTAGCCTTCCTCTACACAAAATAGAAACAAGCCGAGAAAGAAATTACGGAAATGACACCCTTCATAATAGACCCAAATAATATAAAGTACCTCGGTGTGACACAAACCAAGCAAGTAAAAGATCTGTACAATAAGAACTTCAAGACTCTGAGGAAAGAAATTGAAGAAGACCTCAGAAGATGGAAAGATCTCCCATGCTCATGGATTGGCAGGATTAATATAGTAAAAATGGCCATTCTACCAAAAGCAATCTACAGATTCAATGCAATCCCCATCAAAATACCAATCCAATTCTTCAAAGAGTTAGACAGAACAATTTGCAAATTCATCTGGAATAACAAAAAGCCCAGGATAGCCAAAACTATCCTCAAGAATAAAAGGACTTCAGGGGGAATCACTATCCCTGAACTCAAGCAGTATTACAGAGCAATAGTGATAAAAACTGCATGGTATTGGTACAGAGACAGACAGATAGACCAATGGAATAGAATTGAAGACCCAGAAATGAACCCACACACCTATGGGCACTTGATTTTTGACAAAGGAGCCAAACGATCAAATGGAAAAAAGATAGCATTTTCAGCAAATGGTTCTGGTCCAACTGGAGGTCAACATGTAGAAGAATGCAGATCAATTCATGCTTATCCCCCTGTAAAAAGCTTAAGTCCAAGTGGATCAAGGATCTCCACATAAAACCAGATACACTCAAACTAATAGAATAAAATGTGGGGAAGCATCTCGAACACATGGCACTGGAGAAAATTTCATGAACAAAACATCAATGGCTTCTACTCTAAGATCAAGAATCGACAAATGGGATATCATAAAACTGCAAAACTTCTGTAAGGCAAAGGACAATGTTGTTAGGACAAAACGGCAACCAACAGATTGGGAAAAGATGTTTACCAATCCTACAGCAGATATAGGGCTTATATCCAAAATATACAAAGAAGTCAAGAAGTTAGCCCGCAGGGAGACAAATAACCCTATTAAAAATGGGGTTCAGAGCTAAACAAAGTATTCACAGATGAGGAATGGCAAATGGCTGAGAAACACCTAAAGAAATGTTCAACATCTTTAGTCATAAGGGAAATGCAAATCAAAAGAACCCTGATATTTCACCTCACACCACTGAGAATGGCTAAGATCAAAAACTCAGGTGACAGCAAATCCTGCTGAGGTTGTGGAGAAAGAGGAACACTCCTCCATTGTTGGTGGGATTGCAGACTGGTACAACCATTCTGAAAATCAGTCTGGAGGTTCCTCAGAAAATTGGACATTGAACTGCCTGAGGATCCAGCTATACCTCTCATGGGCATATACCCAAAAGATGCCCTAACATATAACAAAGACACATGCTCCACTATGTTCATAGCAGACTATTTCAGTAATAGCCAGAAACTGAAAAGAACCCAGATGCCCTTCAACAGAGGAATGGATACAGAAAATGTGGTACATCTACACAATGGAATATTACTCAGCTATCAAAAACAATGACTTTATGAAATTCATAGGCAAATGGATGGAACTGGAAAATATCTTCCGGAGTCACGTAATCCAATCATAGAAAAACACACATGGTATGCACTCACTGATAAGTGGCTATTAGCCCAAGTGCTTGAATTACCCTAGATGCACAGAACACATGAAACTCTAGAAGGATGACCAAAATGTAAATGCTTTGCTACTTCTTTAAAAGGCGAACAAGAGTACCCTTGGGAGGGAATAGGGAGGCAAAGTTTATAACAGAGGCAGAAGGAACACCCATTCAGAGCCTGCCCCACATGTGGGCCATACATATACAGCCACCAAACTAGATAAGATCGATGAAGCAAAGAAGTTCATGTCGACGGGACCCAGATGTCGATCTCTCCTGAGAGACACACCTACAATACAGCAAATACATAGGCGAATGCCAGCAGCAAACCACTGAACTGAGAACGGGACCCTCATTGTAGGAATCTTAGAAAGGACTGAAAGAGTTTGAAAGGGCTTGAATCCCCATATGAACAACAATTCCAACCAACCAGAGCTTCCAGGGACTAAGCCACTACCCAAAGACTACACATGGACTGACCCTTGACTCCAACCGCATACATAGCAATGAATAGCCTAGTAAGAGCACCAGTGGAAGGGGAATCCCTTGTTCCTGCCAAGACTTAACCCCCAGAGAACCTGATTGTTGGTGGGAGGGTGGTAATGCAGGGAGAATGGGGAGGAGAACACCCATAGAGAAGTGGAGGTAGAGGGATTAGGGGGATGTTGGCCCGGAAACTGGAAAGAGGAATAACAATTGAAATGTAAATAAGAACTACTCAAGTTAACAAAGATGAAAAAAAAAGAAATTCTCAAGTTAATAAACATGAAAAAAAAAGAATAAGGGATCCATATAAGGACAGGCAATATGCACATTGGACATAAAAATGGAACATGGATACTTGATCGCAGGTGTCTTACTCAGTGACATTTGGGCTTCAAAGGAGGTTGAACCAGAATCAAGAGCTAGAAAAACAGTTATACACATGTATGAAATTCCTATAGTGCATGACATTACACTGTATTCTATAGAAGAATGACATCATAATTGTCATTAACACCTTTAATGCTGTACTTCAATCACAATGTAGAACACTGGGAATCTTAAATGCAATCTTTAAAGAAGAGTTTTCCTAGCTTTCTGTGAATGATTATTCTGGTTATGTCCTATATATCTACAAATTAGACAAAGAAGTACAATTCATCACAGACTCAGTGATCATAAACATGTTATATTTTATTTTTTGAAAGATCAACATGAATCAGAGATCAACACCAATACAGTGTGCCTCATATCATATGCTAAAGAACATTTATTATTCTCCACAGAAAAGAATTGGCCTATATCTACTTTAAACAATATGTAGAGTCCTATGCCCACATTCATCGGTATAATTTTTCACTGTAAAGACATATTCTAAAGTGAATGTAATCGTAGAACATTCCATCTGAGATATGATGTAAGAGGATGTAAATTCTTCATGTCTTCCTTGTTTTTCCACACCACATCTGCATGTGCCAATTTGCTAGAGCCTTTTCTGACACTTGACTACAACACAATCTCCTTTGGACATGAGAAATTTTCTACTCCTAACCAGTTTCCCTCTCTCTTTCTTTTATTTCATTACCTCAGTGTCACCTGACACATCTTGTTACAAAAACAATGGGCCAGTGCTGAGAAAATGGTAGGATAAATCTAAACTCTCATTTTACCCATCGAAATAGCCGGCATTCAAGGGTGGGTGACTTCCCTTCACTTTCTTCCATTATTCAAACAACACTTAATAAAAATACCCTAATACAACAGGATTTTCTCCACCTGCCTTGGAAAAATTTCAGAAACACAGTCTATCCTCACTTCTAAGTGTCACATTCTACTGCCTCAAAACCTGTTTTTAACTGGCATGTACAGTATACAGAACTATCAGGCCAGTAGACAAGTTCTTATCAGGCTTAGCATATTGACAAAGCTCTCCAAGAATCAAGGGGAAAAGCATAAATGAAAAAATACAACATCCACTCAATGCTGAAAGGAACAGATGTCAGATGCAATCATTCTCATCCTCTATGTCTAGACACAAGCAATAAAACAAAATAAAAAAGAAGGAAGACAAAAAGTCTCTTGTGGAGCCACGAAACTCTATCACAATCATCCCCATATATCCAGTCTTAGATAAAACACAAGAAAATGATCTTTAAAAAGCACTGAAGAATAAAATAGATTTTTTAAAAATTATTTTCCATACTTAGTAAATTTCACTCCCCTCCTAAGACTTCAACCCACCATCTTTACCTGTATTTGGAGAAGAATCTCCCCCAACCAACACTCACCACACCCACAAGCATCTACTTTTGGTGGGACATCAAATTTATTCAGGATTAGGCAAATTCTTTCCTACTGAGCCAAGATAAGGCAGTGCTCTGATTCTAATGATTTAGGGTCCAGATTCCAGTGGAAGTATACTATCTTGTTGGTGTCTCAGTCTTTGGGAACTCCCAGGGAAACATGTTAGTTTATACTGTGGCTTTGCCTCAGGGGTGACAATCCCCTTTAGCTACTTAGGTCATAACTCTCCCATAGGGGTCCCTGACCTCAGTCCTATGCTCAGCTCTAAGAATCTGCATCTGTTCCAGTGAGCTTCTGATAGAGCCGCTCAACAGACAGCATCACTAGGTTCCTTTCTACAAGCACTACTTTGCATCAGTGATAGCATCAGGCTTTGGTGCCCATGTGGTGGATCCCAATATGGATGGTCACCAAGTGGCCTCTCCTTCAATTTTTGTACTATTTTTGCCCCTGTACTTCCTTTAGACTGAATCACATGTCCTGTCACAACATGCCCAACCCTGCCTCACACAAATATAAGCCCTCAGACTCATCCAAGTGGAAGTTGTCAGCACTGCCCGTCATGAGAAAGCTTATGAAGGGGCTTGAAAGACTGTTGGTGTGTACTGGAGTTCTCTGTCCTCAGAAGAGCACTTTAGAGATTGGAAGAGTAGGAAAAGCAGAAACACTGAAGGGATGAGATTGAGTCTCGTGCTGGTGATCAGTCAATGGGTTCAGGAGAGTGAGAACTCATGTAGAGAGAGAGCAAGGGGTATCACATGTATGTGCTCCTTGAACTTTTTAATCTTTGTTGAAATGCCTCTGTCCTTTGGTTTTTCACTGTTCCTGTTTTGACTCTAGTCCCAATACATAGATATGAGACAGAGTCCTTCATAAATGCCAACGAACCTCATCTAGAGGTCTCAGAAGTAACACCCTGGTTTGCTAGACAGACTGTTTCCGAAAACTTGACTGCTCTTAGCCAGAAAGCTGTCTCTCATCTTTTATAGAGATCTTCAGAGTGCTAAGCACAGGTCCAAATTCATCAAGATGGATATCCCAGAATTCTTATGCCTTTTCTTCCTTTTGTCTTCAGTGGACCACATAACTGACATTTCCTTGAGTGTCCTAAAGATAGTCAATGGGGATTGATTTTCATGGTCCAACATGCAGCAAACAGCACTGACCACTATGTGCTTTGATTTCCAGGTCTACCCCTAGCTCACGTGGCACTTCTGCGAATAGGTCCCAGCTACTGTGGTAAAAACTCTTGACACTATTCCCATGGACCTTGGCCTGCTAGTGGTACAGTTTCAGCACCAAAATACCTTGGGAAAGATTATGCATACATGAACAAAGTGCTGAGAGATCTGTTTCTTATGCAATCCACAGTGATGGGTTGGAAGCTCCACAGTGGGACTGGTCTCCAGCCAGCTCCTTGGCACACCTTTGAAAAGGCACATACACTTCCCATACATAAAAGAAACCCACCACCACCAGCAGCAGCAGCAACAACAACAATAAAAACAACTTAATTACTAAGCTCTGCTATGCATCTGCTTGATAAAAGAACTGGCTGACCCTCTTTGGACCCAATACAGGTCTCACTGGATATGTCCAACATGGAAAGTTGTGGTCTGCACTTCCTTCATTGTCTGAGACATTGTCCACAATTGTCTGAGTATTGCAGGATTTTCTAAGGTAGGTGTTAAGTAACTTCTATCACCTTTTCCATTGCAGTCTTTATGTTCTATGGAAGAGAAATGGCCCAGTTCAGACCCCTGGGCTGCTTCTTACATGCTGGTAACCCACAGCAAGTAGCTCTGTGGCTCAGAAAGCTCTACATTACAACAGAGTTAAATAAATCCTAGCAGTCATCCAAAAGGTTTATCATAAATTCTGAGTGGCCTAGAGCTTCTTTTTGGCATTGAATGCTCTATGAATGATAAACCTTGACTCCCCTTGTATATTTTACAAGAACTCTTGCAGTCAAGTCTGTTCTCCAACTGTAAAGAGACCTTGAGCTTCTGATATACCTACATCCACAGAAGTGCTGGGATTACAGGCATGCACCACCATACTTTAGTTTCATGAACTAGTACAGTTAGAAGCCATTACTTTATGCATGGGTAAACACTTCCAACTGAGCTATATTACCAGCTCCAGTACTTTCTTGTGACATCACACAGACTTCTCTCCCAGGTTCCAGGTGCCCTGCCCTTGGTGAACAATGGCAAGATCAATCTCATACAATGCACTGCCCCTTTTCTGGCTCTTCAGGGGGACTGAAGTTGTATCTGCATAGCTTGTTTCAGAAGAGTAGAACAACACATAAGATTCTAGAGTCTATTATATTTCCAAGCTGTTCCTTAACAGTTCCCCATCTCATCCCTGTTCTTCTCTTTCCATAAGACAAATAAATTCCTGTTTTGATTGGTTTGCTATTCTTTGTTTCTTCAAACTTCCCTTCAAGGTTGGCCAGGATGCACAAACTATGTTGCCTTCTTTCTGCATTAGGGTGGGCCATTCTAGGATTCCCTTCTGCCCTGGAGGCAGATGAGTTCCTCCAAGGCCTCTTGCTTTCTAGGATTTGAGGAGTGTAGGGCAGTCAGTACCTGACTAATCTCTAATAAGGTACCCTTCCTCAGCAGGACAGACAAGGATTTCAGGGAGGAGTACCATGTGTCTCAAGAAGGTGGCAAGACTTCCTCATGTCTTCTGAATACAAAGGTTCCTTCAGCAAGTTTCAGAGCTGTTTAGGTCTATCCTCATGTGCAACCAAAGAATTGAAGGGCATCAGAAAGGAATAGAGTCACTGTCTATGTGAGGTTCCAGGGCCACCCTAATGATCTACAACCATCTCTGCCAGCAGAGATTTCCACAGGAGCAGACCAGCCCTGGACTCAGGCCACAACTTTCCAGGGAACCAACACAATAACACATGAAGGCATATACATAAATTTGCCTGCACATACAGAGTCCTGCTGCCAGGGTGAGCATATCTGTGGATGAGCCATGAGACAAATACAGTTGTCTTTGTTTTTGTTGTCACTGATCTGGGTAGTTTTTTTGTTTGTTTGTTTTGTTTTGTTTCCATGTTTAATAGTATGAACTCAGGGCCAGCAGCTAACTCCTGAGGAGGTAGGGGTGTATAGAATATAACACGTCTCTCCCCACATTGCCACAATATCTCTCCCCACAAATGGAACCAGCTAGAGTCAGGTTGGACAACATCTTTCTCCATTAATATACCTATATGCTCCACAATAGAAATAGTGTGAACCCATTGTCTGCAAAGCATAAAGGCATTAGTTCTACCTGAGCATCTGACTCTAAATTACTTTCTGAGTGCAAGCTGTATCCCCCTGAGTCCAATGTCTAGACTCATGGAGTAGGGTCTTGGAACAATGCCTTGTGGCCTCCACCCTCAATTTTCCCCAGAAGAACATGGTCTTACAGGCCAATGTGTTTTCAAGAATCTGAACTAATGAGTTATGGGGCATATTCTGTGGGAACATTCTAAGAGGGCTTAGATGAGGGAGGTGAGCAATGTGCCTTCCCAATCACCAGAGAGGAGGCACCACAGGATGACAATTCCCCTATAGGAATTACACTTCAATGACTGGTGTACAGTCCAGATGGGCATGTGTCCAGAAGCCCCAGGACAGCATGCTGGAGAATTAGGTGCTGCATCTCTCCAAGCTTTTTCTGGGACAAGGTGGCAGGAGGGGTTAAATGAGAGAGATGTTGAAGAGAGGAAAGGGAATCATCCTTGCCCTGTTTAACTGTCTTATTGCTGTAGTTTGGAGGCAGGGACATGTGCTGGGTATCATCTACCAGACAACTCAGAACCCACCCTTAAAGTTCTGAAACACATTTCTCCCCAGATATTCTTACCCATGTATTTTTTGCCCTTTAGGAAACAGCACCTTCACTTCTATTAGCCCTAGCTGGAGTTAGGAATAGTCTTAGATGGACCCTTAGTTAATTTTAAATATAGTGAATTTGTGAGGGAAAAATTATTCACTTGTTTTTACAAACACACATGATATAACCTCCCACATATGCCCCAGTAAATCTGATAATTCAGCTAAGAATCCTGAAAGCAGTCTAACAGTTCTTTTGTAACTAGGACCTTTCCCCAATAGAAAAGAAGAGAAGAGGCTCCCACTTCTGCCAGATGTGAGCTTATGAAGATTCTGGCCTATTCATTGGCAGCTAAAGAATGTCTGCTCAGGCAAGACAGACATTTGGATTGGTATCTATCAAACTCAAACTGAAGAAATTATATCCCATTAACTTTAACTAAACATGGGCCACCACATCCATTAAGTGAGTTTATGGCTTCCACGGTGAACTCCATGCAAATGACAGAACAGACAGGGAAGAAGCATTCTGTTGTGGAAGAAAACTGACAGTTTCTTGTGTGTTTGCATATTGTATTTTTTGGTAACTGGTGCATATATTTACATATATACTCATTCACACATACACTTACACATGTAGCTATATATGAATAAAGATATATATGTACAGATACACACAATTCCATAAACATATGTGTGTATGTGTATACAGACACATACACATACATATGTATGCATATTTATGGAAGCCAGAAGTCAAAGTCAGTTATCTTCCTCTTTTACCTTTTCTTTATTTTTAAGATAAGGTCTTTAACTGAACCTAATATTCACCTACAGTGGCTCACCAGAAAATTTAAGGTATTCTCCAGTCATTACCTTGCCAGCACTGAAATTACAAGGTTTTACTACCAGAGCATTTCCTGTGATTGCAAGATGTTCAGGAGATCCAAAATGGGCAAAATTAGAAAGAGGAAATAATTCTTTGCCCTCTGGAGCATTCAAATTCAGAAACCAAACTAGATTACTTGAGTATCAAAGACTCAAGAAAATAACCACCACAAAACTAATCAACCCAATCAAAAATGGAGCATAGAACTAAACAGAGAATTCACAACATAGGAATCCTGAAGGGCTGAGAAACAACTAGATATATTTTCATATTCCTTAGTGATCAGGGGAATGCAAATCAAATTGACACTGAAATTCCATCTTACACCAATCAGAATGGCTAAGATAAAAAAAAAAAAAAAACCTCAGATGACAGCACATTTTGGCAAGGAAGTGGAGAAAAAGGAAAACTCCTTCTCCTCCTCCTTTGCTGATGCGATTGTAAATTGATACCATCATTCTGGAAATCATTCTGGAGGTTCCTCAGAAAATTGGAAATAGATCTATCAGAACACCGAGCTATAACACTCTTGGGCATATAATCAAAAGATGCCCCACAATGGTACAGGGGCACATGTTCCACTATGTTCTTATAGTCTTATTTATGATGACTTGAAGCTGGAAACAACCTAATTGTCCCACAATGGATGGATGGTTACAGGAAATATTTTCATTTACACACTGGAATACCACTCAGCAATTACTAATAAGGACATCATGAGTTTTGATGGCAAATGGATGGAGCTAGCAAATATAATCCTGAGTGAGGTAACTCAGATGCAAAAGGACATGCATAGTATATACTCACTTATAAGTGGATATTAAACAAAAATGTACAGAATTCCTAGAATACAATTCACAGAACTCAACGGGGTTAACTAGCAGAAGGGTTCAAGCGAGGATGCTTCAATCCCACTTGGGAGAAAGCAATAACAGTGGACAGAGGGAGACAGGGACCTGGGTAGGAGAGGGGACAGGGATGGAAAATGTATAAATGAGCAGATATTGGAAGGTAATCAGTACTGAATCCCTGAGGGCCAGGAAAAGTAATGGAAACAAGCAAACTAAGTAGGTAGTAGGTGGGAAGGTACTCCACAATGTGCCAGAGACAGAGCAGGTGAGAGAATCTCAGGACTCAAAAGGAGGGACCTTAGATGAAAATCACTACAGTGTAGAGAGGGAACTTATAGAGTCCACCTCCAGTAGAAAGAAAAAGAATCAATTGGAGGGATGAGGTTGCCATCCAATTGTCTAAAACTCTGACACAGAATTTGCCTGTCTGAAAGATTTTCAAGGACAAAAGTGGAAAGGATCCTGAGTGAAAGGAAGTCTAGTAATAAGCCCAAATTTTATCCAGCTCCAAGGCCTGAGGCAATCACTGTAGATATGGTGTACTTTCAGACAGCAACCTAACATGTTGGCCCTCAGAGAGGCCCAACAAGCAACCAAAAGAGCCAGATGCAGATACTTATAGCCAACCAATGGCCAGAAGCTGGGTTCCCCTGTGACTGAATTAGAGAAAGGCTGGAAGAACCTGAGGAGGAGGCTGAACCCATAGGAGGACCAGCATTCTCAACTAACACAGACACCTGAAATCTCTCAGACACAGAGCCACCAACCAGGCAGCATACACTAGCTGCTATAGGCTCCCAGTACATATACGGCATAGGACTGCCTGATTTGGCTCAATGAGAGAAGATGCACATAATCCTGGAGAGACTTGAGGCCCCAGGGATTTGGGATGTCTGCTGACATAGAGGTAGGGGTTAGAGATATCCTCTTGGAGATGTAGAGGAGGTCTGTGATGAGGAACAGTCAAAGGTTGGACTGGGAGACAGATCAATACAGTCATGTAGAAGAAAGACTAAATACTAGTAATGATAATTTAAAAAAAGACTGGGACATGTAAGAAATATAATGTAGAAAAGGCCAGAAAGCAGTAAGTTGCTGAGGTAAAGTAAGAGATTTTGATGGTGGAAGAATCCACACACTAATACTTTCACATGTACAGAGAGAGAGAGAGAGAGAGAGAGAGAGAGAGAGAGAGAGAGAGAGAGAGAGAGCAGAGATGTGCTCCTTCAGTTACCCAGACTGTTGCATGAGATAATGCCTTTCCATTAAGAGTGCTGTGTCCTCATATGCACAAGTTTGTGTGTGTGTGTGTGTGTGTGTGTGTGTGTGTGTGTTTTAGAGAGAGAGAAAAGGGGGGAAGGGGAGAGAGGGAGGGAGAGAGAGAGAGGAGAGAGAGAGAGAGAGAGAGAGAGAGAGAGAGAGAGAGAGAGAGAGAGAGAGAGAGAGAGAGAGAGAGAGAGAATCAGGTGTTACCAGGGAACCGAGGCCTCAACAGGCAGAGGCAGATCCTACCATCTCAGAAGGCTCTCCAGAAATCCATAATCTAGTGCTGGTCCAGTCCTTCTGTGGCAGAAGAATAGAAGTAGAAACCAACTCACCTAGTGTGATTAGGTCCCTGACAGGCAGATAACCCTGGGAAGTCACCTGTTGTTCTCAGTCATGGTGTATGTATATGAGGAGCTTGTCAAGTAAGCTGTTAGGCCTCGGCCTCCTAGCTTTCATTTTGAACTTGTAATAGTTACTATTAGTATGTATGTGGTTAGGCTCAGATAGAGAGGTCCCACATAGATGACCAGAGACCACCAGGAGTCCAACATGTAATCAAAAGAAAAGAGTCTGTATTTAAGCTAGAGCTTGGACCCTTCTCATACCTTTCGAGCACATAGGAAGGTGTGGAAGGTACTACACTGGTACAAGCCTTACCTATTTATCATTGTAGCAAGGAGAGGGACTTTCCAACTTGGCAGTTATATGATTAAGTGACATTTGCTTGGCTGACATCTATTGGCTAGTGATAATTTCATTTTGGTATAAACAATGGTTGCTAGTCAAACCAATTTACTTTAGACATTAGGATCTTTCTCTTTAAGAACTTATTGTTTGCTGTTATGCATGGAGTGGCAATTTACCCAGGCTAATTGTGATTTTTTTGTAGCAAAGGTCATTCAGAGGGGAAGTTAATCATAAAATGGTGTCTATAATAAAAATGGAATTTCAAGATGAGGCCTTCACATATGGAAAAAGAAAACACAGGATAGCTAAAACAATCTTGGATAATAAAGAACTGCTAGAAATATTACTCTCCCTAGTTTCAAGTTATAATATATTACTGGAGTAATTTAAAAAAAACAGCATAATACTGGAAATAGCATACACATTAGTCAAGAGAATCAAATTGAAGACCCTGTCATAAAGTGCACACATAAGGACACCTTCTTTTTCACTAAAACAAAGCAAAACAGAACAAACAGAAAATATACAAGGGAAAAAAAAGCTACATCTTCAAAAAATTGTGCTGGTCATACCTAATGTAGAAGAATGAAAATAGATGCATATTTATCACCATGCACAAAGTGTGACTCCAAATGCTGCAGGGCCTCAACATTAAACCAGATATACTGAAAACAATAGAAGAGAAAGAGGGGGAGATCCTTGAATGCATCTGCACAGGGAAAACTTTTCTAAAAAAAGCACAGTTGGCACAGATACTAAGATAAACAGTTGATAAATAGGACCACATGGAACTGAAAATCTTCTGTACAACAAATGAGATAAGGAAGGAGAAAACCAAAGAGATAAGCTGGGCATGAATATATCTAAAATACTTCATATACATGTAGGAAAATGTAACACTGAAGCACATTTCTATGCATATCTAATAAATGATAATACCTTTGAAATGTATTCAATTTAAATTCCCTCATTAATAACAGGCAATCATATCACTCTAATTAACATCTATGTGGGAAAATTCCACCTGGGAAGTAGCTGGTCCTTGATTACACGTCTCATCTTACAAAGCAAAGACCACAAATTAGGTCTAACAACCTGTTTACAATCCCATTCCAAATGAAGAAGTTTGAGTTTGCAATATATTTTCTGTTTTTCAGACATTTTTTAAGAGTAAACCCAGACTATAAGGATAATCTACTGATATTTTAGTGATGTTACTCTGTATTTCAGAAATAAGATGTCAACACAGGTATTGTATGTCCTCATGCAGAACTCTGAGGTCAAATTCACTTTTGGGTGTTAAGATTCTTATTACTGTGGAGTGGCAACAAAAGTGTGACTATGAGAGTACAACCCTTTGTTACCAGTGGGGAAAGATGGCCACATCTTGTTTTGCTGACAATTAGAGTTAATCAGATTGGTTAGCTTCCATTTCTGGGAAATGCAACTGTTCATCATATTCATCTTTGCTTCTAATCTGTACCTCCTTGGATGCCAAGAATGGAAGAAATTTCTTGTTGATTTGTGAACTAATGTCTCCCTATGCCAGACAGGCAGTAGAAGAAGACTCAAGAAACTACCCCTTCCAAATGTGCTAACATGATGGGTCAGATAGCCTACACTGATATTTTAAAGAATAATCGATAAGGGTCAATTAAGAGAATGTGGGCACCTATTAGACATATGTGCTTCTGAAGAAGAGTAACCCTAACACAGGAATTTTCCACCATATATATATATATATATATATATATATATATATATATATATTTCAGTGGGAGCTTCATGCAATATTTCATTGGCTAGTCATTTCACTCCTATTCGCAGAAGCATCTGAACTAAGGATATCGCTGATGCCAAGATGTAGCCTCAACAGCAAACATTAGACTCCAGTCAGGAAGATTGAAGTGCTTGAGTGAAAGTTGTTATTAAAAATATGGCCTTGAAATAATCACAGCACTGTTGCCTAAGCCATGACCTGTTCACTTTCTGTATCTTGTGCACTTCACTACACTGACTTAAATTGTTCTTGTAACTTTCGAGAACAGAGAGTAGAACTCATTAACTTTAAGTCAAGTTCCTATCAGTGTCATTTACTTATGGGTATTAATTTGTGAGGATGACTATAGACGATGGTTTATCTTTTTCTGAGAAATCAGGTACAAACACTTCTTCACCCCAGATCAGGCACTGTTGGTAAAAGAGAGGAAAACTCCTATCGACCTGAAGATTGTAAACCACTAACTTTACTGGGGTACTTATAAAAGTAGAGGATACATTATACATGGTGACATGAGTAAACATCTATTCATCCAAGAGAAGTGACATCAGTGTCATAGGATAGGGATATCCTTTTCCCAGAAAGTGCTTATTGCTTCCAGAATGTTCCCTCTTTCCCAAGTCGTCCAAATTTTGGGAGCTTCTTAAAACTTAAGGAGCTTAAGAAGTCATTCTTTTCCACACTGAAAATAAATGTTTCAATTAATAGGAAATAGTCACACAAAGAGTTAAAAACATAATCCCAGTGAAACAAAAGAAATCCAAAACAAGCTGAGTGCCCCTAGGTATGCTGGAAGCGAAAATAGGCTGTAGAAAACGGAGAGTAGTATAGAAAGATGCAGAGGCATCTGGGAGACTTTAGGTTCTACATGACCCTAAGCTATGTGAAGAGAGAGGGGTAAATGGTAAAGGAACTGGGTGCCAAGTTCAACAACTAGATTCTTTTTTGAGAAGTCTCTAAAAAGAATAGAGGAAATAGGATCAGGTAACAAAAATAGTTGTATTATACAGAGAAGGGCAGCTCAGCACCTTGATGGAGAAAATGAAGATAAAGTAGAAGTAATTCTAGCCAGTAGGGTCCATTATATTAAAAAGGTGTGAACTTGAGGATACAGGGGGTAGCTGAGGAGCTGGTCTACTTTGATATCATTAATAAGAACCCGAGCCTATTGTTCTAGTTTAGAAACCTAATACTCCTTAGCTGAAGATGTATTCCCCTTCCAAAGAAGAAATCAGTAACCGTTTACATATCCAGCATGCTGAGGATCCTTCATCTTTATTGAATATTTTATATATTTACATTTCAAATCTTACCCCCTTTCCCTATGCCCCCTCTTCCTTACCCACTCCCCCTGCTTCTATGAGGATGATCCCGCTCCTATGTAACAACTCCCACTTTGACATCCTGGCATTCCCCTTCACCAGGGAAATGAGCTTTCACAGGACCAAGGGCTTCTTCTCCTATTGATTCAAGACAATCCCATCCTCTGCTAGATATGAGGCTAGAGCCATAGGTCCCTCCATGTGGTCCTTCTTTGGTTGGTGGTTTAGTCCCTGGGTGCTCTGGGGGGTCTGGTTGGTTTATATTGTTGTTCTACCTATGTGGATGCAAACCCTTTCAGCACCTTTAGTCCTTTCTTTAACCCCTCCATTGATGTTTCTGTACTCAGTCTAGCATCCTCATCAGAAAGGCTCTGGCAGAGCCTCTCAAGAGACATCCATATCAGGCTCCAGTCAGCAAGCACTTCTTGGCATCAACAATAGTGACTGGGTTTGGTGGGTGCATATGAGATTCATCCCTAGGTGGAGTAGTCTCTGGTTGGCCTTTCCTTCAGTCTCTGTTCTACTCTTTGTCTCTGTATTTCCTCCTGTGAGAATTTTGTTCCACCTTCTCAGAAGGACTAAGACATTCACATATCCCTTCCTTCATTTTTCGATTCATCTGATCTGTGAATATTATCAGGTATGCTGAGATATGAGGACCCACTATACCACCCTTGAGTAGGTACCCAAAAGATGCTGCAACATATAACAAGAACACATGCTCCATTACATTCATAACAGGCTTATTTATAATAGCCAGAAGCTGAAAAAAGCCAGATGTCCTTCAACAGAGGAATGGATAAAAAAATGTGGTTAATTTATACAATGGAGTAAGACTCAGCTATCCAAAAGAATGACTTCATGAAATTTTTAGGAAAATGGATGAAACTAGAAAATATCATGCTAAATGAGGTAAACCAGTCACATAGGAATACACAAGGTATGCACTCACTGCTAAGAGAATCTTTCTTTTCAACAATGTTTCCTTTAGGCATTTCAAGAAGGGAATGTTTTACATATGGTGTTTTAGGCTTTGGTTTGTATAATCATAGATGCTCTAATAAGAGAACAGCCAGTTCCATGTCATACACTGATAATGAGATTACCACAAGGATACTTAATCCAAGCTTAATTTTCTGGTCATGGTTAACCAGGCCATAATTTTAAAAAATGAAACACACAAACAAACAGTCAAATTGAAAATTGAAAAGAAGTTTGCATTAGCTTCATATTCACAAGTATTGTGTGTAGTTCTGCCTGAGTGGAAGATGTGTTGAGAAAAAGAAATCTTGAGCAGTAAGCTGCCAGTTATGCATGTGGATCTCCAAAGTGTGTGTGCGTCTGCGTGTGTGTGTGTGTGTGTGTGTGTGTGTGTGTGTGTGTGCATATGTGTGGTGTGTGTGTGTAAAGAGGCATTCAAAGGAAGTAGTGGCAGTGTATGGGTTAGTAATTAATTTTATAAGGATTCTAAGATCTATTTGAGTAGGGAATTCAATGCAAATTATACATCCTTTCATCATGTCTCAGAAGGCGAAGGCAAAGGCTTCTCCACTATGGTGAGTATAACATGAGATACAAAGTGAATTTTACACCATCACTAATCCTACAATAAAACCTATTGTTAAACATACACACACACACACACACACACACACACACGCACGCACGCACACACACACACACACACACACAAATAAAGAAAGCATGAAAACATAAGGAGACTGTCATTGAGAGGAGAACAAGCTGAGATAACTTCCTGGGATTGCCTGGAAGTCACTACTATCTTCTTTGTTTACAGACCCTCACATATTGAAAAGAATTGTATATTTTCAGGAAGACGAAGGGAGACCTTTTGGTCTCTGAGATTTATAGTTCAAAAACTTACAGAAATAGATAAAGTTCCATTACATTTAAGGTTTTAAGTACAAGGATTAATGAGTGAAAGAAAATGAAACAAAAAGGAAAGGAAAGAATGTGACAGCTCCTAGATATGGTGGAGAAGGTTTATTATACATAAAAGGGAAGGCATTGCCAGAGGCAAACACATCTAGGAGAGTCCATGATGGTCTGACCCCTGAGGCATTTGATCAGAATGGGGAGAGGAAAAGAGAGGGTAGAGATGGGAAACAAGTACAGCATCTAGAAGGCCAAAATGACAAAAGGAGATGGTAGCTACAATGGCTGGATGATATAGGGATGACCTTCTGAGGGAAAAGCAGCTCCAACCCTCAGCTAGAAAAGTCAGGGTACATGTGTGGGAAAGGTCAGACATATCCTGTTATGAGTGAGAACTGAGAGATGCTGGGAGACCCTTGTGTCCAGGTCAGCTTTGATATGTTAAATGGGCGGCTCAGCACATTTGGGAGCACTGTTGAATCTTAGTGCAATGAAAACATCCTATAGTCTGTGAGGGTGAACCTAGAAAAGACTTAAAGTATGGGAGAAGGATGTGGAGTCGTAACATCCTTATTAACCAGGCAAAGCTTTCAGTGGTGGTTCTGTTCTACAATCAGTTGAGTTGTTTTAGGAGATCAAGTAGCCATGCTTAAACAGACTAGTCTTGTGCTAGTTTAGAAGTACTGTCTTTGAAAACTGATATTAGGGCTCCACTGCAGAGGCCAATTTCCATATGACTCATTGAAGGTAGAGAGGTCCAGCTGTTATGGGCTTGGAGCCACGTTTCCTACATTATACTACATTTTAGTTTCTTTGGCCTCAGAAGGTACTCTGCATCGCATGGAAGAGAACCTAGACACCCTCCCAGCCACAAAACTCTTCCACTTACAATGTATCCTGGAGAACTACTGGGGAAGTGATGACACAGAACTTGTTGGAGTGGCCAACGAATAATTGGTTTAACTTGAGGCTCAATACATTAGAAGGAATTCAATCCATACAGTGCCTGGTTTTCCTAGAGACTAGTCTAGAACAAAGCATAATGGACATAGCATGTCAGTAAGTAAGTAAATAAGTAAGTAAGTAATAAGTAAGTAAGTAAATCCTAATGATACTCTACTGTACTCAAAGATGTATGCCTTGTTCAGTAGTTCTCTGAGAGTCTTCCACTCTCAGCAAATGGAAGCACTAACAGAGATTCACAGCTAGACCTTACCAATCCTACAACAAATAGAGGGCTTATAGCCAAAACATACACAGAGCTCAAGAAGTTAGACCACAGGGAGACAAATATCCCTATTAAAAATGGGGTTCAGAGCTAAACAAAGAATTGACAGGTGAGAAATGCCGAATGGCTGATAAACACCTAAACAAATGTTTAGTCAACATCTTTAGTCATGAGGGAAATGCAAATGAAAACAACCCTGAGATTTCATCTCACACCAGTGAGAATGGCTAAGATCAAAAACTCAGGTGACAACAAATACTGGCGAGGATGTGGAGAAAGAGGAACACTCCTACGTTGTTGGTGGGATTGCAGACTGGTACAACCATTCTGGAAATCAGTCTGGAGGCTGTTCAAAAAATTGGACATTGAACTACCTGGTGACCCAGCTATACCTCTCTTGGGCATATACCCAAAAGATGCCCCAACATATAACAAAGACACATGCTCCATTATGTTCATAGCAGCCTTATTTATAATAGCCAGAAGCTGGAAAGGACCAAGAAGCCCTTCAACAGAGGAATTGGTACAGAAAATGTGGTACATCTACTCAAGCTATCAAAAACAATGACTTTATGAAATTCATAGGCAAATGGATGAAACTGGAAAATATCATCCTGAGTGAGGTAACCCAATCACAGAAAAACACACATGGTATGCACTCATTGATAAGTGGATAATAGGCCAAATGCTCAAATTACCCTTGATGCACAGAACACATGAAACTCAAGATGGATGACCAAAATGGGAATGCTTCTCTACTTCTGTAAACGGGGAATAAGAATATCCTTGGGAGGGAATAGGGAGGCAAAGTTTATAACAGAGGCAGAAGGAACACACATTCAGAGCCTGCCCCACATGTGGCCCATACATATTCAGCCACCCAATTAGATAACATGGATGAAGCAAAGAAGCACAGGCTGACAGGAACCGGATATAGATCTCTCCTGAGAGAGACAGCCAGAATACACCAAATACATAGGTGAATGCCATCATTAAACCACTGAACTGAGAATGGGACCCCCGTTGAAGGAATCATAGAAAAGAGTGAAAGAGCTTGAAGGGGCTTGAATCCCCATATGAACAACAATGCCAAACAACCAGAGCTTCCAGGGACTAAGCCACTACCTAAAGACTGACCCTGGTCTCCAACCTCATAGGTAGCAATGAATAGCCTAGTAAGAGCACCAGTGGAAGGGGAAGCCTTTGCTCCTGCCAAGACTGAACCCCCAGTGACTGTGATTGTTGGGAGGAGGGAAGTAATGGAGGGAGGATGGGGACAGGAACACCCACAGAGAAGGGGAGTGGGAGGGGTTAGGGAGATCTTGGCCCAGAAAGCAGGAAAGGGACTAACAATCGAAATGTAAATAAGAAATACCCAAGTTAATAGAGATGAAAGAAAAGAAAATTTGCATATCAGAAAAATTAAAAATCGAGTTTGATTTAAGGACCTGATGAATGGTTACTGATGTCTGCACATAAACTTAAGGAATCACAATTTGTGACCAATATCCAAGGACATATTATCCAATATTGTGACCGCAGCCTTCCATAGTGTTTGTTTTCATGCTTGACATTTTGTTCAAGTTAACTTTTTGAAGCAAAAAAATTCACTGGGGACCTAGAGAGATGGCTTGGTGGTAAGGAACACTTGCTGCTGTTGCATAGGTGCAGGGTTTTATTGCCAGTACCCACACATTGGGTCACATCTGATTATAACTCCAGCTCCATGGGTTCAGACAGTCTACTGGCCTCTGCAGGCATTGCTTTCTCAAAGTGCACATATATACTTACACGGAAAACATATACATACATAAATTAAAACAGATACATAAACCATTTTAATAATAACTTTAACTTTAACATAAAGTTTTATTTCATAGGATAATAACAATTGCTTAGGCTTTTAAGATTTTAATAAGATGCAGTGTCCTCATTATGGTCTGACCTAAGTGAAAGATGTCCTACATCCCAGGTTGGTTTTAGAAAAACAAGTTGGGCTTGATATTTCATATCCCACTAGAAATATGGACTACTGTCACTGAAGAGGCCACAGCTACAGGAGGAAATACAGATCAATTACTAATACTATTACCCTGTACAATATGAAATATATTTAACAAATAATAGCATGGAAGTAAAATGCAGTTGCTGGATCATTTCTTTTAAAATTCAGCCTGTATTTGATTTATAAAATGTATTATTTTCTAGATGAGGTTTCACTATGTAGCTCTAGGTGTCTTCGAACTCAGTATGTAGACGATGTTGGCCTCAAAATCAGAAAGATCTGACTGCTCTTGCCTCACAAATGCTCGGATTAAAAGTTTTCAACACACACTTTGTTACTTGCTAATTCCTATATAAATGACTCTATTATAATAAAATTTATGATGCATTCAATAGAGGAGTTGAACACAAAGTAAGAAAGTACACTCTGAAGTATGGGAAACCTTAACCATTGTCCAGTGTTATATAAAAATATGTCTGAGTACAAATTTATTTGGCCTCTTTTCCATGAACAACAGCAATAAATAGGTTTAAACTGGCCTTTTGTTTATGGTTAATATGAGAAATTGATAAATTCAGGTAAAATAATTCAGGACACTTTTTGTGAGTATCATTTCTGAATTTGAATTCTGAACCTTTCCTTCCTCGTTATCTTTCTTTGATCCAGAGGAAGAGGCTTTTAAAGTCAGTGTGCCAATATCAATTCAATACAGACTCATTTACTGCCTTTGTAACCAGATTATAGACATACTGTAATATATCAAGAGTTTTCAGTCCACAAAAATATTAGCCCTCCTCATTTCCTAGATTTCTGTGATACCTACATTTACATTTTAATGTTTTCTATGGTATGAATCCATTATAAGTTAAACAACAATAATATTACTTCAAAGATTGTCTACACATCATGTTAAGTAAAATGAATTACCACATTTAGCTATTACTACAATGCTTCAACATATTGTAAGATAGACTACATTATCCTGAGGTCACTCTCAGTTATACTTAGTTGGGGAACTATAATTCAGTAAGAAATGACAGAAACTGTTTTGTGATTAGAAAGACTTGTAACTTATCAGTGACGTCCTAGTTATGTAATTATACTTCAGAGTTCACTGTATGATCCATGGAACTGTTTCTATATCATGTTCCTATTAGGAGACCTGAGCACTTATATAGAATTCTTCTCATTTCTGTCTCAGCTACTCAGACAGAACTACAAAGTACAAACATGGCTTCTTGACTCTGCAGAATAGTAGAGTTCATTGATCAGATCAAGACTCATTAATAATCAGTGTTGTAAGAAAGTCAGTTAAAGCCTGAGATAGAGGTCTATGACTCTGTGGTTTTAATTTTCAATTTGCCTGCAGTAGCAATGACAGCACAGTCTTTGGGAGGCAAGATCATCTATACACTATTTCCAGCTGTTAACAAAGATACATTTGAGAAAGTTCCTGGTGAATATTTCCAAAGAAATGAGGTGTTTTTATGAGTGGTTTTATTATCTTGATCCCTGAAGGCTGACTGTGTGTCGTGTGGTAGGTGCTAGAACTTTGAAACAGATTCAGGAGAAAGTTAGAGAAGTCTCTGTGTTGATTTCAGTCTTCCCTGACTTCTTCCAACACTAATCAACATAATATCTTTTTAGGAGATTTATATCATTTAATAATAAAAATGTTTGAGTGTTTGAGGCATATGGGTTTTACTCAAGTCTAAAAATGGTTATTTGCTTCATCTCAAGTGTGAATCACTCATCAGAATTCCCTGCAAATTTTATGTGTTTAAAACAATAATACAAACAAACCACTGTGTCTACTGAGTGATGCTAGTATTGCCATAGTGCAGGGTCATCTATCAAAGCATAATTAATCTCTAAGAGGTTGAAATCTTAAAGAAACTGACACTTCATCTCTTGGAAATCATATATGGCCAATAGCTCACCAGCTAGGCATGGGGCATCCTGACAATGTCCACTCAGCTGGGATTTTTTCTCAAGGTTGGTCTTCTGCAGACTTTGAACATAGAGTCATAGCAAGTGAACTTACATGTGCAATACCTTTGCTCTGTCTGGACAAAACCCATTTTCTAGGATTCATCTACCACCAGAAAATTTCAAATATTCTTTTTCCTTTTTTTCTATTATGAACCCTGAGTCTTGCAAGGACGAAGTTTGATGTAGATGTTCCATATTTTTTCTGGGCATTCCATAGTCTCTTATTCTCAGTACTGTGAACAAATGTGAGCCTTCATGTAAATTACAACAGAATGCCAAAAAATCTTCTGTAATGATGACTGAAAGATGTACTAATCTTTGTGCATAAATGAAAGAGTGTACAGACTACTTTATTACTGTGTCCTTTTGGTAGAATAGTACTTTTACATTATTCTCTGTTCATTAAACAACCTGCCCCCAATTAAGTCATCTTGTTACCAGTTCAAAATAATTTCATTTATGTTTACTATAAAGTCATTTCTCTGTTTCCTAGAAAATTACTTGTCCCACAGCCTAATTGTGTCTTGACCTTTATGCTTTAGCAAACCAAAATATCTTCTTCCAGAAAAATATTCTCTGTCTATTTAGCTTGTCAAGTTCCTATATTTCCATATTCCTTCCTAAAACATCTAGTTTATGGTTTTGCCTTGTAAAAGAAGCCCAAAAGCCTAGAAAGTAAATTTATGGCTGTTCTCCCTAGACTCGCATTATTGGAGACAGTCCTTGGATCAGCTTTTCTGTGAAAAGGGGTAAAGCTTGCATTTCAGTCAATATTTGGGTTGTTTGTCTTTACTCTTATTCCCTGGATTAACACAGGGGTCTATGTGCACTCTAGCCAAATATTCTTGACTCTAAATATGGGGCAAAGGAATTTTTACACCTTGTGAAGTGAGTCTTCAATTCTTCAAAAAATGGTTAGTTTTACTAATGGGTAGCCATGACACTATTACATCAGAGTTATTGTTTTTATTGCTCTCAGGGTTCACCTCCGGTCATGATTTACAATTACTTGTACCAGTGGTGAAAATATCCAGAATAAATGAAGCTTTTAGGTGTCTGTCACCCTGATCTTGTCCATGTTCTTTGATTCAGTCACAAGTATCTTACAGAATACTGGCATTATTCTCAGTTGTCTTCAATTTATTTCTTGTGATTCAAATACATAGCCAGTCCCATTTTATTGTACTATGTAGAGGAGTAGAGACAGGAAAATCTGAAAAGCATATCTATTGAAGTAAAAAAATGAATAAACATGACATCCCAAACATCATTGGAGATCATTAGAACATTTAATGTAATGTAATACAAATGATTTTTAGAGAGATGGTAGGAAAATGTTCTCAGGAAAATAAAAATTATGTCCCTTGTAATTAAAAAATTTTATGATTTAATATATATATACATATATATGTGTGTATATATATATATATATCTTTTGAAATCTAGTTATCATTACATTAACTGCCCCCTCCTCTTCCTTTCCTATATATCTTTCAATGAACATTGCTCAATCTCTCTCAAATTCATGGTTTCTCCCCCCTCTCATTATATATACATATTTATATTTTGTATGTTTATGTGTATACTATATGTGTGTATGTTTGTGTTTATACTATATGAGTGTATAAATACAACATTATTGCGCCATAAAGTGTAATTTTGTATGTATTAATGACAACTAAACTGTTTTAATTATTTGACCAAATGAGAGTCCTTTCTATGGCAAAACTATTTCTCCCAATGACAACATTCAAGCATTTCTATTTCTTACAATATCTGTAAGTGTCCTCCTTATTTAGTGTTTTTTTTAATGAAGCCACCTGAAAAGACTTCGTGTATGTAGCCTCTCTAACATTTCTAGGAGATTCTCATAGCATACCTCCTCTTCTTCTGGCACTTCCATTATTTCCACCTTAAATATCATTATGGTTTCTGAATCTATGTGCAGTTGGCATGTTGTAGATGAGTCAGGAAGAGCTGGGCAACACAAAGCCTCTTGTTCCTGGAATTTTAGCCTGTTATAATTTTCACTAATGCTCTACAGCTATTGCAAACCATATTGCTTGGCGTGACATACAAATACGTGTGAGGATTAACATGTCCAAAATACTTGCCAGTCATTCTGGTTTAGTCAGATTGTAGTAGAAGACTCTCCTTCATATTCTATGACCTCAAATTTTAGGTAGTTGCAAGGTTTCTAGTAACAAGAATAATTTTTCTGCCTAGTGGAAAATCATTTAAAGATACTTTCTGCAGCCATTATTAGCCTGACAGAAATACTAGACAAACATTTTTTTCTTTTTCTTTTTTTTCGGATCTGGGAACCGAGCACAGGGCCTTGCACTTGCTAGGCAAGCGCTCTCCCACTGAGCTAAATCACCAACCCCACAAAAGTTTATTTTGACACGGAAATGAACTCTGAAGTTTGAGAAAAATAAATGAGTTGTCTCATGGCGAACTAGCAAAACAAAATCCATATGGGAAAAATACAAGAGGAATGGCAATAATTTCTTTGGGAAAATGAATATGAGTGTTTTTGAGTCCCTGATTATTGTCTTGATACTCTACCAATGAGGGCTACTTCATCCTAGATATTAATAGTCTAAGACTGTTCACCTACAAATAGCTGCTCTGCATGATAGCTACTATACTACTCTCTGTTGTTCCCAATTAATACAATGAGTTCCAGCTTTCACTGGCAGCCATATTAGAGAACATCCCTAATCTAGAATGCATTCATGTATTTTGAGTGTCTTTCGATTTTTTTCCTTCACGGCACACCCAAGCCAGCAATGGGTCTAGAAATTAAGTTGCAAATAAAAGTCAAAATGCATAACCAGGCTCTGTAGAAGGAGTATAATCCAAATTAAATGTCCCATCAACTTGCTTGCCCTTGTATTTTGGTCAAAGGTGTAGAATAACTAATACGTATTTAGTATTTTAATATTACTAAGATGTACAAGATACTTACATGCTAAACATAGTGAAGAAAGGTAGAATTATTATGGACAATACATGTTGATCAAGAAAGTTCAATTGATTGACAAAAAGTAAATAATAAACTACTTTAAATATTGTATAGGAGTATTAATAAGAGGAGTGTGTCACAGACAACATACTTTGGGATGAAGACACATAGGCACTGATTCTTAGCATTAATTGGTAATGCATTGCGACTTTATGAATTTAACTGTCCAAGGCATGGGATTTTACCCCAGATTCCAGGGATAGGCATGAAATTCATGCACCTGGAATTGGTCTAAAATAAAATCAGTAAGCGTTTAGCTACTTCAGAGAAGTGAAGCCAACATTGTACCAACAAGAGATGTCTTGCCTGGCAGATCAGTTTTGAAGTATGCCACATCCAACAAGAAAGATCATTCATGCCTTTTCTGCCACACAACATAAATAGTATGTTATGCACTATGAAATCTATCCAGCAGAGATGCTTCTATGTCATGGTTCAGGAGATTGTGCGTGTTCAGAGAGAATACTAACCACCTTAGTCATCTGTGAGGAATCTATACAGATGAACTTACTGCCTTTACCACTGCAAATCTGTATGAATACCTGCTCTGTCATCATAAACATGTATAAGTATGGATGCTGTGATTTGAGCCTGAGATATCAATGGTGGGTCTACAGTGTTTGGGGTCTGCCCATGGGTTAGACTTAACTGTGTCTCTGTAGAGACTTGCACATAGCATAACATGGTTTTCCTTAAATTTTCTCTACTGCCTGTTATTAAATATGGGAAATAATGTGTCCTGCCCCATGACTACTTCCAAGGATACGTTCAGATGTATCACAAGGATTTCAATACCTATATGTCTGAAATGACAACTGTCAATTGAGTGCAATTGTCATATCTCCACATGAGCATGGGTATGATTTGGTTTCAGAGCAGCTGGCATTTATGAAATACACTCACTCAGGTTTTTTTTTAATTATAGTGCAATATGTAGGGTCTCAAAGTCATTCAGAATCCTCATGTCATCCTTGACAAAACAATATCTATATTTATTACTTCTTTATACAATTATATACAGAAATTCACCATCATTAATCCGTTCTCTGCTCCATTTCCCTAACTTTGCCATCTATATTGTACCACCTCTTCATCCTGTAAGCATGTTTATTTAGCCAAACACCAAAGAGTTGTCTTTCTCAACTTCATACCTTTACTCATGATGTCTGTATTTAGTTCTCTTGTTCCGTGCTCTCTAAACAGTATACCTTACCATACCCTCAACATCTTCTGATTCCCCGATCTGAATGCTATTGTGTTGAAAATTTAGGCATATTAATTGCCCTTGGCCTTAGTATTTACTTTTGATTCCTAATTCATTATTCTAGAGTGCTTGGGTTTTATTTCAATTTCAGTTTTACCTAAATAATGTCCACTTCTTTTGTCCTATGAAGCTCAAAAATGTTATTAAGTTCAATTGTCTTATATGAGCATGTGTAAAATATATCTCTGTGCATATTCCTTTACATAAATGATTCAAATATAAGTGTCTCCTAAAAACTTGTTGTTTGAGGTTATACTCTAGTTGGGACACTACTGAGGTAGATCATAGGAATTTCAAAGAGTTAAGATAATTTGAGGAAGTCACTGTCTTATTAGTAAGAACTTCAGGTATTAATCCTGGAGAGATCTTTGGAACTCTTCTAGTAATTGTGATGGTACACTCTACTGTGCACTCTGGCTCTGGAATCTCATCTCCCATGACATCATCTATCTTCTCAGATTCAAACCCATTCTTTGCACTTTGTAAAAAAAAATCCTAGCCTTTCATTTTCATTTTTGTCAATGATAGGTTTGCCAGACACAATAATCACCTTATTTGCCTTTGCTCTGCTAGTTGTAAAATTCACAAACTGCACATCAATGTTATTCTTTAATTTATCTTCATAGCTATAGAAAATTTGCACACAATATATTAAATTATCACTCTTTCACCAATTCTGTTCTCATTTCTTACACTCTAATCTCTCTTCTCTCACTCTATACTCTATCTCTTACACCTTCTCTTTCACATACTCTCTTTGATCCGTTTCATATGCTTTCCCTAACCTCTCCTCTCTCTCTCTCTCTCTCTCTCTCTCTCTCTCTCTCTCTCTCTCTCTCTCTCTCTCCTACACACACACACACACACACACACTTACACATATACAAATCGTCATTAGTGTATATCATTTCTGATAATATGTGTGATAATATGTAAATATTTGTGAAATTTTTCATCTGTAGAAGTTTTGGATGGAGATTTTCAGGGAAGTCTTTTATGTAGAGAATTGTGTTAATCATATATCTGTAAATAGAGATTCTTTTCTTTTATTATTTTTTTTTACTATTTTCATTCCTTTCTTTCATTCTCCTGTCTCAGTTCCTTAGCTGATGAGATTCAATCAAAGCACTTTATTGAATAGCAATATAGAGTAGAAACTCTTGTCTTGTTCCCTACAGTATTGGAATGCTTTAAATTTTTATATCATTTATTATTATGTTGGATCCAGGTTTTCCAGGTGTAGCCTTTATTGTGTTGACATATAAGCCCTTGACCCTTACCCTGTCAATGACTTTTACGGTGAACAGATGATAACAAATATCAAAGCCTTTATTCTGTATCCCATGTGGTTTCTGTCTTTGAGTGTTTCCATAAGATACAGTGTATTTATTCATTCTTTTAGGTTAGGTACATTTTCTTCTTTAATTTTCTTGAAGATATTTACTGATTCTTTCATTTGGGATTCTTCACTCTCTTCTATACTTATTATCCTTAGGTTTCTCTCCTGGAATTACTGGATTTTTGTGCTAGGAAACTTTTGCACTTCACATTTTCTATGATGGTTGTGTCAATGTTTTCTATGGTATCATCTGCCTCTGAAATTCTCTCTTCTATCACTTGCATTCTGTTGGTGAGGCTTGCATCTATGATTTCTGATGTTGTCCCTAGGTTTTCTATCTCCAGGTTGTCTCCCTTTGTGCTTTCTTTATTGTTTCTATTTCCATTTTTAAATCCTGAACGATTTTATTCAATTCCTTCACCTGTTTGGTTTTGTTTTCCTGTAATTGTTAGAGGGATTTTTGTGTTTCCTCTTTAAGGGATTCTACTTCTTTACTTGTGTTGCCCTGTATTTCTTTAAATACTGTCCTGTATGCATGTCCTTCTAAATATCATCCATAATCATCATAAGATGTGACTTTAAATCTAAATTTTTCTTTTCTGGTGTGTTTGGATATCCAGTATTTGCTTTGTTGGGAGAATTGGGCTCTGATGATGCCAAGTAGTCTTGGTTTCTGACGCTTAGGTTCCTGTGCTTGCCTCTCACCATCAGGTTTTCTCTGGTGTTAGTTCACCTTGTGGTCTCTGACAGTGGCTCATTCCTCCTGTAGGCCTGTGTGTCAGCCCTCCTATAGACCTGTTTCCTTTCAGCCAGATGTAGGAACAGAGATCTGCTCCTGGTTTTGTGTGACCCATAGCTTCCAGGAAGATTGCTTGGTGTAGAAGAGTTGGTCTTATCCCTTCTCCCAGGTTTGTAGGTGCTCTTTGTCACAAGCTTTTACCTCTTGGCATATACAGAGACCTAAAGTATCCTGCTTTTGACTGCTCCTAGATCCCTATTCCCAGAGGGCAGATATGGCACTAGGCACTTTCCTCTTTGGTCAGGAATGTGGACAGAAAGTAGTTGTCTCCTGTGAGTTTTCAGGAGTTTTGGCACTTCTGAGTGTCCAGCTCTCTACCAAGGGATATGTGTGCAGGAAGCTGTGGGACCAGTTCAGTTCAGTTCTGGGCACAGGCAAAAACCACAGGTTCGTGCCACTGGCTGTTTTTATATTCCTGTATTTAGAGGCACTATGCAGTTTCCTTTTGGGCCAGGAAAGTGAGCAGAAGTGTACAAAAGTGGCGGTATCTCCTGAGGTCTCAGGAGTGTCCACACTTCTAGGAGTCCAGCTGTCTCCCCCATTGGATTTCGGTTCAGGGAGCTCTAGAACTCCATTTTTAAAAGCCCTGCACAAGTTGAGGTGTTGTCTAACTACCTAAAAGTTTACTAATAGGTGTGATCTCTTCAACAGTGTTGTAGAAACTTGTTTTTGTTTACGTAGTTAAAGGGAATTTTTGATAATTTTTCAGCACTGTTTTTACTCTATTTACTTTTCAAAATTGAGCTTTACTTGGGAAATTCCTCTGAGCTATATGGATAGGATTTTTGTTTTATTAATTGAAAAAGTATATGTCATTAACAAAAGGACAGAAGAAAGGAAGGGAGGGAGGAAGGGAGGAAGAAATGAAAAAATGGAAGAAATGAAATGAGTAGGGGTTTTGTTAGTTGTAAAATGGCAGCTGATGTCTGTACATAACTGTAATAGAATCACTACTTGTAACTATGATGCCAATAAATATATTCTGATATTTCTGAATTCTAAGCTTAATTAAGGTGTGACTTCACTGAAATTCAGTCAGAACAAACATGTTGGTCCTCATTTATGATTTTTGATGCTCCATCCAATGATCATACATGTAGTAACTGGCATCATTTAATTTACACCTTGGTAAAGAGGTGTGGAATGAAAAATCAACACCCCTCAAAGATATAAAATTCTACATTCCTGAAGCTATACTTAATATGAAGATGTGCACATTTCAGGAAGATGATGTCAATGGACCTGCCCAAACAGATCTGTAAATATGTAAAAAAATACAGTTATTGGCAAGTAGCTTCATCCTAGGAGATGCTGAAACATTGGATTCTCCTTGAATGACAATGACTAGGAACTATCTGAACAATTAGTTTAATATTTGAATATGTGGATATTCACCTACATTCAGAGTAGTATAGAAAGAAGAAATGTTAAAGAAAAGGAACACTGACCAACATCTGCCACAGTGCAACATCCCTCCTGTGTTCAGATCTGTGAATTTATTCTACTCAATTCCAGAAACGGGTGTTTGTCTTCAGAGCCACTGGATCTACACATGAGGAAGCAGTGTGGTTACACTATTCATATACACTAAAATCCACTATTTTCCTTGTAAATATCCATTTCATTTTTTTCTGAAGAATTAAATACATAATGACAAATATAATTTTAAATGACATTGGAGTAATTTTATTTTATATTTATAAATCAAACTGTATCATTCAAACTCTACACGACAACTTTTCTAGATAATCATCCCTCATGTTGTGGTTCAACACAGCACCTAAAGACTAATACCAATGCTCATAACCCACTGATTTTATGCATTTCTTCACAGTGAGCACAAATCCAGTCCCACACAGTTAGCTAGAGAGCAAAAGCTCTTTTTCATTAGACCATTTGCCTCAATTATTCCTGACTGTCTTATCTCTGAGTACTGTATATTAATAAAGATATCACCCAAAAATAACATGTTTTCATTAACTGAAATGTGACAGTTAGTAAGGGACTTATTTATGTGCTATTGATTATTATCTGTACCATCTGTCTCAAGGGAAAGTATAACAAGTTGCTTCTAATTCCTCTGCTTTCAAAATTCTCACATAATTTTTCAAGGACCTCATAAATCAGGTTATGAAAGGCACATTCATTTCTTTTTCTAAATACCCCTAATGTTCTGAACCAGAATATTCCCTAATCTTCATAAACTCCTGTATGGAGCCATAATAAGACCCGTTCTCCATACTCAGTCTTAGATATGTCCCTTTCTGCAGGTTAGACTTCATGATTGTTTTTTATTTCTTCTGTACACTTTCTTCTTGATTACAGTATCTTATAACTAAAGGAAGATGAAAAATTTTTTTATTAACTGTGTGTATAAATTGTAATCAGTTGCAACAGTTTATGAATCCCCAGTGTGACACCCTCTTTGATTTTTATAACTGTCTGATATTTACAGTGAATTTATTTACTGTCAGTGAATTTATTTACAAAAGTTTTTGTGCTAGGGTAGATATTGTGTAGATCTTAAGGACATGGCTTATGTGGCTCAAATAGACTCACCTAAGACACAGATCACAATGCCATGATATGCCTTCTCAAACTTATTTAAGTCTTTAGTATACTTTGTATCCCACACTAAACAATCTGTTCACTTTGTGTTATTGTATGATATTGGTTGTACAGGTTTCATTAGATGGCTCAGTAGAAAGGAACTGACCACTGGCAATTGTTAGAGAGGATCAGAAGGAGGTTCATAACAGCCTGTCATTTTATTTCTAAGGTTCTGGTATACTCTTCTGTCAATGGCAGGCACAACATTCTCATAGTGCACATAAATATATTGAGGCTTCAGGCAAACCATAAATAAATAAATCTTTCTAAAAATAAATTCTCGTTTGAAATAAAGGATTATTACTTAGGCAAATGCAAGCACCAGTGAATTTTCTGAGATTTTACTAAAATGCAGTGTTCTAAATATTGTATATCATGACACCAAACTATCTTACCTCCAAGTTTCATTGTTTTAAGCACAAAATACACCTGATGTTTAAAATACCATAGGAAATATTCAGTGTTTTCATTGACAGTGTAGTTTATATATGTAACTACATATTAATCATTTATGTCATTACTCTGTAAAATATGCAAAATGAAATAATAATGTATGCTGAAAGTCTGAGAAGAAAAATGTACTTATGTATTTAAATTAACATTCTGCATATAGTTATGGTTTTTTATGTTCATGAATATGTCATAATAAATTAAAAAATATAATACACTTATAATACATTCAAAAGATTAGATGCATGTAGTATACGTAAAAAGTAATCAGAAAATTGTGAATACTTTAGCACTGTCCAGATTGAAACAAAGAACTATGTGTGATACAAATATAGATGAGGTGTAGAGCCCTTCCCTGCCCTGCACAAAGCTCAATGTTTCATTAGCAACAATATTAAAAAGTGAAGGACCACATGACATCAATTAGTACTTAACAGTTGAGTGTGGCTAAACCAGCAGAGATGACTCAAGATATATTTTGTCTTGGTTGTGGCTATCATCACTGATACTCTTACTGTAATTTAACTTTTATTTTATGATCCCAACTAAAATAGGAGATTTCAAGCCAGTCATTTTACCATTGGTCATTAAATACACAGCCAATTATCACATCCTATAACTATTAACTATAGCGTTACATAAGAATATTTGTCACTGCAAAAAGAGATTAGCATCCTATATTTTCCAGAGTTGTGTACCTCATATATTTTTATTCAAATATTTACTACAGATGTGGAACTATGGTAAGTTCTCACTAAAAAGTTAGTCTACATGTTATGTTTGGTAAAGTAAATTATCACATTGACTAATTATCACAGTTCATCACCTTCACATACAGATTTCTTCCTCAATCATAATCACAATCATTTTCAGTCAAGGACATAAATTATTGGATGAACAAGCAGATATTGGCACAAAGGTTAGGTATGTCTATATTTTGCTAACATATTCCCTTTGTAATTATTCTAGGCCATTTCTGTCTATTTCAAAGACCTGTTCTACCCATGATTCCCATAAATAGACATGAGCACCTAAGCAGATCTTTTCTTTTCTTTGTGAGCATCTCAGCTCACAATGAAACACAACCTACTCACCTAGATTCTTACCACGAAATGGTCAGGTTAGTGGGCATATATACACTCATTAATAGATACTATTGTAAGATAGTCAGCTCAAGCCTGATATATAGATTTGTAACTGTGTGACCTTTCCTTCCTCTACAAATACAACTTTAATTTTAACTGCAGTTTAGTTGCATCCCTTGGTTTGAGAGGCTAAATCATGTATGTGATGTTTTTCAGTTTCTAATTTTAAAACACACTTAAATGTTTATAGTGAATATCTCCAATGGCCAATACATTTTGTAAAGGTGTTTTCAATGATCTTAGAAGATGGACCTGGTATCATATGGAAAGCACTGGAAAATTTAAGGGCAGGTTTCTGAGAAATTTGCAAAAGTTTCTATCTCTCTAATTGGCTTTAGGTTTCTTGAGACAAAATTTAACTTCATTCTTTAAAAAAATTAAAATATGTATTACTTAAATGTCTGAGTAGTATATAAATGCATATGAGTTTTAGATAAGTAACTCTGCATTTTTTTCCTTGTCAACCTGTGTCTTTTTACTCCCCCCACAACAATTCTGCCACAGAATTAACTTAGTATGATAGTATGTACCTACTGCACAGGCATCTACATATAGGGTTACCCTTTCAAGTTTTGAATTCTTAAATCTAAGAAATCCTCTGTTCAATAACTCTTCAGCCAGGAGTCGGATACCCTGTGAAACTCCAATCTTTATTGAAATTTCTTCAGCTTAAAAATCTTGCAGATTTTGTGCATACTGTAGTTAGAGAGAATGCACACATAAAAGTACCCTGTACTGTCTGTACAAAATCTGTTTCTTTGGAATCATCTACCACCTCTGGTTCTTACATTCTTTCTGTCTCTTTCCATGACGATCCTTGTGTCTTGGATGGAAGAGGTATGATATAAATTTTCCATTTTTACATGTGCCTTCCAGGATGTCTTATTCTCTGCATCTTGAATAATAGTGGATCTTTCTCTTAATTACCATACACTGCAAAAAGAAGCTTTTCTGAAAAAATTAAGAGAAAGTCTATCCCCTTATTATAAATATCAGAGCTTAGGGGTCAGTTTTTATTATGACTATTTAGTAGAATAATTACAACTTCTTCTTGTAGGTATGTGGACTTTCCAGTTAAATATTTTTGTTCTTAAATTGGTGCCAGGCATGGCTTCCATCTTCTAAAAGTAGGCCTTCAATTCTATCATAAACTAGTTGTTTACTTCCATGTTCTTCATGACATCCTAGCTCCCAGGATTCAGAATTGGGTAATATTTATAAATGCATCAACAAGTGTGAGAACTCTCCAGGAGAAAAGAAAATCCATCGTAAACACCATCTTATTTCTCAATGCTCTATGATTCAAAAATATGGTATTTTCATTACTCATATATTAGTTTGAATTTCCATGGCACTAAAGACACATTATGAAAAAGGTAACTCTTATAGAGGCAAACAGTTAATTGGTCAGAGCTTTCAGAGATTATTATTATGATGGGTAGTGTGGTGGCATGCAGGCAGACATAGTGCTGCAATTGTCAAGAGTTTTACATCTTTATCCAAAGGAAGTCAGGAGATAGACTTTCCACACTGAGCAAAGTCACAGGAGACCTTAAAACGCATACCCACATTTACACACTTCTTTGAACAACACCATACCTCCTTCAGGAATGCAATACCTCCTAATAGAACACTTTCTATATCAAAACCATTTGAACACATCAATGTAGTCTTACAGTCTAGAAATTATTTTTTTCTTTTTTTTTTTTACAATTTTATTTACTTTTACTTTACACTCCAGATTTTATCCCCCTCGAGGTTCACTCTCAGATTGTTCCATAGCACAAACCTCCTGCCAGCCCCTTGTCTCCAGAGGGATGTCCCCACTCCCCATCCCCCACTCTCAAACCCAACAGATCTCTCCACTTCCTGGGGACTAATGTATCCTGAGGGTTGGGTGCATATTCTCTCACTGAACCCAGGTCTGGTTGTGCTCTGGTTTATATGTGTTGAGGTCCTCATATCAGCTACTGTATGCTACCTGGTTGGTGGTCCAGTGTCTGAGATATCTCAGAGGTCCAGGTAAATTGAGACTGTTGGTCGTCCTACAAGTTCACCCTCCTCCTCAGCTTCTTCCAGCTTTTCCCTAATTCAACCACAGGGGTTAGCAGGTATATTTCATTGGTTGAGTGTGAATTTCTGCATCTGACTCTTTCAGCTGCTTTTTGAGTCTTTTGGATGGCTGCCCTGATAAGTAATATTTTTGTGAGCATTCCATAAACTCAGTAATATTATCAGACCTTGGTGCCTCCCCTTGAGCTGATCCTACTTTGGGCCTGTCTCTGGACCTCCTTCTCCTCAGACTCTTCTCTATTTAGTCCCTGCAATTATTTTAGAAAGGAACAATTATAGGCCAGAGTTTTTGATTATTGGATAGAAACCCCACTTCTCAATTGATGCCCTTATGCAGGTGAGCTTACAAGTTCCCTTTCTCCAATGAAGAGGATATCCTCTACGGTCCCTTATTTGAGTTCCAGGAATTCTCTCACCACCCATGTCTCTTGTACATTCCTCTGGGTCCTGCTGCCTCCTACCTCTTGATGTTTTCTGTTCCCAGTCATTCTGCTTGCCCTCATGGCATCAGTCCTTTCCCCACAACAACTACCAGACAATGTTCCCCACTTCTTGCACCCCTATACTTACCTCCTTTCCCTCCTCTGTCCCTTCCTCCATCCCCCTCCTGAGATTGTTTTCTTCACCCTCCCCAGTGGGATTGAGGTGTCCTGACTTGGGCCCTTCGACTTGATAAACTTTTCGAGTTCTGTGGACTGTAACCTGGGTATTCTGTACTTTATTTTGGCTAAGAGCAATTATTAGTGAGTTCATGTGATGTATGACTTTTTATGTTTGAGTTACCTCACTCGGATGATATTATTTAGTTCCATCCACTGCATTTGCCTTCAAAACTTAGAATGTCATTATTTTAAATAGTGAAGTATAAGTCCATTATGAAAATAGACCACATTTTCTGTATACATTCTTCTGTTGTGGGACATCTGTGTTGTTTCCGCCCTCTAGATATCACAAACAAGGCCACTATGAACAGAGTGGAACATGTGACCCTGTGTTATTGTAGGATATATTTGGGTTATATGCCCATGAGTTTGATAGTTAGTTCTACAGTTAGATCAATTTCCAAATTTCTGTGGAATCTCCAGATTGATTTCCAGAGTGGTTGTGCCAGTTTTCCATCCCACTAGCAAAGGAGGGGTTTGCCTTTTTCTCCACATCCATACCAATATATGCTGTCACCTGAGTTTTTCATTTTAGACACTCTTATTGGTGTAAGGTGGAATCTCAGGGTCAGTTCGATTTACATTTTCCTCATCACCGTGATCACTAAGGACTTTGAACATGTCTTAAGCTGCTGCTCAGCCATTTGATATTCCTCTGCTGTGAATTCTCTGTTTATATTACACTTTTTGATTGGGTTGTTTGAATCAATGCAAACTGTAGGTTGCCAGTTTGTCCTATCAACTATGTGCTTTATTCTTACAGAAGCTTTTCAGTTTCATGAGGTCCTGATAATCAATTCCTGATCTTAGAACATTAGCACTGGAGTTCTCTTTAGGAAATTTCCCCCTGTGCCAATGAATTCAAGGTTCTTTCCCAATTACTCTTCTATTACATTCATTGAATTTGGTTTTATGTTGATGACCTTGAACTTGAGCTTTGTGCAGGGTGACAAATATGGGTCTTTTTTAAAATTTTTCTATTTGAAGCCAGACAGTAAGATCAGAACCATTTATTTAAGTTGCTTTCTTTTTACTATTGTATATTTTTTGGCTTCTTTGTGAAAGATCAAATGTCTGTAAGTCTATCATTTTATTTCTGGATCTTCAATTTTATTCCATTGACAAATGTGTCTTTCTCTGTACCAATACAGTACAGATTTTATCACTAATGCTGTGTAGTATTGCTTGATGACAGGGATGGCAATTTTCCCAGCAGTTCTTTTATTAATAAGCATTGTTTCTGATTATCTAGTTTTTGTTACTTTCCAGATGTATTTTTGAGAAATGCTCATTCCATGTCTTTGAAGATTTGTGCTAGGATTTTGATGGGGATTGCATTGGTTCTGGAGATTTTTTTTTTTATTGAGTATTTCTTATATACATTTCGAGTGCTTTTCCCTTTCCCGGTTTCTGGGCAAACATCCCCCTCCTCCCTCCCCTTCCCTATGGGTGTTCCCCTCCCAACCCTCCCCCCATTGCCGCCCACCCCCCCACAGTCTAGTTCACTGGGGGTTCAGTGCCCAATCAAAAAGCAGGACCCAGGGCTTCCCCTTCCACTGGTGCTCTTACTAGGATATTCATTGCTACCTATGAGGTCAGAGTCCAGGGTCAGTCCATGTATGGTCTTTAGGTAGTGGCTTAGTCCCTGGAAGCTCTGGTTGCTTGGCATTGTTGTACATATGGGGTCACGAGCCGCTTCAAGCTCTTCCAGTTCTTTCTCTGATTCCTTCAATGGGGGTCCTATTCTCAGTTCAGTGGTTTGCTGCTGGCATTCGCCTCTGTATTTGCTGTATTCAGGCTGTGTCTCTCAGGAGCTATCTACATCCGGCTCCTGTCAGTCTGCACTTCTTTGCTTCATCCATCTTGTCTAATTGGGTGGCTGTATATGCATGGGCCACATGTGGGGCAGGCTCTGAATGGGTGTTCCTTCAGTCTCTGTTTTAATCTTTGCCTCTCCCTTCCCTGCCAAGGGTATTCTATTTCCTCATTTAAAGAAGGAGTGAAGCATTCACATTTTGCTCATCCGTCTTGAGTTTCGTTTGTTCTAGGGATCTAGGGTAATTCAAGCATTTGGGCTAATAGCCACTTATCAATGAGTGCATAGAATGTATGTCTTTCTGTGATTGGGTTAGCTCACTCAGGATGATATTTTCCAGTTCCAACCATTGGCCTACGAAATTCATAAACTCGTTGTTTTGGATAGCTGAGTAATATTCCATTGTGTAGATGTACCATATTTTCTGTAGCCATTCCTCTGTTGAAGGGCATCTGGGTTCTTTCCAGTTTCTGGCTATTATAAATAAGGCTGCAACGAACATAGTGGAGCACGTGTCTCTTTTATATGTTGAGGCATCTTTTGGGTATATGCCCAAGAGAGGTATAGCTGGATCCTCAGGCAGTTCAATGTCCAATTTTCTGAGGAACCTCCAGACTGATTTCCAGAATGGTTTTACCAGTCTGCAATCCCACCAACAATGGAGGAGTGTTCCTCTTTCTCCACATCCTCGCCAGCATCTGCTGTCACCTGAGTTTTTGATCTTAGCCATTCTCACTGGTGTGAGGTGAAATCTCAGGGTTGTTTTGATTTGCATTTCCCTTATGACTAAAGATGTTGAACATTTCTTTAGGTGTTTTTCAGCCATTCGGCATTCCTCATCTGTGAATTCTTTATTTAGCTCTGAACACCATTTTTTAATAGGGTTATTTGTCTCCCTGCGGTCTAACTTCTTGAGTTCTTTGTATATTTTGGATATAAGGCCTCTATCTGTTGTAGGATTGGTAAAGATCTTTTCCCAATCTGTTGGTTGCTGTTTTGTCATAACCACAGTGTCCTTTGCCTTACAGAAGCTTTACAGTTTTAGGAGATCCCATTTGTTGATTCTTGATCTTAGAGCGTAAGCCATTGGTGTTTTGTTCAGGAAATTTTTTCCAGTGCCCATGTGTTCCAGATGCTTCCCTAGTTTTTCTTCTATTAGTTTGAGTGTGTCTGGTTTGATGTGGAGGTCCTTGATCCACTTGGACTTAAGCTTTGTACAGGGTGATAAGCATGGATCGATCTGCATTCTTCTACATATTGACCTCCAGTTGAACCAGCACCATTTGCTGAAAATGCTATCTTTTTTCCATTGGATGGTTTTGGCTCCTTTGTCAAAAATCAAGTGACCATAGGTGTGTGGGTTCATTTCTGGGTCTTCAATTCTATTCCATTGGTCTATCTGTCTGTCTCTGTACCAATACCATGCAGTTTTCATCACTATTGCTCTGTAATACTGCTTGAGTTCAGGGATAGTGATTCCCCCTGAAGTCCTTTTATTGTTGAGGATAGCTTTAGCTATCCTGGGTTTTTTGTTATTCCACATGAATTTGCAAATTGTTCTGTCTAACTCTTTGAAGAATTGGATTGGTATTTTGAAGGGGATTGCATTGAATCTGTAGATTGCTTTTGGTAAAATGGCCATTTTTACTATATTAATCCTGCCAATCCATGAGCATGGGAGATCTTTCCATCTTCTGAGGTCTTCTTCAATTTCTTTCCTCAGTGTCTTGAAGTTCATATTGTACAGATCTTTTACTTGCTTGGTTAAAGTCACACCGAGGTACTTCATATTATTTGGGTCTATTATGAAGGGTGTCGTTTCCCTAATTTCTTTCTCGGCTTGTTTCTCTTTTGTATAGAGGAAGGCAACTGATTTATTTGTGTTAATTTTATACCCAGCCACTTTGCTGAAGTTGTATATCAGCTTTAGTAGTTCTCTGAGGGAACTTTTGGGATCACTTAAATATACTATCATATCATCTGCAAATAATGATATGTTGACCTCTTCTTTTCCGATCTGTATCAACTTGACCTCCTTTTGTTGTCTGATTTCTCTGGCTAGAATTTCAAGAACTGTATTGAATAAGTAGGGAGAAAGTGGTCATCCTGGTCTAGTCCCTGATTTTAGTGGGATTGCTTCAAGTTTCTCTCCATTTAGTTTAATGTTAGCAACTGGTTTGCTGTATATGGCTTTTACTATGTTTAGGTATGGGCCTTGAATTCCTATTCTTTCCAGGACTTTTATCATGAAGGGGTGTTGAATTTTGTCAAATGCTTTCTCAGCATCTAATGAAATGATCATGTGGTTTTGTTCTTTCAGTTTGTTTATATAATGGATCACATTGATGGTTTTCCGTATATTAAACCATCCCTGCATGCCTGGGATGAAGCCTACTTGATCATGGTGGATGATTGTTTTGATGTGCTCTTGAATTCGGTTTGCCAGAATTTTATTGAGTATTTTTGCGTCGATATTCATAAGGGAAATTGGTCTGAAGTTCTCTTTCTTTGTTGTGTCTTTGTGTGGTTTAGGTATAAGAGTAATTGTGGCTTCGTAGAAGGTATTCAGTAGTGATCCATCTGTTTCAATTTTGTGGAATAGTTTGGATAATATTGGTATGAGGTCTTCTATGAAGGTTTGATAGAATTCTGCACTAAACCCGTCTGGACCTGGGCTCTTTTTGGTTGGGAGACCTTTAAGACTGCCTCTATTTCCTTAGGATTTATGGGGTTGTTTAACTGGTTTATCTGTTCCTGATTTAACTTCGGTACCTGGTATCTGTCTAGGAAATTGTCCATTTCCTGAAGATTTTCAAGTTTTGTTGAATATAGGTTTTTATAGTAAGATCTGATGATTTTTTGAATTTCCTCTGAATCTGTAGTTATGTCTCCCTTTTCATTTCTGATTTTGTTAATTTGGACACACTCTCTGGGTCGTCTCGTTAGTCTGGGTAAGGGTTTATCTATCTTGTTGATTTTCTCAAAGAACCAACTTTTGGTTCTGTTGATTCTTTCTATGGTCCTTTTTGTTTCTACTTGGTTTATTTCAGCTCTGAGTTTGATTACTTCCTGCCTTCTACTCCTCCTGGGTGTATTTGCTTCTTTTTGTTCTAGAGCTTTTAGGTGTGCTGTCAAGCTGCTGACATATGCTCTTTCCTGTTTCTTTCTGCAGGCACTCAGCGCTATGAGTTTTCCTCTTAGCACAGATTTCATTGTGTCCCATAAGTTTGTGTATGTTGTACCTTCATTTTCATTAAATTCTAAAAAGTTTTTAATTTCTTTCTTTATTTCTCCCTTGACCAGGTTATCATTGAGTAGAGCATTGTTCAATTTCCACGTATATGTGGGCATTCTTCCCTTATTTTTATTGAAGACCAGTTTTAGGCCGTGGTGGTCCGATAGCACGCATGGGATTATTTCTATCTTTCTGTACCTGTTGAGGCCCGTTTCTTGACCAATTATATGGTCAATTTTGGAGAAAGTACCATGAGGAGCTGAGAAGAAGTTATATCCTTTTGCTTTAGGATAGAGTGTTCTATAAATATCCGTTAAGTCCATTTGGCTCATGACTTCTCTTAATCTGTCTACATCTCTGTTTAATTTCTGTTTCCATGATCTGTCCATTGATGAGAGTGGGGTGTTGAAATCTCCTACTATTATTGTGTGAGGTGCAATGTGTGTTTTGAGCTTTAGTAAGGTTTCTTTTACATATGTAGGTGCCCTTGTATTTGGGGCATAGATATTTAGGATTGAGAGTTCATCTTGGTGGATTTTTCCTTTGATGAATATGAATTGTCCTTCCTTATCTTTTTTGATGACTTTTAGTTGAAAATTGATTTTATTTGATATTAGAATGCTACTCCTGCTTGCTTCTTCTGACCTTTTGCTTGGAAAGTTGTTTTCCAGCCTTTCACTCTGAGGTAGTGTCTATCTTTGTCTCTGAGGTGTGTTTCCTGTAGCCAGCAGAATGCAGGGTCCTCGTTGCGTATCCAGTTTGTTAATCTATTTCTTTTTATTGGGGAGTTGAGGCCATTGATGTTAAGAGATATTAAGGAATAGTGATTATTGCTTCCCGTTATATTCATATTTGGATGTGAGGTTATGTTTGTGTGCTTTCATTCTCTTTGTTTTGTTGCCAAGACGATTAGTTTCTTGCTTCTTCTAGGGTATAGCTTGCCTCCTTATGTTGGGCTTTACCATTTATTATCCTTTGTAGTGCTGGATTTGTAGAAAGATATTGTGTAAATTTGGTTTTGTCATGGAATATCTTGGTTTCTCCATCTATGTTAATTGAGAGTTTTGCAGGATACAGTAACCTGGGCTGGCATTTGTGTTCTCTTAGGGTCTGTATGACATCAGTCCAGGATCTTCTGGCCTTCATAGTTTCTGGCGAGAAGTCTAGTGTGATTCTGATAGGTCTGCCTTTATATGTTACTTGACCTTTTTCCCTTACTGCTTTTAATATTCTTTCTTTATTTTGTGCGTTTGGTGTTTTGACTATTATGTGACGGGAGGTGTTTCTTTTCTGGTCCAATCTATTTGGAGTTCTGCAGGCTTCTTGTATGTCTATGGGTATCTCTTTTTTTAGGTTAGGGAAGTTTTCTTCTATGATTTTGTTGAAGATATTTACTGGTCCTTTGAGCTGGGAGTTTTCACTCTCTTCTATACCTATTATCCTTAGGTTTGATCTTCTCATTGAGTCCTGGATTTCCTGTATGTTTTGGACCAGTAGCTTTTTCTGCTTTACATTATCTTTGACAGTTGAGTCAATGATTTCTATGGAATCTTCTGCTCCTGAGATTCCCTCTTCTATCTCTTGTATTCAGTTGGTGAAGCTTGTATCTACAGCTCCTTGTCTCTTCTTTTGGTTTTCTATATCCAGGTTTCTTTCCATGTGTTCTTTCTTGATTGCTTCTATTTCCATTTTTAATTCCTTCCACTGTTTGATTGTGTTTTCCTGGATTTCTTTCAGGGATTTTTGTGTCTCCTCTCTATGGGCTTCTACTTGTTTATTTATGTTTTCCTGGAATTCTTTCATGGTTTTTTTGCAATTCCTCTCTGTAGGCTTCTACTTGTTTATTAATGTTTTCCTGTATTTCTCTAAGGGAGTTCTTCACGTCTTTCTTGAAGTCCTCCAGCATCATGATCAAATATGATTTTGAAACTAGATCTTGCTTTTCTGGTGTGTTTGGATATTCCATGTTTGTTTTGGTGGGAGAATTGGGCTCCGATGATGCCATGTAGTCTTGGCTTCTGTTGCTTTGGTTCTTGCGCTTGCCTCTCGCCATCAGATTATCTCTAGTGTTACTTTGTTCTGCTATTTCTGACAGTGGCTAGACTGTCCTATAAGCCTGTGTGTCAGGAGTGCTGTAGACCTGTTTTCCTCTCTTTCAGTCAGTTATGGGGACAGAGTGTTCTGCTTTCAGGTGTGTAGTTTTTCCTCTCTACAGGTCTTCAGCTTTTCCTGTGGGCCTGTGTCTTGAGTTCACCAGGCAGGTCACTTGCAGCAGAAAAGTTGGTCTTACCTGTGGTCCTGAGGCTCAAGTTTGCTCGCGGGGTGCTGCCCTCAGGCTCTCTGTGGTGGCAGCAACCAGGAAGATCTGTGCCGCTCTTTCTGGGAGCTTCAGTGCATCAGGGTTCCAGATGGCCTTTGGTGTTTTCCTCTGGCGTCGGAGATGTATGTGCAGAGGGCAGTGTCTTCTGGTTTCCCAGGCTTGTCTGCCTCTCTGATGGTTTAGCTCTCCCTCCCACGGGATTTGGGTGCAGAGAACTGTTTATCTGGTCTGTTTCCTTCAGGTTCCGGCGGTGTCTCTGGCAGGGGTCCTGCCGCTCCTGGGCCCTCCCCCAGGGGAGCCCAGAGGCCTTATACAGTTTCCTCTTGAGCCAGGGATGTGGGCAGGGATGGGCAGTGTTGGTGGTCTCTTCTGCTCTGCAGCCTCAGGAGTGCCTACCTGACCAGGCGGTTGTGTCTCTCTCTCACGGGGTCTGAGAGCAGAGAGCTGCTGCAGGCCGGCGGTTCTGGAGATTTCTAAAAAGGCCCAGAATCAGTATCTGAATTAACAAAATCAGAAATAAAATAAAAGTGACAACAACAGAAACAGAGGAAATTAAAAAAATATCATCGGATACTACTACAAAAGCCTGTGGTCAACAAAGCTGAGAATCATAGATGAAATTGGTGGTTCTCTTGAAAGATACCATATACCAAATTTAAACCAAGAGCAGAAAAACTATCTAAACAGTACCATATCCTACAAGGATTCAGAAGAAGTCATTAAAAATCTCCCAACCAATAAAATCACTGGGTCAGATGGCTTTAGTCAGAATTCTACCAGATCTTCAAAGAAGACCTAATAACAATATTCCTCAATCAACTACATAAAACAGAAACAAAAGGAACACTACCTAATTCATTCTTTGTAGCCACAAGTACTCTGATACCTAAAATACAAAAAGAGAGTTTTACACCACACTTGCTTATGAATATCGATGCAAAAATACTTAATAAAATTCTTGCAAATCGAATACAATATCACATCAAAATCATCATTCTCCACAATTAAATAGGCCTCAACACAGGAATACAATCTCGGTACAATATATGAAAATCTAATAAACTAATCCATTATATAAACAAACTCAAATGAAAAATATCACAGGATCATCTACGTAGATGCAGAAAAAGCATTTGAAAAATATAATGTCTCTTTATGTTAAAAGTTTTGACAAAATCAGGAATTCAAGGCCCATAACTAAATGTAACAGACACAATTCACTGCAAACCAACAGCCAATTACAAATTAAATGATGAGATACTTAAAGATATCCCATTCAAATAGAAGAAAATGATGCCCACTCTCTCCATACCTATTCAATATACTACTCAAAATTCTAGCTAGAACAGTAAGAAAACAAAAAGAGATCAAGGGGATACAATTTGGCAATGAAGAAATAAAGCTGTCACTATTTGCAGATGATATAATAGTATACATAGGCCACTACAAAAATTCTACCACAGAATTTCAACAGCTCATAACTTCAGCAAACTGATTGGATAAAAAAGAACTGAAATAAATCAGTAGACTTCCATTATACAAATTATAAGCATGCTGAGAAAGAAATTGGGGGAAACAACTCCCTTCATGATAATCACAAATATAAAATATCTTGAAGTCACTCTAACAAAGCAAGTAAAAGATGTGTATGAAAATAACTCTAAGTATCTCAAGAAAGAAATAAAAGATCTCAGAAAATGGAGAGATCTCCCATGCTTATGGATTGGCCGAATTAACAGAGCAAACATATTTTTCTTGAATATATATAAGAATGCATTGCCCTCAAAGGCAAAAATTCTGTGTCAGAAGCCCTGGAATAGGATATTCTATAGTGACAGTTGATGGGCAAGGGGAGACAGTAAGTATCTGGCTGTCCCTAATGTCTCAGTTAATTTTCTTCTTCAAGTCCCAGACTTCACTGTCAACGCTGCCTCTGTTCTTGATTGTCCAGCTCATGGTTCACAACTGATGAGAATGTAGAGCAACCTTTTTCCCATTGGAGGTCATGAGTGGGCTTGGTGCTTAGTCAAAACTGCTACTGTCAAATTCTGCCATGGGTACTCTCCTGACATGAAATAAAATTTTCTCACAACTTTACTTGGAGGCATAAAGTATAGTGTCAAGGGAATTTCCCCCAGGGTACTGCATGGATAGGTTGACAAATTTATTGCCATCTTTCCCACCATTTCCATTATAATATACTGAGTGGTGCATGATTAACCCTCATATAGTTTTAATAGAGACACACAGTGTTTCCTCTCTAGCTATCATCCAGCAGATTTTGTCCTTTTCCATAATGTTGCATCTGATTTTCCCCTATTTGTATTTGATTGAAATACTGTGAGATTTCATCACACTTGATGTCCCCCAGCACTTTAAATCACAGCCCTGTGTTAAGTACATAAACATGTGTGTGTATGTGGTATGACTTTGCACAACAGCTAATGCTTAACCTAGTAATATATGTGTTGTCCCTTGAAATATCATTTGAATGTGTTTTATACAATTAATCAAATTTATTTAACCAAGAGTATAGAAATGTTCCAAATGGTAACATCAATTTTTATTACCCACCATTTAATTCTGGATGAGATGTACCTTAAGAATAGATATTTTTGAGGTTTGTAGTTGTCATAAAAATTTGTCTTTTCTATAGATGTCTGGAAAATACCAGCATGTTTTATGTTCTTTGTTTATGCACATTAGTACTGGGATTTTCTTTTCATTGCTATTTACTAACCTAATAATTTTGTGTAAGGTAAGGTGAGTTGTCATATTGATTTATTTTCATAATATTCCATCACCTTCAAAAATGGGCTGCACCACCCTGTGTTATCCACAGTTACTCTTAGCAGGGGAATTATATTCCAGTAAAAATGACAGGGACTGGTACATGGTCAGAACCAGTTCTAATTTTTCAATCATCTCTCAGTTATGGAATTATTGTTGTCCTTCTCTGCCCATTCCATAGATCTCATTCTATATCAGTTTCCTATTTGCAGATGTGAACATTTGCCTAGGACTCTCTACTTTGCTGACTTTGCTACTCAGACTGAAATACAAACCACTCACATGGATCCTTGCCTCTCTAGGATGGTTGGTCCACCGAGCAGATTCAGATTCACTTATAAGCAGTGCTATAAGTGAATGATATTGAGCATTTGGTGAGTGTATCTGACCCCACCACCTTCCGGAATTGTAGGTTTCATTTCACCTATAGCTTCAATAAATCACTGGCTTTGAGGCAAGATTATTCTAGTTGTTATTTAACATAAACACTTTTTTCCAAAGGGATACTATACTTGATCTTAAGGGATAAGGTGTTTTTAGTAGTGATTGTGTTTTAAGATCCACAAAGTATAACCAGGTGAACTATAGAAGTTCTAGAAATGTTGATGTCAGATTCTTGAGAAAGTTAGAGAAGTCTCTGTATTGATTTGGATTCCAGTCTTCACTTAACTTATTTCAACACAAATTAACATATTTAATTTTTAGATTCACAATATAAACTATTTAAGATATTTGAGTGATTTACATGGGCATGCATATTTTACTCATCTATAAATTATTGTTTCCTCTTCCTTTCTTTTCTTAAGCATCCACCACAGTTCCCACTGAATTTCTTGTGTTCCTTAAACAAAATAATAACAACAAAATCTATAAGTATATTTAGAGAAGCTAGTATATGACTAGGGCACAGGTATATGAAGAATCTCTAAAATGTGGAAATCTTAAGGAAATCTGATAGTTACTCTCAGAAACCATCAATAGCCATGAGGTCTTCAAGTAGGAGTCAAACTGCTTGACCATCTCCACTTAACTGGTATATTTCTATGTTGATGTTTTGCTAATATTTTGCAGATATTTTGTATAGAGTTATAGCAAGTTAATTAATATATGAAAGTGTTCTCTTGTGCAAAACTCCTGTTTTCTAGGAGTCACCTACCACAAGAAAAATATAACACTTTTCTTCTTCATCTATCATGATGGTCCTATAGACTTGTAACACTAGAACACAGTGTTGCTTCCTAGTCACTAGTTGCTTCTAAGATACAAAAAAAGATGTTTCCAAACAATACTTCCTCACAGCTACTACTGCATTGAAAATGGACAAAAATATGCAGAAAAATAAAGGTAATGTAGAATAGGTTGGACAGCACAAGTTTTTAAATTGAAAAAAAAAGCATGAGAATCAGGGTGGAAATCATGATTTTGAATTCCAATATTTAGATTACATTACTTTTTCATTAGTATTGAATGTTTAGAATGTAGAGTTAAAGGGACTAAACTACCAACTTAAGAGTACAAATTGGAGTCCCATAGCTACAGCTGGAATTTTAGTAGAGGAGTGCCTTATCAAGCATAACTGGTGAGGGTATCCCTTACTCCTATGGGGGCTCCATGATGCAGTGTACGGGAATGCTAAGGAACTGGGCCAGGATTGTGTGGGGTTTATGGATCAGAACCCTCAGAGAGACAGGAGAAGCAGATGGGATAGGGATTTGTAGAGGAGAAACTGGGAAGGGGGATAAAAATTGAAAAGTAAATAATTATAATGACCAAGGGAAAGAAAGAAAAAAGGAAGAATGCACAGATCATGACATCCTCTCTGGATATTCTTGAAACTTAAGTATACAATCTTTATCATGCAAATTATCTGTGGAACAGTGAAGAACTGAATAATTTTGGATAGAATTAACTTGAATATATTTCTGCCTTAGGTTGTTTATTGATTTTTAAGAAAATGGAAGTAGAGGCATTGTTTTGATACTCTGTTTGTTCCACTGGTGTGACATAGTCAATATTGTGCATGGTCTGTATAAACATGATACTGCCTATCCCTGTCTTGTACCTTGTAATACAATGTTCTGTGTGTCTCCAGTAGCTCTAATTGTACCATTACTGGATTTCTCACTGTGAATGTTCTGATACAATTCACTGACATCATTTCTAAATGTGTCTATATAATAACCTGCTTAAAAACTTCCACAACCAAATAAGAACAAATACTTCCTTTCATGCATTAAGAAACATGACTGATATCATGGAGACTGAGAATGAATAATTCTCCAAAGTATTTACCAATCTGTGTTACATGAGCTGTAGTCACCAGTTGCAGAGCTCCAGGCAAGAAAGTGCTTAACCTTCCTCCAGGGCTCAGAAGCAGTCTGGAAAAACAAAATGATTCATGAATATGCAATCACTTCTTTACACGGAGTAATAAAAGATGGTAGAAATTTGATGTGCTGATAGGCACCGCACATCACAAGCCACACTGCCTAGGTTTAAGTCAGGAAAAATATGTTTATTTTGATGGTAGTATTTTTCCTCCTCAACCTTCCACTTCTCATGGCAAATTTCATTGATCCCAGGTGCTTTTGGAGAATAAATTTGAGTAAAGTCAAGGAAAAAAAATTGGATATAAGTTGTGCTTTCATCATTGGAGCAGTTCAGTTGCCTGTGGAGAAAGATTATTTCAATGAGACTTTGAATGTCCTGTAAGTGCATTTTTATTTTCAATGTAAATGACATCTTCCATATTTCTTGAGTGTTCTGAATATGAATGTTAGGTAAATCATTGAGTTTTTTGCCATGTTTCTTAGTCTGAACACCACAAAACAAGCTTAATTATTTTACAGATCCAATCCTATTTTCTCCTTTTAATTATTCCAGTGAAAGTATTGTTTTTCTTACTTAAAGACTGGAAGTTTAGGAATAAAGGAATATCTACATGGATCTTTCACTTAAATCCCTCCTAAAAACAGTTTATGTTTCACACTAGAGAGTGATGACTTATTGAATTTGATGCCATAATGTTTTATCCCAAGTACTTGCAAATAAATGATCATAAATTCTGCTTACAATTCTTCCATCAATATCTTTCTCCTAGAGCATATGCTGATTCCAGTAATATTCATGGTGCCTCTGGTTATCAAAAACTTTACATACATGCAAACTAACCCTTTCAATTTCATTGCATGTGGTCACTTCTTGCCTACAATGCTTCATCAATTTTGGAAAGAGAAGATCTTTACACTCAGAAATTCGTATTTCATATGAATATATGGATGTATATGTTTGCACGTAATGAGCATGGAATATTTAGCTCATTAGAGGGCAAGACATCCATTTGCTTTAAAAGATAAAATCAGAAAGACCTGTGACTGTGTGCTTTACAGTATTCATGTACAATCACTGGCTTTTGTCTTTTATAAACCACAGTTTGGCACTCTGTCTTTTGAGTAAAATATATTTGAAACATATGGAATTAAATGATATGTTTACATTCTTGGTATAGTGAGGCTATCAATAACAGTGGTGATGGCTTATGTCCCTTCTCACAGGCATAGGTTACATTTGTGGAGTGGGACAGTTGTAAAATTTGAGAACAGATTAGATTTTTGTCATTGTTTTAGAAGCATGTCTACTTTTTTGCATGTCTATGTTGGTTAATCTTTGATCCCTTTATGATATTTATATCTTAAGAGACTTTTTGCAGTTATGTTAGAACATATAGGTTCACATATTACCAATGTGATATCAATAATCATTTTAGTGAGTTGCTGAGAGTTGTTTTAAAACATAGCCCTTTAGAATGCTAGGCTACACAGACAGCTTAAGTAACTGATGTTTCCTAAAATTTCACTGAAGGAAGTAGTTTGAGCACTGCAAAAGTTTTATTCTTAAGTTACTTTTTTATATTAGTAAAATGTTTAATTGAAAATTTTGTGTGTGGTAATAGAGAACATCGTAAAATTGCCAATTTTATAGAATATAGAATGAAAACAAAAAAGAGATACAATTTTTGATGAAAACCTAATTGTATTTACCTCAAATTTAATCACTAAATATAGAGAAATATGTTTGCTGTTTATAGATCAGATTATATTAAATGACAAGGATGACATTGGAGATATTATTCATTACATAAACATAAACACAATGTAGCATTATTTCACTCACACTGTCTTGTGGCCCACTTTAATTACAAAAAAAATGAACATATTACATCAAAATTTCTTCTATATTATAAACATATAATACTGGAAAATACAAGTATCCCTGCAATTTATTTATTTTCCTTGTTCTCAGTAGGATGCTAGCATTATTTTATTGTAACTGGAAAGGTTGTCAAAGACATGTACTATAAATTAAGTTATAATGATGAGAAGTACCCAGAGTGAGTATATCACAGTCCTTTGTAAATAGAAAGTAGGTGAATGTTGCTTGGGTGGTAGGGCAAACCCTTAATTACTGCCCTAAGTACCTGGTACAAGTGTATAGCTGCACATTTGAAGTGAGTATAGCATGTAGTAAAGTATCTTATAAAACACTCAGATAAAATTGATGAAGCTAAGAAGTGCATGCTGACAGAAAAGTAATATAGCTGTCTCCTGAGAGGCACATACAGAGCATGTCAAATACAGAGGTGAATGCTAGCAACTAAAAATTGAACTGAGAGTGGGATCCCAGTTAGAAGATTAGAGAAAGGACTGAAAGTGCTGAAGGGGCTTGCAACCCCATAAGAGCAACAGTGCCAAACAACCAATGCTCCGAGGGACTAATCCACATGACTCCAGCTACATATGTTTTGTCCATATCTTTTGTTTTTTCTTTCCTTTCTAGTCAAACACTGAAAAGCAAAGATGGATATCCTCTCTGTAAAGGATGTAAATACAATATCTTATTTATGGGAGACACACTGACATGAGCTTTTGAAGTGTTTGTTATTTTCTAGGTTATCATGTCAACTCAATATCACAATGAAAGACAGCTGTTTCCTTCTTTACAAGTCAGATGCAGAAATATCCAGTACAGAATGGTACTTCTATTGAGTATAATTGATCATATATAAACATCTGTCCATAATAAAAACTGCTGTTTTACAGAAAAAGAACTAAAACCAACAAATATACCTTGGCATTAGCCTTTTCATTGGATGAAATCAACAGGAATCATAAACTTTTACCAAATATGTCTTTGGTTATAAAACATACTTTGAGCTATTGTGATGGAAATACTGCACTCCATATATATAAAGAAAAATTTTATAAGCCCTTTCCTAATTATATGTGTAATGAAGAGACTGTGTGCTCATTTCTGCTCACAGGAATGGTTTGGAGGACATCTATAACACTTTTCAGCAACTTGGACACCTTCTTATTTCCACGTGTGAGTTATCATAGGCAAGGAATTCTTCACATCATTTTTCTTTGGGAGACTTTAATAGATATTATGAAAATTAATAGATGAGGTTGTACTTGTACTGATATCAATCTATATAGTTCAACAGTACTTCCTAATCAGAGATATGATAGACCTTCTACTAGGCGTGACTCCCTGAATTTGACAGATTCCAGAAAGGAAGAATAGAGGATACCACAAAGAACTGAGTCTGGCATGGTGTCAGTGAGAAACTTACAGCCTTGACTGACTAGCAGTCAGAATGTTTCTTAATTTATAAAAATCTCATTAACCAATGATTTATTGATGTTGTTCCAAAAACTAGAAAATATTATCTCTATCCCCAGATATCTGCTATCTTCATCTTTAGTTTAGATATCATTGTTAACATTTCAAATAACACATTTATCACTTACCATCATAGTGGTGTTATAAGTTTAGTTATCAGTGATGAACTGTGATGAATCAGAATTTTATTTTACAAACATTTTCTCTATAAGTCAACTTTTAATTATCTGGAATACTTTTTTTCCAAAGGCATGAGGACAAACCATTTTTAGCCTGGAAGGTCATAACAATTTGTTATGTTAGCCATTTTACTAACATTTACATTTATTTACATTTTGCTATGTCTTATCTTGCTTTTCATTAACTTCCTCCTCATAAGATACAAGAGTGGACATTCATAAGTGAACTTTTCTAAGAAAGAGGGGTTATGTGGTTCTGATGACTCCTTCTTTCGTATCTTTCCAAATGATTATTCTTCCATCATTATAATATACTTTGTATTTTAGAGATAACTCCATTCAATCTAACTTTGTTTCTGTCTAATTGCATGAAGAAATACAACTTACGAGTCTAATATATTTTGCAGCAAAATTGTTTGGTTATCTAGTGCTTCACTCCTTCTTTAAAAGGGGAACAAAAATACCCTTGGCAGGGAATAGTGAGGCAAAGTTTAGAACAGAGACTAAAGGAACACCCATTCAGAGCCTGCCCCATGTGTGGCCAATATATATATATATACATACATACATACATACATACATACATATACATACATGCATATATATATATATATATATATATATATATATATATATATCCACCAAACTAGATAATATGGATGAAGCAAAGAAGTGCAGGCTGACAGTAACTGGATGTAGATCTCTCCTGAGAGACACAGCCAGAATATGGCAAATACATAGGCTGATGCCAACAGCAAACCACTGAACTGAGAACGGGACCCCCGTTGAAGGAATAAGTATTAGAAAGGACTGAAAGAGCTTGAAGGGGCTTGAGACCCCATATGAACAATAATGCCAAACAACCAGAGCTTCCAGGGACTAAGCCACTACCTAAAGACTATACATGGACTGACCCTGGACTCTGACCTCATAGGTAGCAATGAATAGCCTAGTAAGATCACAGGTGGAAGGGGAAGCCCTTGGTCCTGCTAAGACTGAACCCCCAGTGAATGTGATTGTTGCGGGGAGGGCGGTAATGGGGGGAGGATGGGGAGGGGAACACCCATAAAGACGGGCAGGGGGAGGGGTTGGGGGATGTTGGCCTGGGAACCAGGAAAGGGAATAACATTCGAAATGTAAATAAGAAATACTCAAGTTGGGGTTGGGGATTTGGCTCAGTGGTAGAGCGCTTGCCTAGCAACCGCAAGGCCCTGGGTTCGGTCCCCAGCTCCGAAAAAAAAAAAAAAAAGAAAAAAAAAGAAAGAAAAAAGAAATACTCAAATTAATAAAAAATTAAAAAAAAATATGTGTTCCTAAAAACTAAAGAAGTATTATATATCAAATTTTCCTGTTAAATAGTACAGGAAGTATTTCTGTATTGAGGCATAAATGACTTTTTGAAAAAAATTAGCCAAATATCTACAAGTTGTAAATATATTAAAATTTCTCCAAACATTGAATACACAGACATCAAGACAAAAACGGTATGACAGAACAGAAGTCATTATAACATACAAATATGTTTTGTTATATCTTTTTCAAACAGCTATGCTTGCTGTTCCCATTAAAAGTAGATGTATCAGTCTTCCACTTTTGCTCATTTGAATCAATGATGAGAGGAAAAGTCAGAGATAATCAACTGTTTGTGAGTAAATATGATTACATGTTTTTAAGTGAACTATAACTCATGCTGCTCTCTGTATTGTAGTTCCTCCAGATTTCCTATGGACCTTTCCAAACCATCTTCAGTGATAATGACCAATTTCCCAATCTCTATCAGATGACCCCAAAGGACACATCACTAGCATTGGCAATGGTCTCCTTCATACTTTACTTCAACTGGAACTGGGTTGGCCTTCTCATCTCAGATAATGATGAAGGCAATCAATTTCTGTTAGAATTAAGAAAAGAGACCCAAAACAAGGAAGTTTGCTTTGCCTTTGTGAATATGATGAAAAGCAATGAGTTTTCATTTGATTATAAAAATGAAATATACTACAAACAAATTGTGATGTCATCCACAAATGTTATTATCATTTATGGGGAAACAGAGAGTATTACTGAATTGAGCTTCAGAATGTGGAAATCTCCAGTTATGCAGAGGATTTGGATCACCAAATCAGAGTTGGATTTCCCGACAAGTGAGAGAGACTTAACTCATGGCACATTCTATGGCTCTCTGGCATTTCTACAGAACCATGGTGAAATTTCTGGATTTAAAAATTTTGCAGAGACACGGTACCATCTCAGAAGCAGAGATTTAAATCTATTAATACCAGAGTGGAAATACTTTAGCTATGAAATCTCAGCATCTAACTGTAAAATATTGAGGAACTTTTCATCCAACGCCTCATTGGAATGGCTAACAGGACAGAAGTTTCACATGGCCTTTAATGATAAGAGTCATAGTATATACAATGCAGTATATGCCATGGCACATGCACTCCATGAAAATAATCTGCAAGAAGTTGATAATGAGGAAATAAGAAATAGGAAAATAGCAAGTACTCACTGCTTGAAGGTAGTGTTTCATTCTTTTTCCTGTTTTTATTGGATATTTTCTGTCTTTACATTTCAAACGTTATCCTTTCATTCACTTCCAACCGCCCTCTCCCTAATTCTATGAAGATGATCCCACCCTCCCAACCTCTCTCATTTTCCATCTCATAGAGAATTACGTGTTTTGGGGAATATAGGTTTTATAGTAGGATCTGATGGTTTTTTAAATTCTTCAGTTTCTCTTATATCACCCTTTTAATTTCTGATTTTGTAAATTGGGATGCTGTCTCTGTGCTCATTGGACAGTCTGGCTAACGGCTTAGGTATATCTTGTTGCTTTTCTCAAAGAAATAGCTCCTGGTTTTGTTTAATCCTTGTATAGTTCTTTTTGTTTCTACTTGGTTGATTTCAGCCCTGAGTTGGATTTTTCCTTTGTCTATTCCTCTTGAGTGTATTTATTTCCCTTGTTCTTGAGCTTTCTTGTGTGCTGTCAATCTGCTAGCTCTGCTTTTTTTTTTAAGTCACTCCAGCTATGAGATCTCCTCTTAGCACTGTGCTCTTTGTGCCCAAAATATTTTGGTACATTGTACCTTTTTTCCATTACATTCTCAAAAGATTTTAATTTCTTTATTTCTTTCGTGACCAAGTTATCATTTAATATAGTGTTGTTCATCTTTCATGTGCATGTGGGCTTCCTGTTTTTTGTTTGTTTGTTTGTTCGTTTGTTTGTTTTTTGAAGACCAGCCTTAGTCCATGGTGATCTGATTGGATGCATGGGATTATTTCAATCTTCTTCTATCTGTTGAGGCCTCTTTTATGAATGATTATATGGTCAGTTTTGGAGAAGGTTCCATGAGATCCTGAGAAGAAGGTATATTCTTTTTGTTTTAGGATGAAGTATTTTACAGATATCTTTCATTCCATTTGGTTCATAACTTCTGTGAGTTTCAAGGTGTCTCTCTTTAATTTCTGTTTTGAGGATCTGTCCATTGATGGGAGTACAGTGTTAAAGTCTGACTATTATTGTTTGTGATACAAGGAATGATTTAGCTTTAGTAAATTTATTTAATGATAGTGTGTTCCATGGCATTTAGAGCACAAATGTTCAGAATTGAGAGTTCATCTTGGTTGGTTTTTCCTTTGATGTAGAAGAAATGGCCTTCCTTAACTTTTTTGATAACTTTTGGTTGAAAGTTGATTGTAGTAAATATTAGAATCGCTACTCCAGTTTTTTTCTTGTGATCATTTGCTTGGCCTTGTTTTCCAGCCTTTTACTCTGAGGTACAGGCTGATTTTGTCACTGAAGTGTGTTTCCTCTATACAGTAAAATGCGGAATCCTGTTCATGTATTCACTATGCTAGTCTATATCTTTTAATTGGGGAATTGAGTACCTTGATAAGAGACATTAGGAAGCAGTGATTGTTCTTCCCTGTTATTTTTGTTGATAGAAGTGGAAATATGTTTGTATGGCCATCTTATTTTTGGCTTGTCAAATGAAGATTACTTTCTTGGTTATCCCAGAGTGCAGTTTCCTGACTTGTGTTGCAGTTTTCCATCTATTTTCATTGTAAGCCTGGATTTGTTAAAAGATATTGTGTAAATCTGGTTTTTTTATGGAATGTCTTGGTTTCTCCATCTTTGTTAATTGAGATTTTTGCTGGGTATAGTATCCTTGCTGACATTTCTCGTCTCACAGGGTCTGTATGGCTTGTGCCCAGGGTCTCCTAGCATTGATCGTTCTATTGAGAAGCCTCACATAATACTGATAGATCTGTCTTTATATGTTACTTGACTATTTTTCCTTACTGATTTTAATAATCTGTCTTTGTTTTGTGGTTTTGGTGTTTTAAGACATATTTCTTGGATATTTCTTGTCCAATCTACTTGGAGTTCTGTAGGCTTCTTGTATGCTCCTTAGGGATCTCTGTTTTTGGGTTAGCCAAGTTTTCCCCTATAATTTTGTTGAAGATATTTACTGGCCCTTTAATTTGGGAATCCTCACTGTCTTCTATATGTATTATCCTTAGTGTTGATCTTCTCATGGTTTCCTGGGTTTCCTGAATTTTCTGGGTTAGGGCCTTTTTATATTTTGCATTGTTTTTGACTATTATGTCAATATTTTCTACAGTATCTTCTGCCCCTCAGATTCTTGCTTCTATCTCTTGTATTTCATTGGTGAATCATATGCCTATGACTCCAGATCACTTTCTTAGGATTTCTATATCCAGGGTTGTCTTCTTTTGTGATTTCTTATTGTTTCTATTTTTATTTTTAGAACCTGGATGGTTTTGTTCAGTTCCTTCACCATATTGGTTGTGTTTCCCAATAACTCTTTAAGGGATTTTTCTGTTTTCTCTTTTAGGGCTAATGCTTGTTAATTGTGTTCTTCTGTATTTCTTAATGGGAGTTATTTTTGTCCTTCTTAAAGCCTTATATCATTATCATGAAATGTGTTTTTAAACATGAATTTTCTTTTTCTTCTCTGCTGGCGTATCTAAGACTTGCAGGCCAGAAGGATCCTATCACAGGCTCCTCCATGGTTCCTATGCCCTATGTGGTTCTCGAGGGTCCTTCTTTGTACAGTTATCATAGCAAAACTGGGCACTCACTTGTGGGCTTAGGAGTGAGTGCATTCCTGAAAAACCAGCTCTCTCTGAGCAGGTTATGGATCTGGAGGCTGTAGGAGAACCTTAGCTTTGGGTGCAGATGGAGACAGGGATATATAGTGTTTCTTCTAATAGATGATGGTTCGTGTTTTCAATTGCATCGCCATTTAAAATCTCTCAAATGCACACACTTAATGAAATAGGAAATAATTTCCAAAATAGATTGGTTTCTGAACATTTTTTAAGAAAAAGAAATTTAGTGACTTATATAAATGGAATGGAAAACAAAGGCACAGTTTATCAATTAAAATGTGTAGTTTCCTAGTTAGCATATGCATATCCATCAGCATACTCCTACAATGTTCAATATAAACATTGCTTCTTCATGAATTTTCTCTAGGATGAGAATACGAGTTTTTCTATATACTCATCAATTTTTTTGGAAATCATTCTAAGGAATGATTTTCATTAGGTCCTCCAGTATTCTGCCCACAGTATTGCCTCTGGTAACTCATTTGGTTTCTGAAAGTAATTAAAGATATTGTGAATAGAATATTTTTACAGGATATTTTTAATTTACATTTTAAATATTATCCTCATTTTCTGACTCCCCCACCAGAAACCCAATATCCCATCCACCCTCAGCCAGCTTCTATAAAGTTGCTCTCTCACCCAACCACCCACTACCTCCCAGCTTCCCGACCTGACATTCCCTTACACTGAGGCATTAAGACTTGACAGGACCAAGGGTTCTCCTTGGATTGATGTTTGACAAAGCCATCCTCTGTTACATTTGCAACTGGAGACATTGGTCCATCCATTTGTACTCTTGGTATGGTGGATGAATCCCTGCGAACCTTGGACTTCTGAGGTTTAAGGTCTCTTGATAGTGTTGTTCTTCTTATAATGTTGCCAAATTCTTCAGCTCCTTCAATACTTTCTCTAACTCCTACATTGGGGACCCTGTTCTCAGTTCAAAGGTTGGCTACAAGCATTTGTCTCTGTATATAACAGGCTCTTGCAGAGGCTCTCAGGAGACAGCTATATTAGGCTCTTCTCAACAAGTACTTCCTGACATCCAAAATATTTTCTGGGATGATACCTGTATATGGGATAGATTCCCCAGGTGTGATAATCTATAAATGGCCTTTCTATCAGATTCTGCTACAAAATGTATCAAAATACTTCCCCGGTGAGCGTTTTTGTTCCTCCATGTAAGATGGTCTAAAGCAGCCACACTTTGTTCATCCTTCTTACTGAGTTTCAGGGGGTCTGAGAATTGTATTTTGATTATTCCATTCTTTTGGGTAAATAGCTACTTATAAATGAGTGCACACCATGCACAATATTTTGTGATTTGGTTACATCACTCAGGATGATATTTTCAATTTCCATTAACTTAAGAATTTTAGGAAGACATTGTTTTTAAAAGCTGAGTAGTATTCAATTGTGCAAGTGTACCACATTTTCTGTATCCACTCCTCTATTCAAAGATAGTTGGATTTTTTTAATGTTCTAGCTATTATAAATAAACTACTTTAAACATAGTGGAGCACGTGTCATTGATATATGTTGGAGAACATTAAAGGTATATGTCCAGGAGTGATATAACTTGGACCTCAGGTAGTACTAACACCAATTATAGGAGGAGCCACCCAAGTGATATCCAGAGTAGTTGAACCAGGTGGCAATCCAACCAACAATGGAGGAATGTTCCTCTTCTACACAGCCTTGCCAACATCTTTTGTTACCTGAATATATAATCTTGTAAATTCTGACCTGTGTGGGGTGGAATTTTAGAGTTGTTTTGATTTGCATTGACCTGATGACTAAGGATGATGAATATTTTTAGGTGCTTCTCATGTATTCGATATTCCTCAGTTGAGATTTTTTTCTCCATCTTTATTAATTTGGGTATTTCTTATTTACATTTCAACTGCTATTCCCTTTCCCGGTTTCTGGGCCAACATCCCCATAACACCTCCCGCTCCCATTCTATATGGGTGTTCCCCTCCCCATCCTCCCACATTACCGACCTCCCCACAACAATCACATTCACTGGGGGTTCCTCTTGGCAGGACCAAGGGCTTCCCCTTCCACTGGTGCTCTTACTAGGCTTTCATTGCTACCTATGCAGTTGGAGCACATGATCAGTCCATGTATAGTCTTTGTGTAGTGGCTTAGTGCCTGGAAGTTCTGGTTGCTTGGCATTGTTGTACATATGGGGTCTCGAGCCACTTCAGGCTCTTTCAGTCCTTTCTAAGATTCCTTCAACGGGGGTCCCATTCTCAGTTCAGTGGTTTGCTGCTGCAATTAGCCTATGTATTTGCTGTATTCTGGCTGTGTCTCTCAGGAGAGATCTACATCCGGTTACTGTCAGCCTGCACTTCTTTGCTTCATCCATCTTGTCTAGTTGGGTGGCTGTATATGTATGGGCCACAGGTGGGGCAGGCTCTGAATGGGTGTTCCTTTAGCCTCTGTTCTAAACTTTGCCCCACTATTCCCTCCCAAGGGTATTCTTTTTCCCCTTTTAAAGAAGGAATGAAGCATTCACATTTTGGTCATTCTTGTTGAGTTTCATGTGTTCTGTGCATCTAGGGTAATTCGAGCATTTGGGCTAATATCCAGTTATCAATGAGGGCATACTATGTGTGTTTGTCTGTGATTGGGATACCTCACTCAGGATGATGTTTTTCAGTACCATCAGTTTGCCTATGAAATTCATAAAGTCATTGTTTTTGATAGGGGAGTAGTATTTCATTGTGTAGATGTACCACATTGTCTGTATCCATTCCTCTGTTGAAGGGAATCTGGCTTCTTTCCAGCTTCTGTCTATTATAAATAAGGCTGCTATGAACATATTGGAGCATGTGTCTTTGTTATATGTTGGGGTATGCTTTGGGTATATTCCCAAGAGAGGTGTAGCTGGGTCCTCAGATAGTTCAATGTCCAATTTTCTGAGGAACATCCAGACTGATTTCCAGAATGGTTGTACCAATCTGCAATTCCACCAACAATGGAGGAGTGTTCCTCATTCTCCACATCCTCACCAGCATCTACTGTCACCTGAGCTTTTGATCTTAGCCATTCTCACTGGTGTGTGGTGGAATCTCAGGGTTGTTTTGATTTGAATTTCCATTATGACTAAAGATGTTGAACATTTCTTAAGTGTTTCTCAGCCATTCAGCATTCCTCAGCTGTGAATTCTTTCTTTAGCTCTGAACCCCATATTTTAATAGGGTTATTTGTCTCCCTGCTGTCTAACTTCTTGAGTTCTCTGTATATTTTGGATGTAAGCCCACTATCAGTTGTAGGATTGGTAAATATCTTTTCCCAATCTGTTGGTTGCCATTTTGTCCTAACCACAGTGTCCTTTACGTTCCAGAAGCTTTGTAGTTTCATGAGATACCATTTGTCAGTTCTTGATCTTAGAGCATAAGCTATTGGTGTTTTGTTTAGGAAATTTTCTCCAGTGACCATGTGTTCCAGATTCTTTTCCACTTTTTCTTCTATTAGATTGAGTGTGTCTGGTTTGATGTAGAGGTCCTTGATCCATTTGGACTTAATCTTTGTACAGGGTGATAAGAATGGATCGATCTGCATTCTTCTCCATGCTGACCTCCAGTTGAACCAGCACCATTTGCTGAAAGTTCTATCTTTTACCCATTACATAGTGTTGTCTCCTTTGTCACAAATCAAGTGACCATACATGTGTGGGTTCCTTTCTGGGTTTTCATGTCTATTCCACTGGTCTATCTGTCTGTTTCTGTACCGATACCATAAAGTTTTTATCTCTATTGCTCTGTGATACTGCTTGAGTTCAGGGATAGTGATTCACATGGTGGTCTTTATATTGTTGAGGATAGTTTGAGCTATCCTGTATTTTTTGATATTGCAGATGAATGTGCAAATTGTTCTGTCTAACTCTATGAAGAATTGGGTTGGAATTTTGATGGGGATTGCACTGATTCTGTATATCACTTTTGGTAACATGGCCATTTTTACTATATTCTTCCTGCCAATCCATGAGCATGGGAGATCTTTCCATCTTCTGAGATCTTCAAGTTCTTTCTTCAGAGGCTTGAGGTTCTTATCATACAGATCTTTCACTCACTTGATTAAAGTCACATTGAGGGATTTTATATTATTTTGGAATATTATGAATGGTACCACTTCCCTAACTTCTTTCGTGGATTGTTTCTGTTTTGTGTAGAGGAAGGCTACTGATTTGTTTGAGTTAATTGTATACCCAGTCACTTTGCGGAAGGTATTTATCAGGTTTAGTAGTTCTCTAGTAGAACTTTTGGGATCACTTAAGTATACAATCATATTGTCTGCAAACAGTGGTATTTTGACTTCTTCCTTTTCAATCTATATCCCTTTGATCTCCTTTTGTTGTCTGATTGCTCTGGCTAGGACTTCGAGACCTATATTGAATAAGTAGGGAGAGAGTGGACAGCCTTGTCTAGTCCCTGATGTTAGTGGGATTGCTTCAATTTTCTCTCCATGTAGTTTAATATTAGTTTCTGGTTTGCTGTATATGGCTTTTACGATGTTTAGGTATGGGCCTTGAGTTCCTGTTCTTTCCAGGACTTTTATCATGAAGGGGTGTTGAATGTTGTCAAATGCTTTCTCTGCATCTAGTGAAATGATCATGTGGTTTTTATCTTTCAGTTTGTTTATATAGTGGATTGTGTGGATGATTTTCCATATAGTAAACCATCCCTGCATCCCTGGAATGAAGCCTATTTCATAATGATGGATGATTGTTTTGATGATTCGGTTCCCAAGAATTTTATTGAGTATCTTTGCTTCAATTCTTGTAAGGGAAATTGGTCTGAAGTTCTCTTTCTTTGTTGGGTCTTTGTGTGGTTTAGGTATAAGAGTAATTGTGGCTTCATAGAAGGAATTTGTTAGCGCTTCATCTGTTTCAATTTCGTGGAATACTTTGGATAGTATTGGTATGAGATCTTCTATTAAGGTCTGATAGAATTCTGCACGGAACCCATCTTGACCTGGGCACTATTTGGTTGGGAGACTTTTAATGACTGCTTCTATTTCTTTAGGTGTTATGGGTTATTTGTTCCTGATTTAACTTCGGTACCTGGTATCTCTCTAGGAAATTGTCCATTTCCTGCAGATTTTCAAGTTTTGTTGAATATAGGCTTTTGTAGTAGGATCTGATGTTTGTTTGCTTTTTTTTTTTTTGCTTTTTTTTCATTTCCTCTGGCTCTGTACTTATGTCTCCCTTTTCATTTCTGATTTTGTTAATTTTGACACTCTGTGTGTACTCTGATTAGACTGGCCAATGGTTTTTTTCTATCTTGTTGATTTTCTCAAAGAACAAGCTTTTGGTTCTGTTAATTCTTAGTATAGTCCTTTTTGTTTCTACTTTGTTGATTTCAGCTCTGAGTTTGATTATTTCCTGCCTTCTACTCCTCCTGGGTATGCTTGTTTCATTTTATTCTAGAGCTTTTAGGTGTACTGTCAAGCTGCTGATATATGCTTTCTCCTGTTTCTTTCTGCAGGCACTCAGAGGTATCAGTTTTCCTCTTGGCACAGCTTTCATTGTGTCCCACAAGTTTGGGTGTGTTGTACCTTCATTTTCATTAAATTCTAAGAATTCATTAAATTCTAAGAATTCATTAAATTCTCTCTTTATTTCTTCTTTGAGCAGGTTGTCATTGAGTAGAGAGCATTGTTCACATTCCATGGATATGAGGCCATTCTTTCCTTATTGTTATTGAGGACCAGCTTTAGCCTGTGGAGGTCTGATAGGACACGTGGAATTATTTCTATGTTTCTCTATCTAGTGAGGCCTGTTTTATGACTGACTATATGGTCAATTTTGGAGAAAATACCATGAGGTGGTGAGAAGAAGTTATATCCTTTTGTTTTAGAATAGAGAATGTTCTATAAATATCTTTAAATCCATTTGGTTAATGATTTCTCTTAGTCTGTCTATGTCTCTGTTTAATTTTTGTTTCCATGATCTGTCCATTGATGAGAGTGGGATGTTGAAAACTCCTATTATTGTGTGAGGTGCAATGTGTACTTTGAGCTTTAGTAAGGTTTCCTTTATGTAAGTAGGTGCCCTAGTATTTGGAGCATAGATATTAGGATTGAGAGTTCATCTTGGTGGATTTTTCCTTTGAGGAATATGAAGTGTCCTTCTTTATCTTTTTTGATGACTTTTGGTTGAAAATCGATTTTATTCGATATTAGAATGGCTACTCCAGCTTGCTTCTTCAGGCCATTTGCTTTGAAAGTTGTTTTGGAGCTTTTACTTTGAGCTAATGTCTGTCTGCCTCTGAGGTGTGTTTTCTGTAGGTATCAAAATGTTCTGTCTTCATTGCATATCCAGTTTGTTAATCTGTGTCTTTTTATTTGGGAATTTAGTCCACTGATGTTGAAAGATACTAAGGAATAGTGATTGTTGCTTCCTGTTATATTCATGTTTGGATGAGAGATTATGTTGGTGCTTGTCTTCTCTTTGCTTTGTTGCAGAATGATTAGTTTCTTGCTTTTTCTATGGTGTAGCTTGCCTCCATGGGTTGGGTTTTTACAATTTATTATCCTTTGTAGGCCTGGATTTGTAGAAAGATCTTGTGTAAATTTGGTTTTGTCAAGGAATATCTTGGTTCCTCCATCTATGTTGAGAGTTTTGCAGAATACAGTAAAATGGGCTGGCATTTGTCTTCTCTTAGGGTCTCTATGACATCTGAAATCTGTCCAGGATCTTCTGGCTATCACAGTCTCTGCTGGGAAGTCTGGTGTGATTCTGATAGCTCTGCCTTTATATGTCACTTGACATTTTTCCCTTACTGCTTTTAATATTCTTTCTTTGTTTTCTGCATTTGGTGTTTGACTATTATGTGGCAGGAGGAGTTTCTTTTCTGGTCTTATCAATTTGGAGTTCTATAGGCTTCTTGTATGTTTATGGGCATTCTTTAGGTTAGGGAAGTTTTCTTCTATCAATTTTTAAAAATATTTACTGGTCCTCTGAGTTGTGAGTCATCACTCTCTTCTATACCTATTATCCTTAGGTTTGCTCTTCTCATTGTGTCCTGGATTTCCTGTATGTTTTGGGCCATTAGCTTTTTTTGTTTTACATTATCTCTGAAAGTTGTGTCAATGATTTTTATGGAATCTTCTGCTCCTGAGATTCTCTCTTCTATCTCTTGCATTCTGTTGATGATTCTTGTATCTACGGCTCCTTGTTTCTTCCTTTGGTTTTCTCTATCCAGGGTTGTCTCCCTCTGTGCTTCCTTTATTGCTTCTATTTCCATTTTTATTTCCTTCACCTGTTTGATTGTGTTTTCCTATAATTCTTTCAGGTATTTTTGCATTTCCTCTCTATAGGCTTCTCCCTGTTTATTTGTGTTTTCCAGATTTTCTCTAAGGGAGTTCCTTATGTCTTTTCTTGAAGTACTCCATCATCATGATTAAATGTGATTTTAAATCTAGATCTTGTTTTTCTTGTGTGTTTGAATATTCAGTGTTTGCTTTGGTGGGAGAGGTGGGCTCCGATGATGCTATGTAGTCTTGGTTTCTGGTGCTTGGTTCCTGTGCTTGCATCTTGCCATCTCGTTGACTCTGGTGTTACCTTGTTCTGCTATTTCTGAGAGTGCTTAGACCATCCTATAGGTCTGTGTGTCCAGAATGCTGTAGACCTGTTTTCCTGTTCTCTTTCAGCCAGTTATGGGAACAGAGTATTCTGCTTTCAGGTGTGTAGGCGTTCTTGTCTACTGGTCTTCAGGTGTTCCTGAGAGTGTGTCTCCTGAGTCCACCAGGCAGGTCACTTGGACTTACCTCTGGTCTCTGGCTGGGAGTTGCTTCTCAGAGCCAGATTTCAGCTCTCTATGAGTGCAGCAACCAGAAGAGCCTGCCCCACCTTTGCCCGGGACCCTGTACACACAGGCCCCAGATGGTACCAAGCGTTTTCCTCTAGAGTCTGCAATGTGGGCAGAGACTAGTCTCCTCTGGCTTCCCATGTGTGTCTGCCCCTCTGAAGGTCTAGCTCTCCTTCCCATGGGATTTGGTTGCAGGGAGCTGTTTGCCCGGGTCCTTTCAGATCATGGCGGTGTCTGGACCTCAGCATTGAGTGCCCCTATCTTCCTGTTCCCAGAGGCCCTGTACAGTTTCCTCGTGGGACAGGGATGTGGACAAGAGTGGGCAGTACTGGATGTCTCTCCTGCCCTGCAGTTTCAGGAGTGGTCACCTCTCTGGGTGGTGAGCTTTCTCTCCCACGGGTTTTGGGAGCATGGAGCTGTGGGTCTGGATCAGGGAGGTTCAGGCTCCAGCTAGAAACTGGAAGTGCTGGGTCCTGGAGGAATTTTGCCTCTGTGACTACTGAGTCCACCAGGCAGGTCACTTGGAGCAGAAAAGTTGGTTTTACCTCTTGTACAGAGCCTGGAGTCGCTTCTCAGATCCTGGTTTCAACTCTCCCTGAGGGCAGCAACCAGAAGGGCCTGCCCAGGCTTTGCCTGGGACCCTGTGCACAGGGGGTCCAGATGGGGCTAGGCGTTTTCCTCTAGAGTCTGAAATGTGGGCAGAGAGTAGTCTCCTCTGGCTTCCAAGGTGTGTCTCAAGAATTCTTTTTTTTGAACTGTGTAGCACATTCTTTTAAAGTGTATTTCATTCTCTGGAGCCTAACTTCTTGAAGTCTTTGTACATATTTGTATCAATACTATATTGGATATAGGATTGGAAAAGATTTTTTTCTCAATTAGTTATTTATGTTTTGTTCTACTGACAATGTCCTTTTTCCTATTGAATCTTGGCAATTTTATGAGGTACCATTTGTTCATTCTTGATCTTCAGCATATGTTATTTGTGTTCTGTAAAGTAAATTTTCTCCTATGCCCATGTGTTTAAAGTTCTTCACCAATTTCTTTTCTATTAGTTTCAATGTACTTGATTTTAGGTGGAAGATCTTGATCCACTTGGCCCACTCTCTCCTTCTTTTTTCAATATAGTAATTGAAGTCCTAGCCAGAGCAATTAGGCAGCAAATAGAGGTCAAAGAGGCAAATTAAAAATAAGTTAAAATATCAATATTTGCAAATGATATGATAGTATACTTAAGTGACCACAAAATTCCACTGGAAAATTCCTACAGCTCATAAACAACTACAGCAAATTGCCTGGATATAAAATTAACACAAGCAAATCAGTATACTTCCTCTACCCAAAGATTAAACAGACTGAGAATAAAATTAGGGAAATGACAACCTTCACAATAGTCACAATTAATACAAGATACCTTGGTGTAACTCTAACCAAATATGTGAAAGATCTATATGACAAGAAATACAAATCTCTGAAGAAATATATTGAAAAAGATCTCAGTTGGTAGAAATATCTCCCATGCACATGTATTAGCAGGATTTATATAGTAATAATGGACACCTTGCTGAAAGCAATAAAGAGATTCAAATAAATACTCTGGAAAATACAAAGTCAATTTTTCAGAGGTAGAGAAAGAAATTTGTATATTCATTAAGAATTACAAAAAAAGACAGGAATAGCAAAAACTACTCTCAACAATTAAAGAACTTCTGAGTGAACCACCATCCCTAAAGTCCAGCCTTATTACAGAGAAAGTAATAAATACTGCCTGGTGTGAGGAAAGAATCAGTCAGGTAGATCAATGGAATAGAATTGATGACCCAGAAATGAACCCACACATCTATGTTCACTTCATCTTTGACAAAGGAACTAACACTATCCAGTAGAAAAAAAGACAGCATTTTCAACAAGTGATCCTGTTTCAATTTGAAATCAGCATGTAGAAGAAAGGAAATTAGTCTATTTTTATTGCCATGTAAAAAGCTCAATTCAAGACCTCCACATAAAACCAATTTCATTTCTCAAATTGCTATTACTATATGATTTTTCTCTTTTTCTTTAAATGATGTTGCCTTAACTACAAAATTATAATTTTACATTTTATGACTAGAAGGAATGGTATGTACATTTTTGTGCAATGCTTGTCTTTCAGCTAAACTCCTTTCTCAGAAAAACCCACTTTACTAATCTTCTTGGGGACAGAGTGATTTTAAAACAGAGAGAGAGAGAGAGTGCACGAAGACTATGACATTGTTCATATTCAGAATTTCTCACAACAGCTTCAGATTAAGGTGAAGATAGGAAAGTTCAACCCATCTTTTCCACATGGTGAACCCTTTCTCTTATATGGAGAAATGATGGATTTGGCCATAGGAAGTAAAAAGGTGGGTGTGTACTAACTTATTCATTTATGCTACCCAGCAGTAACACTGCAAAATATTGAAATGAAATATTTTATGACATCAGGAACCAATTTGGAGGCTCCTGTTTTATCTTTCCTTTTTTCATTTTGAACATATTTTTAATAAGTCTCTAAAGATTTCATGCATGCATAAATATATGTTTGTCACATCAGAACCATTTTCTGAAATATAATGACTATAAAACTGTTCTTCACCACTGTTTGATATTCTTTTTTTAAAGTGAACAATATTCTCTTCATATCATTGTTGTTATTACACAGTAATCTCCTCCCTTAACTTAAACCTCTGGAACATATATAGATACTAGTGAGACTAATGTTACAGTTATGAAACACTAAGAGTCATAATTCTAACCTTTGTCCTTATACTCACAAATGTTTTCCCATAAAATAGAAGGACATATACCAAGTTCACTAATGAATACAATTTCAGAAATTCATATTCACAGAAATATCAATTTTTCATAAAGTTAAAAAAACACCTTCACACTTTTAAGTTAGATGATCAAAATTTCAGAGGAATAAGTAGACAGGACTAGTACACCAGACAAAGAAATAGTTACTAATACCTATTAAATACAGCAGCAACAGCAACCAAACCAAAGAAAAAAATTAAGTTTCAATTATAGTTGAATATTTTTATAATATTCTCCAAATGAAATCAATGACAAAAAGCTTCTTTTTTAATCTTACAATATTCCTTGGTAATTTCAGAAGATGTGGAGTATCTTTCACATACTAGAGGAGAACTTTTCTTTATTAAACTGTAGGTAAACATTTAAATGTGTAATAAGAAAAAAGGAAAATAGATAACATTATCATTGATTGATAAGTATGGAATAATTCTTGACTAAAACATCTAACAAAGGAATATAACACACAACCAAAGATCATACTCTGAGAACAGAGAGAATTAAATCCAGAGATGCAAGCATGGTTCCACATATGCAAATTATTTGAGTGTAATATATTGCACAATATAGAATTGCATTATTTTCCTTAAACATTCAGAAAAGGCTGTTAACCATGACCAAAATTCATTCAGAGTTAAAGAAATCAAACAAGCGATAGAACAGAAGGAAGATATATTGGTATGATATTTTCTTTCACAAACACCTTGAAAATATATACAGAAAAAATTATTATCCACGAAAATCAGAAAAAAAAATAACAAGTAGTTTTATTGGTTCATGTTTTTATCCAAGCACTTTAGGAGCAGTGGTGCAAAAATCACTTTTACTTATCAGTCTGTACTATATTGTAAGTCTAATCCTGCAATGTGTGATATGGAGATACTAACTTAAAATAAATAAACCTGAAGCACAAAAGTATGCCATTTCTAGGACAGTAACTCAAAATAGTCTTTAAAATATTAGAGTGTAAACATAAATGATGGTGAGGTGTAAAAGAGAAAGATATACTCTGATCTGTATTTTGCCAATTAATCTATGGGTACTTCATGGTGAGACCCTGTAGGTCACTACCTAGCACTTTATTATTTTCAACTATATTAAACCAGTATCTGCATATTCCACTTTTTCACATAAAATTTCTCATGCTTTAAAATGATAATTTATTCAAGATCATATTTTTATCAGATTAAAAGACACACTGTCCCTCTTTCAATGTCTTCAAATACTAACTTGCTTCTCTATTGCTTTCATTACATTACATCATAAGGAACGTGAGGAGTGATTTGATGTATGGTTTATAGTCTGAGAAATACAAGAATGGATATCTACAGACTGGAACTAAGGCATAGATCTAAAAAGCACACTATTTACTGGCAATAATGCCCACAGTGAGATATGCAATCTTATATCAATTGCCAGTTAAGAAAATGCTTAAAACTTATGAAGGCAGGCCAGTGTTGGTTGAGAAAATATTTGAATTAAAGTTCCCTCTGTCTGTTCACATTACTTCGTGCAGAATTGAAAATAATTAACTTTAAAAAAAAGAAGGTTGTAATATCTAGTTTTTACACACAGCTCACCATCAGCTCTTTTTTTTCTTAATAACTAGAAATTGAGAATTATCTACAAATTCTTCAACACATTTCCATTATTCACAGCTGGTCATTAAAAATAGACCCCATATGAACAACAATGCCAACCAACCAGAGCTTCCAGGACTAAGCCACTACCCAAAGATTATACATGGACTGACCCTGGGCTCCAACCTCATAGGTAGCAATGAATAGCGTAGTAAGAGCACCAGTGGAAGGGGAAGCCCTTGGTCCTGCCAAGAATGAACCCCCAGTGAATGTGATTGTTGGGGGGAGGGCGGTAATGGGGGGAGGATGGGGAGGGGAACACCCATAAAGACGGGCAGCGGGAGGGGTTAGGGGGATGTTGGCCTGGAAACCGGGAAAGGGAATAACAATCGAAATGCAAATAAGAAATATTCAATTTAATAAAGATGGGAAAAAATAAAAATAGACCAGGTGAAATGGCAATAATTTGGTGTACATAAAACAATCTCATTGAATCTTAATATACTAATATAAAACATAAAAGGAATAGCTAAAATTCATTATTAGTGTGTGTATATTTTTTTTCTCAGTTGCCATCCTCTGTGTGCAGTGCAGATTGTAGTCCTGGATTCAGAAAAATCTGGAAGGAGGGAATGGCAGCCTGCTGTTTTCTTTGTAGCCCATGCCCTGAAAATGAAATTTCTAATGAGACAAGTGAGTGTTTGATGCTCTGAAAAATCCTGCAAATATATATTACTCTTGTGCCCCTCCTGGGGTTATAAAGTCAACTAAAAGGCAACTGTAAATATAAAATATATCACTTTTCTAATATATGTTTTAGATATAAAAATAATTAACAAACTCATGCCAAAAACAAACAAACAAACAAACACATATAACTTGTGTATTGAACCACATATTGACTCATAGAAAATTCATGGCAGATTACATTTTCATAAAAAAATACTTTAGGAAAAAGAACTGCAATATGAGGGAATTCTACTCAAGATTTTTTTTCCAATAATTATTCTACTGTAAAAAGAACCATGTACATTACATTTTAGTCTCTTTTTTTTAAAAAATTAAATTTCATCAATACATCCATCATGGTATATGATTATTCACACCATGTACATATAGGGGCACATGAAGAATAAATATAATAGAAAATCTACTGGACTATGTTATGAGATGGCTAGGTACAAAATCCATGTTCTCTGTATGATTAATATAGAAGATAAATGTATTTGAAAATTTATGAGAAACTGCTAAGTACGTAAAATCCTGAGGATCATGTTCAAAGCCAAATGTGATAGGAGTCGATAAAGCAAGGGATAAAGGATAACCCATGATTTAGAATATATGATGAGACTCATATTCAGCACATTACAATCCACATTCATTATTAAATTATTATTTAGGATTGGCAACATGCATAAAGTTTGTTGTTAGCTTTTCAATTATTTTTCCTTTCAATTTAAATAATGAATTAAAATTATCAAAAGACATATGATGCCTGTGAGATGGTATAGCAGTTAAGTCATTTGTTGCTAAGGTTTACAATCTGACTTAATTCCCATGATGCATGAAATAGAACCAAGCAATGTCCTCAGAAGGTCTCTTTTGAAGTCATGCATTCCAACATTACACTATGCTCTAAAATAATTTCTAATAGTATACTGAAATTTTTTTAGATTTAAAAACAAAATAATTAATATTTTCATCAAATAATTCCAAAAATTCCATAAAACATTTCATTATAATAATTGCTATGTATGTATGTGTACAGGTACACATAAGAGGAAATAATACTCCTGTAGTTAAAATTTACATGCACTCATGAGAAAACAGTCCTGAGATCTGAACTTAGGTTCTCTGCTAGAGTAAAACATTCTTTTTTGAGCTAAACCAATTTCTTAAGGTTTTAGACAACTTATCAAATAGCTCTCCACAAAGGCATTGCTCTAGATAAGAATTCTGGAAACCAAAGAAGCACAACAACATACTATGAAATGACATAAAAAATAATTTAAAATACAATCACACTTAATGTTTTAGCCATGATGGGAATTACAACTTAAGAATGAGATGTTATTGCTTAAGGAAAAACAACCTGGGTTACTATACTTGCTCAAGGATTCCACTGTTACTTTACTGAATTTGTATCTCAATACTGATTTTATCCTTGAGTACATTCATAGGCACTGAGGGAATGGAGGTGAGGCAAGGATGAAAATGCTCAGCATTCCAAATGAAGAAGGGATCAAAGCGAAGTACTTCTTAGTACCAAGTATTTACACAGTGTTTTTTTTTTGTTTGTTTGTTTCTTTTTTATTTTGTTTTCTATTTCTTCTTCATTGCTAATATTAGTGTAGCTCAGGAGCAGAAGTCTGAACTATTGTTTATTTATTGCCAGATGAAGAGACATCTAACGGTTTATTTTTTTAATGTTTTCTACTTTTCAAACATCAATATTATATCTTCTCTCATTTTCTACCTTCTTATGAATCATGTAATTAACCACCTAAATTCAATAATGTCATTTTTACTTTTACATGAACACATACTTATAAATATGAACACATGCACAAGGCAAACCTGTTCAATTGAGTGTTATTTCTATGTCAATGACTGTGAGATAATGAATTATCAAGAACCTATTACAGGTATTGCTGCAGTAAAGTCAGAGTCCTAATATATCGCAAGGAATAAATTCATAAATCAGTTAATTATCTCAGAAAACAGTGAGTGTAGGTTTTGTATTTATAAAATATACCCAAAAAAGTCTGGTTTATGAAGGTATCATCTCTCAGTTCAATATTCAACTTGATATCAACATAGAACAAACACTGGTTTTGGAAATCTTTTCTTTCTGATAACATTGAATATGATATAATCAACAAAGTTAAATAGACAAAGAAATAATTTCTTGGTATTATTTTTCCTTACATCTTTATGAACATTATGAAAGGATAGCAATGTTTTGCAGCAATGCCCTCGAAATTACATTGTCAGCATCAAAGGCAACATTGCCATGCTTCTATGAACACCCTTACTTGAAATACCTTGTAAATAATGTTTCTAAAGTAGTACTAACTAAATCTCTTTGGACATCAGATATGGATCAGTGTGTGAATTGTCCAGAATACCAGTATGCCAACACAGAAAAGAACAAGTGCATTCAGAAAGTTGTGACATTTCTAAGCTATGAAGATCCCTTGGGGCTGGCTCTTGTCTTAATAGCCTTCTGTTTGTCTGCCTTCACAGCTGTGGTACTTTGGGTCTTTATGAAGCACCATGACACTCCTATTGTGAAGGCCAATAACAGAATCCTCAGCTACATATTAATCATGTCACTCATGTCCTGTTTTCTGTGCTCTTTTTTCTTCATTGGCCATCCTAATAGAGGTACCTGTATCTTACAGCAAATCACATTTGGAATCGTATTCACTGTGGCTGTTTCCACAGTTCTCGCCAAAACAATCACTGTGGTTCTGGCTTTCAAAGTCACAGACCCAGGAAGAAGGTTAAGAAACTTCCTAGTATCTGGAGCACCCAACTACATTATTCTTACATGTTCCTTGTTGCAATGTATTCTGTGTGCAATTTGGCTAGCAGTTTCTCCACCATTTGTTGACATTGATGAACATTCTGAGCATGGCAACATCATCATTGTGTGCAACAAGGGCTCCATTGTGGCATTCTACTGTGTCCTGGGATACTTGGCCTGCCTGGCCTTTGGAAGCTTCACTATGGCTTTCTTGGCAAAGAATCTACCTGACACATTCAATGAAGCCAAGTTCTTGACCTTCAGCATGCTAGTGTTCTGCAGTGTCTGGGTCACCTTCCTCCCTGTCTACCATAGCACCAAGGGCAAGGTTATGGTTGCTGTTGAAATCTTCTCCATCTTGGCATCGAGTGCAGGGATGCTTGGATGTATCTTTGCACCCAAAATCTACATCATTTTAATGAAACCAGACAGAAATTCTATCCAAAAGATCAGGGAGAAATCATATTTCTGAATAAATATTTCAGGAATTCTGTCAAACATAAAGTTGGTATATAACCACCAACTATTTGGTTTTAGTGCATATGTAGAGTTTTAGAATCACTCTATCTGGAACCGCTAGTGATATCTACACGTAGTATATCTACTAACCTTGTATACCTTGTCCATAATAATCTTGCACTCATTCATCTCTTTAGTTTCCTCTGGGAAAACTACATTTCTCAAATTGTTATTAAATTTTATTCAACATTATTCATTCATGGAGATTTCCTCCCTAGTAACATCAAATTCATATGTTACAGCAGTTGAATCTTTAACCTTATATAGGTTATGAGTTCCAGGACAGACAGGAGTTAAACATAGAAATCATCTCACAAATCAAACAATTAATCAGATTAAATATAAATTAAAGAATCCACAAAGATAAAAATCAGAATACATTTTCTGATTTCTAGTAGGAACATATTCATGACAAAATACAGTGTGTATGTACAGTTCTTCTTCCAGGTTTGGTCAGTGATCTAAGGGGGAAATGTTTTTTTTTCTGATCTTAAACACAAAAATATTATATCCAAAAATGGACAGAAGCCAGGGACCACTGTGTTTGAATTAGGGAATAATTGGAGTATCCTGAGAAGGAGGGTGACCCAGAGGATGACCAGAAGTCTTGACTAACATGGACAATCAAGAATTCTCAAACACTGCACCTATAACTAAGCAGCATACAAAAGCTGATATGATGTCCCCAACACATATGTAACATAAGATAGCCTGATTTGGCCTCAGTGAGAGAAGACACATTTAACCCCCAAGAGACATGAGGCTCAAGGAATTGGAAGGTGTGGGTATTGGGGAGGTGCAGAGTTTCTCTTGAGCTAGGGAAAGAGTTATGGGATGAGGAGGTGTCAGGGGGCAGTGTGGGAAAGGAATAATGAGTACAAGGTTAAAAAAAGAATAAAGAACTAAGAAAATTAAATTAAATAGACTTGTAGATATATTAACAGGCTATTATATTGTAGTTATGGAAGGGATAGGTGAAACTCCTGATATTGGTATATACCTAATTTTTCTCAGAGTCTGCCCTAGGTGTGCAGTTCCAATTGAGGCCCTGGTGTCACAAAATTCTGGAAGAATGGATATTGGGAGGCACTTGCTTTGAGTATGCTGCTTCCTAGAAAATGAATATTCCAAAAAGACAATTGTGTTCTTGCAGCTCTACTAAACCTTCGCATTTGTCAATTCTCCTCCTACAATGGGATATTGTATGGTTCTCAAATAGATCAGCATTAACAAAAAAATAAATCACCTCCCTTAGTTTTCATAGATTATTAACAATGTTCCCTGAAGGAATACATTCTGCGATAACATCCCCATTTTGTCACTGATAATTTGTGGAAAATGTCATTTTTCCAATGAAAGATTTGGTATTTAATCTCTGTTTTAAGGGATTTCTGCACAAATTTATAACACTATCTGATCTCCTCTAAAATTACATTCATATTATATTCCCATCGTGAATTTTATTAATATTTACTTATTCTTTTTGACATTTAAGTATGAATCCCTTGTATATTTTCTGGTAACCATGTAAGTGAAGGAGACTTTGGAGAACAGAAAATGTCAAAAGGTCACCTGGACTGTACTTGTTGAATGCTGGATATCAAGATTTAAGACCTCTGTTAGATTAATGAAGAGGATAAATGATTAATTTTAAAATTAAAAAAAAACTGCTAGTTAAGAGACTGATGACCTTATTCTTGAAGTAGACACCTCCATTGTTTTAGTCGCAGTTCCTATTTCCGCACACAAACAGAAGCTGCTAGTAAAATTGCACACAGAATATGTCTTTTTTGATGTAAATTTTTTAAAGTTTAATTTTTTTGCATTCCTGATTTTATTACTTTCTCAGTCCATGCTCCAATTGTTCCACATCCCATACTTCCTGATCCTTTTTAAGGCGGATGTCCCCACCACATCCCCACCTTGCACCTCACCAGACCACCCCCATTCCCTGGGGCTTTATGTCTCTTGAGGGTTAAGATCATCATCTTGTACTGAGTAAGACACAGCTTTCTGTGAGAAGACCATAGACTCAGTAAAAGTATAAGGCCATGGGGTCTCCCCTTGAACTAGATCCTACTTTGGGCCTATAACTGGACCTAATTTTCCTCAGGATCCTCTCTCTTTTTGTCTCTACAATTCTTTTAGAAAGGAATAATTATGGGTCAGAGGTTTGAATATGAAATTACGACCCTATCCCTCACTGCCTTTCTGCTGGAAGTGGACTCTACAATTTCCCTCTTCCTACTGTAGGGCACTGGATTTAAATAACTTTATTCTTCTTCGTAAGTTGTATCGAGGCATCCTAAATTGGGAACTTTCGTTTATCAACTTTTTTTGAGTTCTGTGGTGTTTATTCTGTTTTCTCTATTATTTTTGCTAATATTCAATTATTAGCAACTATATACAATCCATGTACTTTTGGTTCTGAGTCACCTCACTCATAATGATATTTTTCTAGTTCCATGAATTTCCGTGGAAACTCATGATGTTCTTGTTCTTAATATCTGTATAGTATCCCATTGTATAAACCATGTATTCTCTATCCATTATTCTGTTATGGGACATCTGGGTTGTTTTTACTTTCTGGCTATCACAAAAAAAGGCTCTATGACCATAGTGCAACATATAGGCTTGTGGCATTGTGGGGCAGCTTTTGGGTATATACCCAAGAGTAGAGTAGCTGGATCTTCTGGTAGTTCTACTTCCCATTTTCTGAGAAATCTCCAGACTGATTTCTAAAGTGGTTTTACTCATTTGTAATTCCATCAAGAATGGAGAAGTGTTCTTCTTTTCCACATCCTTAATAATATGTGCTGTCCCCTGAGGTTTTGATATTAACTATTCTCATTTGTGTTAGGTGGAATCTCAAGGATGTTTTGATTTGCATTTCCATGATCACTTTGCACTTTGAACATTTCTTTAAGTGATTCACATCCAGACTAGATTCCTCTGATGTGAATTTTTTGTCTAGTTCTATACCACATTTTTGTATTGTGTTTTTGGTTTCTTGGTTGATAGCTTCTTAAAATCTTTATATATTTTAGATATTATCCCTCTATTGGATGTGGGAATCATGAAGATTTTTCCAATCTGTAGTGCAGATTTGTCTTATTGACTATGCCCTTTTTCTAACAAATTTTCCAGTTTCATGAGGTGCCATTTATCAACTAGACCTTAGAGTCTAAGCCATAGGAGTTCTGCTTAAGAAACTTTGTAAATTTCCCCTTGAGCCAATAAAACCAATGTGCTGTGCCAATTTTTCTTCTATTAGATTCAATGTATGTTGTGTTATGTTGAGGTGCTTGATCCACTTGGAATTGAGCTTTATGCAAGGTTACAAATATTGATCCATTTTAATTTTGCTACATAGTGACTGCAAGGTAGACCAGTACCATTTATTGAAGATGTTTTATTTTTTCCATTTTATATTTTTGTCTTTTTTGTCAAAGATTTACTATCTCTAAGTATGTGGTTTCTTTTCTGCGTCTTCAATTCTATTCCAATGATCAAAGACTCCATCTCTTTACCAATACTATACAGGTTTTATAACTATGGCTCTGTAGTATAGTTTAAGGTCAGGAATGGTGATTTCTCTAGCAGTTATTTCATTGTAAATACTTGTTTTCACTATTCTGGGTTTTTGTTGTTTGTTTGCTTGTTTGTTTTTGCATTTTCAGATGAATTTGAGAATTGTTTTTCCATATCTTTGAAGAATTGTTTTGATTTTGATGGAGATTGCAATGATCTGAGATTTCTTTGGTAGGAATGTTACTTCTGCTGATCCATGAGCATGGGAGATCTCCCCATTTTAAATTTCTTTCTTGAGAGACTTGAAGTTATTGTCATACAGATCTTTCACTTGTTTACAGTTACCCCAAGATACTTTATATTATTTGTGGCTTTTGTAAAGGGTGTCATTTCCCTTATTTCTTCCTCAACCTCTTTATTTTATCTGAATATAAGAAGGGTATTGATTTTTTTTAGTTCATTTTGTATTCACCTAATTTCTGAAGATGTTTTTCAGCTGCTGAAGTTCTCTGGGAGAATTTAAGGTTGCATTCGTATTTTATTATATCGTCTACAGACAGTGATACATTTGCTTGATTTTAAGAGAACTCCGGAGTCTCTTTTTGTTGAATAGATATGGGGAGAGTGGCCATTTTTTTTCAGTTTTTTCTTGGAATTGCTTCAAGTCTCTCTCCCATTAATTTGATAATGGCTGTTGATTTGCAGTAAAATGCTTTTATTAGGCTTAACTATTCACCTTGAATTCCTAATCACATCAATACCTTTAACATTAAGGGGTATTGTATTTTGTCAAATGATTTTTTTCTATCTAAGCAGATGATCATGTGATTTTTTTCATTGAGATTTTTTTCTATTATTTTCAGTTTTTTTTATTTATTTAATACTTAATAATAATTCTTTGGTTTCCGAGCAAACATCCCCTCCACCTCCCCTTCCTTATGGGTGTTCCCCTCCCAGCCTTCCCCTATTGCCGCCCTCCCCCCAACAGTCTAGTTCACTGGGGGTTCAGTCTTAGCAGGACCCAGGGCTTCCCCTTCCACTGGTGCTCTTACTAGGATATTCATTGCTACCTATGAGGTCAGAGTCCAGGGTCAGTCCATGTATAGTCTTTAGGTAGTGGCTTAGTCCCTGGAAGCTCTGGTTGCTTGGCATTGTTGTACATATGGGGTCTCGAGCGGCTTCAAGCTCTTCCAGTTCTTTCTCTGATTCCTTCAACGGGGGTCCTATTCTCAGTTCAGTGGTTTGCTGCTGGCATTCGCCTCTGTATTTGCTGTATTCTGGCTGTGTCTCTCAGGAGCGATCTACATCCGGCTCCTGTCAGTCTGCACTTCTTTGCTTCATCCATCTTGTCTAATTGGCTGTATATGTATGGGCCACATGTGGGGCAGGCTCTGAATGGGGGTTCCTTCTGTGTCTGTTTTAACTTTGCCTCTCTCTTCCCTCCCAAGGTTAATCTTGTTCCCCTTTTAAAGAAGGAGTGAAGCATTCACATTTTGATCATCCGTCTTGAGTTTCATTTGTTCTAGGCATCTAGGGTAATTCAAGAATTTGGGCTAATACCCACTTATCAGTGAGTGCATACCATGTATGTCTTTCTGTGATTGGGTTAGCTCACTCAGGATGATATTTTCCAGTTCCAACCATTTGCCTACAAATTTCATAAAGCCGTTGTTTTTGATAGCTGAGTAATATTCCATTGTGTAGATGTACCACATTTTCTGTATCCATTCCTCTGTTGAAGGGCATCTGGGTTATTTCCAGCTTCTAGCTATTATAAATAAGGCTGCAATGAACATAGTGGAGCACGTGGCTTTTTTATATGTTGGGGCATCTTTTGGGTATATGCCCAAGAGAGGTATAGCTGGATCCTCAGGCAGTTCAATGTCCAATTTTCTGAGGAACCTCCAGACTGATTTCCAGAATGGTTGTACCAGTCTACAATCCCACCAACAATGGAGGAGTGTTCCTCTTTCTCCGCATCCTCGCCAGCATCTGCTGTCACATGAGTTTTTGATCTTAGCCATTCTCACTGGCGTGAGGTGAAATCTCAGGGTTGTTTTGATTTGCAGTTCCCTTATGACTAAAGATGTTGAACATTTCTTTAGGTGTTTCTCAGCCACTCGGCATTCCTCAGCTGTGAATTCTTTGTTTAGCTCTAAACCCCATTTTTTATTAGGGTTATTTGTTTCCCTGCGGTCTAACTTCTTGAGTTCTATGTATATTTTGGATATAAGGCCTCTATCTGTTGTAGGATTGGTAAAGATCTTTTCCCAATCTGTTGGTTGCCGATTTGTCCTAACCACAGTGTCCTTTGCCTTACAGAAGCTTTGCAGTTTTATGAGATCCCATTTGTCGATTCTTGATCTTAGAGCATAAGCCATTGGTGTTTTGTTCAGGAAATTTTTTCCAGTGCCCATGTGTTCCAGATGCTTCCCTAGTTTTTCTTCTATTAGTTTGAGTGTATCAGGTTTGATGTGGAGGTCCTTGATCCACTTGGACTTAAGCTTTGTACAGGGTGATAAGCATGGATCAATCTGCATTCTTCTACATGTTGACCTCCAGTTGAACCAGCAACATTTGCTGAAAATGCTATCTTTTTTCCATTGGATGGTTTTGGCTCCTTTGTCAAAAATCAAGTGACCATAGGTGTGTGGGTTCATTTCTGGGTCTTCAATTCTATTCCATTGGTCTATCTGTCTGTCTCTGTACCAATACCATGCAGTTTTTATCACTATTGCTCTGTAATACTGCTTGAGTTCAGGGATAGTGATTCCCCCTGAAGTCCTTTTATTGTTGAGGATAGTTTTAGCTATCCTGGGTTTTTTGTTATTCCAGATGAATTTTCAAATTGTTCTGTCTAACTCTTTGAAGAATTGGATTGGTATTTTGATGGGGATTGCATTGAATCTGTAGATCGCTTTTGGTAAAATGGCCATTTTTACTATATTAATCCTGCCAATCCATGAGCATGGGAGATCTTTCCATCTTCTGAGGTCTTCTTCAATTTCTTTCTTCAGTGTCTTGAAGTTGTTATTGTACAGATCTTTTACTTGCTTGGTTAAAGTCACACCGAGGTACTTTATATTATTTGGGTCTATTATGAAGGGTGTCGTTTCCCTAATTTCTTTCTCGGCTTGTTTCTCTTTTGTCTAGAGGAAGGCTACTGATTTGTTTGAGTTAATTTTATACCCAGCCACTTTGCTGAAGTTGTTTATCAGCTTTAGTAGTTCTCTGGTGGAACTTTTGGGATCACTTAAATAAACTATCATATCATCTGCAAATAGTGATATTTTGACTTCTTCTTTTCCGATCTGTATCCCCTTGACCTCCTTTTGTTGTCTGATTGCTCTGGCTAGAACTTCAAGAACTATATTGAATAAGTAGGGAGAGAGTGGGCAGCCTTGTCTAGTCCCTGATTTTAGTGGGATTGCTTCAAGTTTCTCTCCATTTAGTTTAATGTTAGCAACTGGTTTGCTGTATATGGCTTTTACTATGTTTAGGTATGGGCCTTGAATTCCTATTCTTTCCAGGACTTTTATCATGAAGGGGTGTTGAATTTTGTCAAATGCTTTCTCAGCATCTAATGAAATGATCATGTGGCTTTGTTCTTTCAGTTTGTTTATATAATGGATCACGTTGATGGTTTTCCATATATTAAATCATCCCTGCATGCCTGGGATGAAGCCTACTTGATCATGGTAGATGATGTTTTGATGTGCTCTTGGATTCGGTTTGCCAGAATTTTATTGAGTATTTTTGTGTCGATATTCATAAGGGAAATTGGTCTGAAGTTCTCTTTCTTTGTTGTGTCTTTGTGTGGTTTAGGTATAAGAGTAATTGTGGTTTCATAGAAGGAATTCGGGAGTGATCCATCTGTTTCAATTTTGTGGAATAGTTTGGATAATATTGGTATGACGTCTTCTATGAAGGTTTGATAGAATTCTGCACTAAACCCATCTGGACCAGGGCTCTTTTTGGTTGGGAGACCTTTAATGACTGTTTCTATTTCCTTAGGAGTTATGGGGTTGTTTAACTGGTTTATCTGTTCCTGATTTAACTTCAGTACCTGATATTTGTCTAGGAAATTGTCCATTTCCTGTAGATTTTCAAGTTTTGTTGAATATAGGCTTTTATAGTAAGATCTGATGATTTCTTGAATTTCCTCTGAATCTGTAGTTATGTCTCCCTTTTCTTTTCTGATTTTGTTAATTTGGAAACACTCTCTGGGTCCTCTTGTTAGTCTGGCTAAGGGTTTATCTATCTTGTTGATTTTCTCAAAGAACCAACTTTTGGTTCTGTTGATTCTTTCTATGGTCCTTTTTGTTTCTACTTGGTTGATTTCAGCTCTGAGTTTCATTATTTCCTGCCTTCTACTCCTCCTGGGTGTATTTGCTTCTTTTTGTTCTAAGCGTTCAGGTGTGCTGTCAAGCTGATGACATATGCTCTTTCCTGTTTCTTTCTGCAGGCACACAGCGCTATGAGTTTTCCTCTTAGCACAGCTTTCATTGTGTCACATAGGTTTGGGTATGTTGTACCTTCATTTTCATTAAATTCTAAAAAGTTTTTAATTTCTTTCTTTATTTCTTCCTTGACTAGGTTATCATTGAGTAGATTATTGTTCAATTTCCACGTATATGTGGGCATTCTTCTCTTATAGTTATTGAAGACAAGTTTTAGGCCGTGGTGGTCTGATAGCACGCATGGGATTATTTCAATCTTTCTGTACCTGTTGAGGCCCGTTTTTCAACCAACTATATGGTCAATTTTGGAGAAAGTACCATGAGGAGCTGAGAAGAAGGTGTATCCTTTTGCTTTAGGATAGAATGTTCTATAAATATCTGTTAAGTCCATTTGGCTCATGACTTCTCTTAGTCTGTCTACGTCTCTGTGTAATTTCTGTTTCCATGATCTGTCCATTGATGAGAGTGGGGTCTTGAAATCTCCCACTATTATTGTGTGAGGTGCAATGTGTGTTTTGAGCTTTAGTAAGGTTTCTTTTACGTATGTAGGTGCCCTTGTATTTGGGGCATAGATATTTAGGATTGAGAGTTCATCTTGGTGGATTTTTCCTTTGATGAATATGAAGTGTCCTTCCTTATCTTTTTTTGATGGCTTTTAATTGAAAATTGATTTTATTTGATATTAGAATGGCTACTCCAGCTTGCTTCTTCTGACCATTTGCTTGGAAAGTTGCTTTCCAGCCTTTCACTCTGAGGTAGTGTCTGTCTTTGTCTCTGAGGTGTGTTTCCTGTAGGCAGCAGAATGCAGGGTCCTCGTTGCGTATCCAGTTTGTTAATCTATGTCTTTTTATTGGGGAGTTGAGGCCATTGATGTTGAGAGATATTAAGGAATAGTGATTATTGCTTACTGTTATATTCATATTTGGATGTGAGGTTATGTTTGTGTGCTTTTCTTCTCTTTGTTTTGTTGCCAAGACGATTAGTTTCTTGCTTCTTCTAGGGTATAGCTTGCCTCCTTATGTTGGGCTTTACCCTTTATTATCCTTTATAGTGCTGGATTTGTAGAATGATATTGTGTAAATTTGGTTTTGTCATGGAATATCTTGGTTTCTCAATCTCTGTTAATTGAGAGTTTTCCAGGATACAGTAACCTGGACTGGCACTTGTGTTCTCTTAGGGTCTGTATGACATCTGTCCAGGATCTTCTGGCCTTCATATTTTCTGGCAAAAAGTCTGGTGTGATTCTGATAGGTCTGCCTTTATATGTTACTTGACCTTTCTCCCTTACTGCTTTTAATATTCTTTCTTTATTCTGTGCCTTTGGTGTTTTGACTATTATGTGACGGGAGGTGTTTCTTTTCTGGTCCAATCTATTTGGAGTTCTGTAGGCTTCTTGTATGCCTATGGGTATCTCTTTTTTTAGGTTAGGGAAGTTTTCTTCTATGATTTTGTTGAAGATATTTACTGGTCCTTTGAGCTGAGAGTCTTCACTCTCTTCTATACCTATTATCCTTAGGTTTGATCTTCTCATTGAGTCCTGGATTTCCTGTATGTTTTGGACCAGTAGCTTTTTCTGCTTTACATTATCTTTGACAGTTGAATCAATGATTTCTAGGGAATCTTCTGCTCCCGATATTCTCTCTTCCATCTCTTGTATTCTGTTGGTGAAGCTTGTATCTACAGCTCCTTGTCTCTTCTTTTGATTTTCTATATCCAGGGTTGTTTCCATGTGTTCTTTCTTGATTGCTTCTATTTCCATTTTTAATTCCTTTAACTGTTTGATTGTGTTTTCCTGGAATTCTTTCAGGGATTTTTGTGTCTCCTCTCTATGGGTTTCTACTTGTTTATTTATGTTTTCCTGGAATTCTTTCAGGCATTTTTGCGATTCCTCTCTGTAGGCTTCTACTTGTTCTCTAAGGGAGTTCTTCACGTCTTTCTTGAAATCCTCCAGCATCATGATCAAATATGATTTTGAAACTAGATCTTGCTTTTCTGGTGTGTTTGGATATTCCGTGTTTATTTTGGTGGGAGAATTGGGCTCTGATATTGCCATTTAGTCTTGGTTTCTGTTGCTTGGTTTCCTGTGTTTGCCTCTCGCCATCAGATTATCTCTAGTGTTACTTTGTTCTGCTATTTCTGACAGTGGCTAGACTGTCCTATAAGCCTGTGTGTCAGGAGTGTTGTAGACCTGTTTTCCTGTTTTCTTTCAGCCAGTTATGGGGACAGAGTGTTCTGCCTTCGGGCGTGTAGTTTTTCCTCTCTAAAGGTTTTCAACTGTTCCTGTGGGCCTGTGTCTTGAGTTCACCAGGCAGGTCACTTCCAGGGGAAAAGTTGGTCCTACCTGAGGTTCCCAGGCTCAAGTGTGCTCATGGGGTACTGCCTAAGTCCTCTCCGTGGCGGCAGCAACCAAAAAGATCTGCACCGCTCTTTCCGGGAGCCTCCTTGCACCAGGGTGCCAGATGGCGTTTGGTGTTTTCCTCTGGCGTCTGGATGTGTGCAGAGTGCAGTCTCTTCTGTTTTCCCAGGCGTGTCTGCCTCTCTGTAGGTTGAGCTCTCCCTCCCACGGGATTTGGGTGCAGAGAATTGTTTATCTGGTCTGTTTCCTTCAGGTTCCGGCGGTGTCTCAGGTGCAGGGGTCCTGCCACTCCTGGGCCCTCCCCTACGGGAACCCAGAGGTTTTATACAGTTTCCTCTTGGGCCAGGGATGTGGGCAGGGGTGGGCAGTGTTGGTGGTCTCCTCCGCTCTGCAGCCTCAGGAGTGCCCACCTGACCAGGCGGTGAGGTCTCTCTCACACGGTGTTTGGGGGCAGAGAGCTGCTGCGGGCAGGGATCCGCTGGTGTGGGACTTCCGGTAAACACAGGAAGTGCCCGGTCCTAGAGGAATTTTGCCTCTTTGTGTCCTGAGTTCACCAGGCAGGTTTCTTGCAGGGGAAAAGTTGGTCCTACCTGAGGTTCCGAGGCTCAAGTGTGCTCGTGGGGTACTGCCTAAGTCCTCTCTGCAGCGGCAGCAACCGAGAAGATCTGCGCCGCTCTTTCCGGGAGCCTCCGTGCACCAGGGTTCCAGATGGCTTTTGGTGTTTTCCCCTGGCGTCTGGATGTGCGCAGAGTGCAGTCTCTTCTGGTTTCCCAGGCGTGTCTGCCTCTCTGTAGGTTTAGCTCTCCCTCCCACGGGATTTGGGTGCAGAGAACTGTTTATCCGGTCTGTTTCCTTCAGGTTCCGGCGGTGTCTCCTCATTGAGATTTTTTATATAGCAGATTATATTCATTGATGTTTGTATATTGAACCAACCTTGCATCCTTTGGTTGAAGCCTACTTGATCATGGTGAACGATTGTTTTGATGTGTTCTTGGGTTCTATTTGAAAGGATGTTGTGTATTTTCGCATTGATATTCTTAAGTGAAATTGGTCTGAAAGTCCCTTTGTTGTATTCATGTATTATTATGTATAAGAGTTATTATAGCTTCAGAGAGTAAATATGGTAGTGTTCCTTCTGTTGTTATTTTATGGAATAATTTGAGAAATACTGGTGTTGGTGTTGGATCTTCTTTGATGTTCTGGTAGAATTCTGTAGTGAAGCATTTTGGTCCTGAGGGTTCTCTCTCTCTCTCTCTCTCTCTCTCTCTCTCTCTCTCTCTGTGAGTGTGTGTGTGTGTGTGTGTGTGTCTGTGTGTGTCTGTGTGTGTGTCTGTGTACTTAATGACCCCTTGTTTTTCCATAAGCGATATGTGCTATATGTCCTGTTTATGGATTTTCTACTAGAAAACCAAACATTTCATCTGCATATTCCAGGGTTTTTCTGTTTGTTTGTTTGTTTGTTTGTTTGTTTGTTTGTTTGTTGAGTATAGGCATTTTTAGTAGGATCTGACGATTCCTTTTTAATTTCCCATTTTTCTCTTGTTATGTCTCCCTTTTGATTTCTGATTTTCTTAATTTGCATATTGCCTCGAGCCCCTCAAATTAGTTTGGCTAGGGATTTATTTATCTATCTTCTTGATTTTTCAAAAAGCAAAATTTTGTTGTGATTTATTCTGTGTATCTTTGTCATTGTTTCTATTTAGTTGATTTTGGCTCTGAATTTGACTCCTTTTTGGATTTGTTTGCTTCTTTTTGTTTTAAAGCTCTCAGGTGTGCTATTAAATTCCTAGAATACTATCCCTAGAATTATTTCACAAGAGAATGTAGGGTTGTAAATTTTTCTCTCTTAGCACTGCTAGCACAGTGCCCCATTGGGTATGTTTTGCCATAATTTTCCTAGAATTCCTATTAGTCTTTAATTTTGTTCTTTATTTCTTTCCTGACCAAGTTATCATTGAGTAGAACATAGTTTGGTTTCCACATATACATAGGACTTCAGTTGAAAGAACATGAACAAAATTCAGCATTCTCTGCCCATTTGCAGTTGTTGTATTCATTTTCCACAATCAAATTAACAAAGAAATTACTAATATAACTATGGCCTGTCTATCATAAATTTAAATGAATTTTAAGAGCTGTAAGGCACAAATTTTACTATGAGTCTTTTCCATTGTTCAATTTGCTTCCTTCTCCTAAATCACTCTTGTTGATATTCAGCATGAAGTACAAGACATTCTGAAGAAATATTAAAAACTTACAGTGAGATTCTTCACATGCATCTAAAACCATGGAGAGTGTATTGTATATGGAGGTCATTATATCAAATGGACACTGACGTATATACAATGGTTATGTCAAGCCCTGCCACTGGAGAGTTCACTTGAGATGGTGTTCTTTACAGTTTGCTATATTCTCTGAGGAATGCCTGTCACACTCTACATTTGGGATCTGCCTCCAAAGTCCAAAGTAGAGGTGAAAATTTGGGGATTGGAAAATACATTTGAGGAAATGTAAATAAGTTTTTATTCCTGTAATATCATTTATATAGTAATAAATTGAGGCCCCAAGGAAGAAGAATTCATTGGAAAACCTGTTACCGGTCAGAGTCAACAAGTTGTGGGTTTGTAAAATCCTTCAGAAATTTTGTGAGTAGATCGTATCAGAATATCCAGTGTTAAAACTGAAGTTATGGCAGTGAACTAAAGTATAAAGACAAGAGCTCATGTGGACTCAGAGTGTTCTATTCGCAAGCATAAATGAGGTAACTTTAGTATGATGTATATATCATCCATGCTATACTGTTCACTGTGCATTTTTCCTCAGATTCTTTGAGTTAATTTAAGATTTTCTAAGTGGATTTACAGGCCCTTGTTCTCGTGGCATTCTCCTTCCACTCTGACACACACCCTCTTTCTCATCCATGTGCTGTAGGGAACTTCAGCTATGAGGTGAGGAATGTAATTTAGACCTCACTCTTAAAGCTGTGTTTTCCAAGATCTAACTCTCTTTGTAATGTCTGCTTTCTGAATGTGTTCCTATCTAATCAAGTTTGGCAGAATATCATCAGATTTAATTTATATCATTAACATGTTTGTTAAAGACTAGAAATAGTTTGTTTTTTTCTAGGTCTCTGGTCTATCAAGATTCCAGATAATGCTCACTCTAGCAGTATCAAATAAAGGGTCCACTGATGAAATTTTGTTAAGACAATTCACATATCATTTTATTTCCCTCCCCAAACATTTTACTACCATTGTTGTAAGATATTTTGTAGGCAAGACAACTTTATCTATGTAAAGAAAGTGAAGTCGATCAATGAAATAAAATTGAACACCAAGACATAAAAATACCTATGATCACTTCATTTTAAAAAATTCAAATTTATACTGTTGAATAAAAGAAAGGCATTTCCACATATGGTGCCAATCGAACTGGTGATATCCGTGTAGAAAAATAAAAATAAATGCATGTTTATCACCTTGTACGCAGGTCAAGAACAAGTAGATCAAGGAGTTCAGGAGGGAAATGGGGGCTTATGGACAGGAAACAGGTAAGAAGAATAACCTTTGAAATGTAAGTAAAGAAATATATCTAATTTTTTTTAAAAAGAAAGAATCTAATAGAATAGAACATGGGAATGAACCTTGAATTAATTGGCATAGGGGACATTTTCTTGAACAGGAAACCAACAACTCAAGCTTTATGATCAAAAATCAACAACTAGGACATCATGAAACTGAAAAACTTTGGTAAAGTGGAGGAAACAGACAATAGGACAGAACAGCAAATTATAAATTAGAAAATGATCTCCTCTAGCCCTAAATCTGATACAGGATCAATACCCAAAATATACAAAGAATTCAAGAATTTTGACTTCAAAAAGTCAAATAATCCAGTTTAAGAAAAAGAGAATTTCCAACAAAGGAATCTCTAATGACCTGGGAGTACTAACTACAGTGGATACAATGAAGTGAATGCTGACAAGAGCCTGATATAGCTGTTCCCTGAGAGTATCTGCCAGAGCCTAACAATTACAAAAGCATTTTCTCCCAGCCAAACACTGAACTGAGCACAGGGTCCTCAATGGGGCATTGAGGGAAAGGACTGAGTGAGCTGAAGTTGTTTGAAACACCATAGGAAGAACACTAATCTCAACCAACCAGTACCCTCAGAATTCCCACAAAATAAACCACCAACCAAACAGTACACAAAGCAGACCCATGGCTTCAACTGTATATAGAGGAGAGCAAGGCCTTGTTGGAATTCAGTGGGAAGAGAGATCCTTGGTTCTGTGATGATTTGATTCTCCAGTATAGGGTAATGCCAGAGCTTGGTGGTGAGAGTGTGTAGGTGCTTGGGACAAACCCTCATAAGCAGGGGTAAGGATAAGATATGTGGTGTCCAGAGGGGAATGAGAATATAATTTCAAATGTAAATAATTAAAATATACAATAAAAAGAAATGTTCAACATCATTACTCATCAGAGAAAGGCAAATCAAAATGATGACATAAAATTATACCTTTCATTAATATGGAGGGCTAATATCAAAAATACATGTGCAAAGAATAGCCATGTTAGGGCACCAGGGAAAGGGGAAGCCCTTGGTCCTGCCAATGTTGGAACTCCAGTAGAGGGGAATATGGGGTGGAGGCAATAAGGGGGATGTACAGGGGGAATACCCATATGGGGTGAGGGAGGGGAGGGAATTGAGGATTATGGACAGCAAACAGGGAAGGACAATAACGTTTGAAATGTAAGAAAAGAAATGTATTTAATAAAAAATTAAAAAAGCACACTTCTGAAAGTACATGCTAGGGAGAATGTAGATAAAGAGGAACACTGCTCCGTTGCTGATGGGATTGCAAAGTAGTATAAATACCGGAAATCAATCTGCTGCTTCCTCAGAAATTTAGAAATAATTCTACTTTAACACTAATATATACATAAATTTTTCTACCTATACCTCTCTTGGACATATACCCAAACGATGTTGCACTATAGCACAACTCCTATATTCATAGTACTCTTATTTGTAAAGTTCAGAAGCTGGAAACATCCCAAATCTCATTTGATTAATGGACAAATAATATTGTTCACTGACAAAATGACATTATTCAGCTTTTAAGTATTATGCCAACATTAATATTTCAGTCAAATAGGTCAAATGAGAAAATATCACCATGAATGTTTTAACACAGGTCAAAAAGTACATCCCTGGTTTGTACTCACTGATAAGTGGGTACTAGCATAAGGTAAAGAACACACATGATTTAACACTAGAGCTTTTGAAGCTTAATTAGAGAACTACTAAACCTGATAAACAAATTCAGCAAAGTGTCTGGGTAAAAAGTTAACTCAAATAAATCAATGGGTTTTTTGTTATTACTAATGAATTTGCAAATTGCTCTTTCTATTTCTATGAAGAAAATCAATAGCTTTCCTCTACTCATAGGATAAACAGGCTGAGAAACAAATTAAGAAAATGACATACTAAACAATAGTTGCAAATTATATAAAATACCTCATTGTGAATTTAACAAAGCTAGTGAAAGATCTGTATAACAAGAACATCAAGTCTCTAAAGAAAGAAATTGAAGATCTCAGAAGACAGAAAGAGCTCCCATGCTCATGTATTGGAAGGATTAACACAGTAAAAATGGCCATTTTACCAAAAACAACCTAAAGATTCAGTGCAACACCCTCAACATTCAAACTCAATTCTTCATAGAAATAGAAAGAGCAATTTGCAAATTCATTAGTAATAACAAAAAACCCAGGACACAAAACTAAACTCAACAATCAAAGGCCTTCTGGGGGAACTTCTGACCTTAAGCAGTTTATCAGAGCAATAGTCATTAAAAAAAAAAAAACTGTATGCTATTGGTACAGAGACAGGCCGACTGATCACTGGAATAGAATGTAATACCCAGAAATGACACCACACACCTATGGTCACTTTTCTTTGAAAAAGGAGCAAAAATTATTCAATGACAAGAAAAAAAAAGAAAGAAAAGAAAAAGCATTTTCAGCAAATGGTGCTGATTCAACTTGAGGTCAGCATATAGAAGAATCCAAATCAATCCCTTCTTATCAAAATGTACAAAGCTTAAGTCCAAGTTGATCAAGACCTCCACACAAAATCAGATAAACTCAAACTAGTAGAAAAAGAGTAGGGAGGAATCTCGAACACATGGTCCCTGGGGAAAATTTCCTGAACAAAACACCAATGGCTTATGCTCTAAAATGAAGAATCAACAAAAGAGACCTCATAAAACTCCAAAACAAAGGATAAGGCATTAGGAAGGATACTGTCATTAGGAAAAAATGGCAACCAACAGATTGGGAAAATGTTTTTTACCAATCCTACATCTGATTGAGTGCTAATATCCAAAATATACAAAAAAAGAAGTTAGATTCCAGAGAGCCAAATAAGCCTATTAACAATGGGCTACAGAAATAAATAAATAATTCTCAGCTGAGGAATATTGAATGGCTGAGAATCACATAAGGAAATGTTCAACATCCTTGGTCATCAGGGAAATGCAAATCAAAACAACCCTGAGATACCACCTCATACCAGTCAGAATGCCTAAGATAAAAAACTCATGTGATAGCAGATGCTTGCCAGGAAGTGATGAAATAGGAACACTCCTCCATTGTTGGTGGGATTGGACATTGGTACAACAACTCTGGAAATCAGTCTGGAGATTATTCAGAAAATTGGACCCAGCTATACCTCTCCTGGGCATATGCCTAAATGATGCTCCAACATACAACCAAGACACATACTCCATTACGTTTATAGCAGCCTTATTTATAATACCCAGAAGGTGGAAAGAAACCAAATGCCCTTCAATAGAGGAATGGATTTAGAAAATGTGGTACTTTTACACAACAGAGTACAACGCAGTGATCAAAAACAATAATTTCATGAAATTCACAAGCATTATCAGGATGATATTTTCTAGTTCATCCTGAGTGAGGTAACCCAATCACAGAAAAACACACATGGTATGTGTTCACTGGTAAGTGGATATTAGCCCAAAAGCTCAAATTACCTAAGATATAATCCACAGAACACATGAATCTCAAGAAGAAGCATGACCAAAATGCAGATGCTTCACACCTTCTTAAAAGGGGGAACAAAAATATCCATTGGAGGTGTTATGGAAGAAAAGTTTAGAGAAGGGACTGAAGGAATGGCCATTCAGAGCCTTCCCCACATGTAGCCCATCGAGATTTTATGTATATATCCACCAAGACTAGATAGGTTGCTGATGCAATGAATGCATGCTGACAGGAACTGGATAAAGACCTCTCCTGAGAGACACAACCAGAACATTTCAAATACAGAGACAAACCCTAGCAGACCACTATACTGAGAAGGGGACCCCTGTTGGACAAATTAGAGAAACTATTGAAAGAGCTGAAGGTGCTTGCAGCACCATAAGAACAACAATGCCAAACCAAACAGAGATTCCAGGGACTAAACCAATACCCAAGACTAAACATGGACTGACCCATGGTTCCAACTGCATATGGTACTCTTGTTGGGCATCAGAGGAAGAAGAAGCCCTTGGTCCTGCTAATGTTGGACCCCCAGTGCAGGAGAATGTCAGGGTGGGCAGTAGTAGGAGGAGCAGACGGGAGAGCACCCTTATGGGGAGGGGAAGGGAATAAGGGTGTAATGGACAGGAAAACAGGAAAGGGAATAAAATTCAAATGTAAATAAAGAAATATGTCCAATAATAAAAAAAGAAAAAAAGAAAGGAATGCCCTAGCAAGATGCAAAAAAAAAAAAAAAATAGAACACTCAAGAATCAGGACCAGAAAAAATTACCATACATGTAATAAAACAACAAATGAATGGAACCAAGAAATGATAACATTAGCTCCAAGGGAAAGGGACTAATTAATATAGAGAGAGGCAGGACCATCAGACTGAGACCTGACATTTATGTGGAGACTATGAAAACCAGCAGGCTTTGCACAAATGTTCTACAAGTTAAGAAACAACACAGATGCCGTCCAGACTATTATATTGAGAAAATTATCAACCTCAGTTGACAGGAAAAAGCAAGTACACTGTAAAACCAATTATAAATAATGTTTTCTTTCATGTGATAAAAATGGAAACAAACAACCTTGTCAAGTAAGAATTTGGAAGTATCCTCAAGTATGTACCGGGGACGTAGGAGGTGAGAGACTCTAAGTGAAGCTGCCTCTAAGGAGGCAGGACCCTAAGTGAAATGCCCTAGAATTGGGAAAGGGAAATTTAGAACCAATATCCAGGAGAAAGAAAACCATCATGTTTGGGATGGGGATACTTTCACCCAGTCAAAACTCTGACTTATAATTGTTCCTGTCTGAAAGAAGGGCAGGGATGAAAACAGAGAAGAGCCTGAAGAAAAGGAGGTCCAGCAACAGGCCCAAAGTGGGATCCATCTCACTTTGAGTCCCAAAGATTGACAATACATTGATGCTATGGAGTGCTCACAAAAAGGGAACTATTACAACTGCCTTCTGAAAGACCCAACAAGTAGCTGAAAGAGTCAGATGCATATATTTGCACCCAACTAATGAACAGAAGCTGCTCATCCCTGTGGTAAAATTCAGAAAAAGCTGCACAAAGCCTAGGAGGAGGACCAGCAGTTTCAGTTTATCATGGACCCCAGTTATCACAGATACTGGATCACCAACCATGCAGAATAACTCAGTTGATATGAGGTTCCCAACACGTATACAACAGAGGACTCCTGGGTCTGGGTTCAGTCAGAGAATATGCACCTAACCTTCAAGAGTCTGGAGAAGTTTAGAGGTCTGTTGAAGAGAGGGATTGGGCTGGGAACATCCTTCTGGAGACAGGGAACTGGGAGGAGATACGGGATGTAGAACAATAACTGGGTGGTTCAGGGGGGATAAAAAAATCTGGAGTGTAAAAAATGAAAAAATAAAAAATCTTTATAAGACAAGCAAACAAATAAATAAAAAAATGTGTCCGTGTCCGTGTGTGTGTGTGTGCGTGTGTGTGTGTGTGTGTGTGTGTGTGACTGTGACTATGATTTGCTTATAGTATTCCCCCAGTTTAATTGTTCTTCTCTCCTTTTTCTTCCCCAACTTCTCTTCAGCCCCTCAGAGAGTCTTTTTCTTCTTTTTTCTTTTTCTTTTTTTTATTCTTTTTTTTTTCGGAGCTGGGGACCAAACCCAGGGCTTTGCGAGGCAAGCACTCTACCACTGAGGTAAATCCCCAACCCCCGAGTCTTTTTTTTTTTTATGCCATAAATATGGGCTTTTGTATATGTTTAAAATTTTGAAGATATCTTTTCAAAAATGGCACATATGCATGAATGTGTATGGAATTATGTTGTGTGTATGCAGTGCCTGCAGTAAGCAGACCTGTGGATATGGGTCCAGTGGATATACATTTTTAGCTAACTGGTGAGTGTGCTGGAAATCTTTCTCAGGATGTCTTCCAGAGTAATCACTTCCCTTAACTACAGATTCTGCTCTCTAGTTCCATTATTCTATATTTTTAATGTCACTGTGACAGTACTTGTTTATATGTTATTATGGCAAACATGTATAATTACACTCTATTACGTGTACACCTCAGACTATGTGGCCGGGTTAACAGACAATGGTATTTGAGTTTGGAGAGCCATGCAGTCTGTCATACATGATTGTTATATTTGCTGTCCTGATAGGACAGATGTACATAGCAGAGTACAAATATGTTCAAGCGTATTATCTGTGAACACCATGCTTTTTGTTTTGAAAGAATATGTTCGAGCTCTCTGCTCCCAGACTCCGTTGGAGAGAGACCCCACAGCCTGGTCAGGTGGGCACTCCTGAGGCTGCAGAGCAGAAGAGACCACCACCACTGCCCACCCATGCCCACATCCCTGGCCCAACAGGAAAATGTATAAGGCCTCTGGGTTCCCATGGGGGAGGGCCCAGGAGCGGCAGGACCGCTGTGTCTGAGACACCGCCGGAACCTGAAGGAAACAGACCTGATAAACAGTTCTCTGCACCCAAATCCCGTGGGAGGGAGAGCTAAACCTTCAGAGAGGCAGACATGCCTGGGAAACCAGAAGAGACTGCACTCTGCACACACATCTCAGACACCAGAGGAAAAGACCAAATGCCATCTGGAACCCTGGTACACTGAAGCTCCCGGAAACGGCGGCACAGATCTTCCAGGTAGCTGCCGGCACAGAGAGCTCATGGGCAGCACCCCACGAGCGAACTTGAGCCTCGTGACCACAGGTAAGACCAACTTTTCTGCTCCAAGTGACCTGCCTGGTGAACTCAAGACACAGGCCCACAGGAACAGCTGAAGACCTGTAGAGAGGAAAAACTACACGCCCGAAAGCAGAACACTCTGTCCCCATAACTGGCTGAAAGAAAACAGGAAAACAGGTCTACAGCACTCCTGACACACAGGCTTATAGGGCAGTCTAGCCACTGTCAGAAATAGCAGAACAAAGTAACACTAGAGATAATCTGATGGTGGGAGGCAAGCGCAGGAACCCAAGCAACAGAAACCAAGACTACATGGCATCATTGGAGCCCAATTCTCCCACCAAAATAAACATGGAATATCCAAACACACCAGAAAAGCAAGATCTAGTTTCAAAATCATATTTGATCATGATGCTGGAGGACTTAAAGAAAGACGTGAAGAACTCCCTTAGAGAACAAGTAGAAGCCTACAGAAAGGAATCGCAAAAATGCCTGAAAGAATTCCAGGAAAACACAATCAAACAGTTGAAGGAATTAAAAATGGAAATAGAAGCAATCAAGAAAGAACACATGGAAACAACCCTGGACATAGAAAATCAAAAGAAAAGAAAAGGAGCTGTAGATACAAGCTTCACCAACAGAATACAAGAGATGGAAGAGAGAATATCGGGAGCAGAAGATTCCCTAGAAATCATTGACTCAACTGTCAAAGATAATGTAAAGCAGAAAAAGCTACTGGTCCAAAACATACAGGAAATCCAGGACTCAATGAGAAGATCAAACCTAAGGATAATAGGTATAGAAGAGAGTGAAGACTCCCAGCTCAAAGGACCAGTAAATATCTTCAACAAAATCATAGAAGAAAACTTCCCTAACCTAAAAAAAGAGATACCCATAAGCACACAAGAAGCCTACAGAACTCCAAGTAGATTGGACCAGAAAAGAAACACCACTCGTCACATAATAGTCAAAACACCAAACACACAAAATAAGGAGAGAATATTAAAAGCAGTAAGCGAAAAAGGTCAATTGATATATAAAGGCAGACCAATCAGAATTATGCCAGACTTTTCGCCAGAAACTATGAAAGCCAGAAGATCCTGCACAGATGTCATACAGACCCTAAGAGAAAACAAATGCCAGCCCAGGTTACTGTATCCTGCAAAACTCTCAATTAACATAAATGGAGAAACCAAGATATTCGACGACAAAACCAAATTTACACAGTATCTTTCTACAAATCCAGCACTACAAAGGATAATACATGGTAAAGCTCAACAAAAGGAGGCAAGCTACACCCCAGAAGAAGCAAGAAACTAATCATCTTGGCAACAAAACACAGAGAAGAAAAGCACACAAACATAACCTCATATCCAAATATGAATATAACAGGAAGCAATAATCACTATTCCTTAATATCTCTCAACATCAATGGTATCAACTCCCCAATAAAAAGACATAGATTAACAAACTGGAAACGCAACGAGGACCCTGCATTCTGCTGCCTACAGGAAACACACCTCAGAGAAAAGACAGACACTACATCAGAGTGAAAGGCTGGAAAACAACTTTCCAAGCAAATGGTCAGAAGAAGCAAGCTGGAGTAGCCATTCTAATATCAAATAAAATCAATTTTCAATTAAAAGCCATCAAAAAAGATAAGGAAGGACACTTCATATTCATCAAAGGAAAAATCCACCAGGATGAACTCTCAATCCTAAATATCTATGCCCCAAATACAAGGGCACCTACATACGTAAAAGAAACCTTACTAAAGCTCAAAACACACGTTGCACCTCACACATTAATAGTAGGAGACTTCAACACCCCACTCTCATCAATGGACAGATCATGGAAACAGAAATTAAACAGAGACTTAGACAGACTAAGAGAAGTCATGAGCCAAATGGACTTAATAGATATTTATGGAACATTCTATCCTAAAGCAAAAGGATATACCTTCTTCTCAGCACCTCATGGTACCTTCTCCAAAATTGACCATATAATTGGTCAAAAAACGGGCCTCAACAGGTACAGAAAGATAGAAATAATCCCATGCATGCAATCGGACCACCGCGGCCTAAAACTGGTCTTCAATAACACTAAGGGAAAAATGCCCAAATATACGTGGAAATTGAACAATGCTCTACTCAATGATAACCTGGTCAAGGGAGAAATAAAGAAAGAAATTAAAGACTTTTTAGAATTTAATGAAAATGAAGGTACAACATACCCAAACTTATGGGACACAATGAAAGCTGTGCTAAGAGGAAATTTCATAGCGCTGAGTGCCTGCAGAAAGAAACAGGAAAGAGCATATGTCAGCAGCTTGACAGCACACCTAAAAGTTCTAGATCAAAAAGAAGAAAATACACCCAGGAGGAGTAGAAGGCAGGAAATAATCAAACTCAGAGCTGAAATCAACCAAGTAGAAACAAAAAGGACCATAGAAAGAATCAACAGAACCGAAAGTTGGTTCTTTGAGAAAATCAACAAGATAGATAAACCCTTAGCCAGACTAACGAGAGGACCCAGAGAGTGTGTCCAAATTAACAAAATCATAAATGAAAAGGGAGACATAACTACAGATTCAGAGGAAATTCAAGAAATCATCAGATCTTACTATAAAAACCTATATTCAACAAAACTTGAAAATCTACAGGAAATGGACAATTTCCTAGACAGATACCAGATACTGAACATAAATCAGGAATAGATAAACCAGTTAAACAACCCCATAACTCCTAAGGAAATAGAAGCAGTCATTAAAGGTCTCCCAAACAAAAAGAGCCCAGATCCAGACAGGTTTAGTGCAGAATTCTATCAGACCTTCATAGAAGACCTCGTACCAATATTATCCAAACTATTCCACAAAATTGAAACAGATGGAGTACTACTGAATTCCTTCTATGAAGCCACAATTACTCCTATACCTAAACCACACAAAGACCCAACAAAGATTGAGAACTTCAGACGAATTTCTCTTATGAATATCGAAGCAAAAATACTCAATAAAATTCTGGGAAACCGACTCCAAGAGCACATCAAAACATCATCATCATCCACCATGATCAAGTAGGCTTCATCCCAGGCATGCAGGGATGGTTTAATATATGGAAAACCATCAACGTGATCCATTATATAAACAAACTGAAAGAACAAAACCACATGATCATTTCATTATATGCTGAGAAAGTATTTGACAAAATTCAACACCCCTTCATGATAAAAGTCCTCGAAAGAATAGGAATTCAAGGCCCATACCTAAACATAGTAAAAGCCATATACAGCAAACCAGTTGCTAACATTAAACTAAATGGAGAGAAACTTGAAGCAATCCCACTAATATCAGGGACTAGACAAGGCTGCCCACTCTCTCCCTACTTATTCAATATAGTCCTTGAAGTTCTAGCCAGAGCAATCAGACAACAAAAGGAGGTCAAGGGGATACAGATCGGAAAAGAAGAGGTCAAAATATCACTATTTGCAAATGATATGATAGTATATTTAAGTGATCCCAAAAGTTCCACCTGAGAACTACTAAAGCTGATAAACAACTTCAGCAAAGTGGCTGGGTATAAAATTAACTCAAATAAATCAGTAGCCTTTCTCTACACAAAAGAGAAACAAGCCGAGAAGGAAATTAGGGAAAGGACACCCTTCATAATAGAACCAAATAATATAAAGTACCTCGGTGTGACTTTAACCAAGCAAGTAAAAAATCTGTAAAGTAAGAACTTCAAGACTCTGAAGAAAAAAATTGAAGAAGTCCTCAGAAGACAGAAAGATCTCCCATGCTCATGGATTGGCAGGATTAATATAGTAAAAATGGCCATTTTACCAAAAGCAATCTACAGATTCAATGCAATCCCCATCAAAATACCAATCCAATTCTTCAAAGAGTTAGACAGAACAATTTGCAAATTCATTTGGAATAACAAAAAACCCAGGATAGCTAAAGCTATCCTCAACAATAAAAGGACTTCCGGGGGAATCACTATCCCTGAACTCAAGCAGTATTACAGAGCAATAGTGATAAAAACTGCATGGTATTGGTACAGAGACAGACAGATAGACCAATGGAACAGAAATGAAGACCCAGAAATGAACCCACACACCTATGGGCAATTGATTTTTGACAAAGGAGCCAAAATCATTCAATGGAAAAAAGATAGCATTTTCAGCAAATGTTGCTGGTTCAACTGGAGGTCAACATGTAGAAGAATGCAGATCGATCCATGCTTATCACCCTGTACAAAGCTTAAGTCCAAGTGGGTCAAGGACCTCCACATCAAACCAGATACACTCAAACTAATAGAAGAAAAACTAGGGAAGCATCTGGAACACATGGGCACTGGAAAAAATTTCCTGAACAAAACACCAATGGCTTATGCTCTAAGATCAAGAATCGACAAATGGGATCTCATAAAACTGCAAAGCTTCTGTAAGGCAAAGGACACTGTGGTTATGACAAAACAGCAACCAAAAGATTGGGAAAAGATCATTACCAATCACACAACAGATAGAGACCTTATATCCAAAATATACAAAGAACTCAAGAAGTTAGCCCACAGGGAGACAAATAACCCTATTAAAAAAATGGCCTTCAGAGCTAAACAAAGAATTCACAGCTGAGGAATGCCGAATGGCTGAGAAACACCTAAAGAAATGTTCAATATCTTTAGTCATAAGGGAAATGCAAATCAAAACAACCCTGAGATTTCACCTCACACCAGTGAGAATGGCTAAGATCAAAACTCAGGTGACAGCAGATGCTGGCAAGGATGTGGAGAGAGATGAAAACTCCTCCACTGTTGGTGGGATTGCAGACTGGTAAAACCATTCTGGAAATCAGTCTGGAGGTTCCTCAGAAAATTGGACATTGAACTGCCTGAGGATCCAGCTATACCTCTCTTGGGCATATACCCAAAAGATGCCGAAACATATAAAAAAGACATGTGCTCCACTATGTTCATCGCAGCCTTATTTATAATAGCCAGAAGCTGGAAAGAACCCAGATGCCCTTCAACAGAGGAATGGATACAGAAAATGTGGTACATGTACACAATGGAATATTACACAGCTATCAAAAACAATGACTTGAGAGACTGCACCGCCTGGTCAGGTGGGCACTCCTGAGGCTGCAGAGCACAGGAGACCACCAACACTGCCCACCCCTGCCCACATCCCTGGCCCAAGAGGAAACTGTATAAGGCCTCTGGGTTCCCGTAGGGGAGGGCCCAGGAGCGGCAGGACCCCTGCGCCTGAGACACCGCCGGAACCTGAAGGAAACAGACTGGATAAACAGTTCTCTGCACCCAAATCCCGTGGGAGGGAGAGCTGGACCTACAGAGAAGCAGACATGTCTGGGAAACCAGAGGAGACTGCACTCTGAGCACGTCCAGGCCAGAGGAAAACATCAGGCGCCATCTGGAACCCTGGTGCACAGAGGCTCCCGGAAAGAGCGGCGCAGATCTTCTTGGTTGTTGCCGCCGCAGAGAGGACTTAGGCAGTACCCCACGAGCACACTTGAGCCTCGGAACCTCAGGTAAGACCAACTTTTCCCCTGCAAGTGACCTGCCTGGTGAACTCAAGACACAAGCCCACAGGAACAGCTGAAGACCTGTAGAGAGGAAAAACTACACGCCCGAAAGCAGAACACTCTGTCCCCATAACTGGCTGAAAGAAAACAGGAAAACAGGTCTACAGCACTCCTGACACACAGGCTTATAGGACAGTCTAGCCACTGTCAGAAATAGCAGAGCAAAGTAACACTAGAGATAATCTGATGGTGGGAGGCAAGTGCAGGAACCCAAGCAACAGAAACCAAGACTACATGGCATCATTGGAGCCCAATTCTCCCACCAAAATAAACATGGAATATCCAAACACACCAGAAAAGCAAGATCTTGTTTCAAAATCATATTTGATCATGATGCTGGAGGACTTTAAGAAAGACGTGAAGAACTCCCTTAGAGAACAAGTAGAAGCCTACAGAGAGGAATCGCAAAAATGCCTGAAGGAATTCCAGGAAAACACAATCAAACAGTTGAAGGAATTAAAAATGGAAATAGAAGCAATCAAGAAAGAAGACATGGAAACAACCCTGGATATAGAAAATCAAAAGAAGAGACAAGGAGCTGTAGATAGAAGCCTCACCAACAGAATACAAGAGATGGAAAAGAGAATCTTGGGAGGAGAAGATTCCCTAGAAATCATTGACTCAACTGTCAAAGATAATGTAAAGCAGAAAAAGCTACTGGTCCAAAACATACAGGAAATCCAGGACTCAATGAGAAGATCAAACCTAAGGATAATAGGTATAAAAGAGAGTGAAGACTCCCAGCTCAAAGGACCAGTAAATATCTTCAACAAAATCATAGAAGAAAACTTCCCTAACCTAAAAAAAGAGATACCCATAGGCATACAAGAAGCCTACAGAACTCCAAATAGATTGGACCAAAAAAGAAACACCTCCTGTCACATAATAGTCAAAACACCAAAGGCACAAAATAAGGAGAGAATATTAAAAGCAGTAAGGGGAAAAGGTCAAGTAACATATAAAGGCAGAACTATCAGAATCACACCAGATTTTTCACCAGAAACTATGAAGGCCAGAAGATCCTAGACAGATGTCATACAGACCCTAAGAAAACACAAGTGCCAGCCCAGGTTACTGTATCCTGCAAAACTCTCAACTAACAGAGATTGAGAAACCAAGATATTCCATGAGAAAAGCAAATTTACACAATATCTTTCTACAAATCCAGCAGTACAAAGGATAAGAAAGGGTAAAGCCCAACATAAGGAGGCAAGCTATACACTAGAAGAAGCAAGAAACTAATCGTCTTGGCAACAAAACAAAGAGAAGAAAAGCACACAAACATAACCTCACATCCAAGTATGAATATAACAGGAAGCAATAATCTCTATTCTTTAATATCTCTCAACATCAATGGTATCAACTCCCCAATAAAAATTCATAGATTAACGAACTGGATACGCAAAGAGGACCCTGCATTCTGCTGCCTACAGAAAACACACGTCAGAGACAAAGACAGACACTACCTCAGAGTGAAAGGCTGGAAAACAACTTTCCAAGCAAATGGTCAGAAGAAGCAAGCTGGAGTAGCCATTCTAATATCAAATAAAATCAATTTTCAATTAAAAGTCATCAAAAAAGATAAGGAAGGACACTTCATATGCATCAAAGGAAAAATCCACCAAGATGAACTCTCAATCCTAAATATCTATGCCCCAAATACAAGGGCACCTAGATACGTAAAAGAAACCTTACTAAAGCTCAAAACACACGTTGCACCTCACACATTAATAGTGGGAGATTTCAACACCCCACTCTCATCAATGGACAGATCATGGAAACAGAAATTACACAGAGACGTAGACAGACTAAGAGAAGTCATGAGCCAATGGACTTAACAGATATTAATAGAACATTCTATCCTAAAGCAAAAGGATATACCTTCTTCTCAGCTCCTCATCGTACTTTCTCCAAAATTGACCATATAGTTGGTCAAAAAACGGGCCTCAACAGGTACAGAAAGCAGTATTACAGAGCAATAGTGATAAAAACTGCATGGTATTGGTACAGAGACAGACAGATAGACCAATGGAATAGAATTGAAGACCCAAAAATGAACCCACACACCTATGGTCACTTGATTTTTGACAAAGGAGCCAAAACCATCCAATGGAAAAAAGACAGCATTTTCAGCAAATGGTGCTGGCTCAACTGGAGGTCAACATGTAGAAGAATGCAGATTGATCCATGCTTATCACCCTGTACAAAGCTTAAGTCCAAGTGGATCAAGGACCTCCACATCAAACCTGATACACTCAAACTAATAGAAGAAAAACTAGGGAAGCATCTGGAACACATGGGCACTGGAAAAAATTTCCTGAACAAAACACCAATGGCTTATGATCTATGAATCAAGAATCTTGATCATAGATCAAGGTTTACAGAAAGATAGAAATAATCCCATGCATGCTATCAGACCACCACGGTCTAAAGCTGGTCTTCAATATCAATAAGGGAATATGCCCACATATACGTGGAAATTGAACAATGCTCTACTCATCGGTAACCTGGTCAAGGAAGAAATAAAAAAATTAAAGACTTCTTAGAATTTAATGAAACTTAAGGTACAACATACCCAAACTTATGGGACACAATGAAAGCAGTGCTAAGAGGAAAACTCATAGCTCTGAGTGCCTTCAGAAAGAAACAGGAAAGAGCATATGTCATCAGCTTGACAGCACACCTAAAAGCTCTAGAACAAAAAGAAGAAAATACACCCAGGAGGAGTAGAAGACAAGAAATAATCAAACTCAGAGCTGGAATCAGCCAAGTAGAAACAAAAAGGACCATAGAAAGAATCAACAGAACCAAAAGTTGGTTCTTTGAGAAAATCAACAAGATAGATAAACCCTTAGCCAGACTAACGAGAGGACACAGAGAGTGTGTCCAAATTAACAAAGTCAGAAAAGAAAAGGGAGACATAACTACAGATTCACAGGAAATTCAAAAAAATCATCAGACTTTACTATAAAAGCCAGTATTCAACAAATTTGAAAATCTGCAGGAAATGGACAATTTCCTAGACAGATACCAGGTACCAAAGTTAAATCAGGAACAGATAAACCAGTTAAACAACCCCATAATTCCTAAGGAAGTAGAAGAATTCATTAAAGGTATCCCAACCAAAAAGAGTCTAGTTCCAGATGGGTTTAGTGAAGAATTCTATCAGACCTTCATAGAAGACCTCATACCAATATTATCCAAACTATTCCACAAAATTGAAACAGATAGAGCACTACCAAACTCCTTCCATGAAGCCACAATTACTATTATACCTAAACCACACAAAGACCCAACAAAGAAAGAGCACTTCAGACCAATTTCCCTTATGAACATCAACGTAAAAATACTCAATAAAATTCTGGTCAACCGAATCCAAGAGCACATCAAAACAATCATCCAATTTGATCAAGTAGGCTTCATTCCAGGCATGCAGGAATGGTTTAATATACAGAAAACCATCAACGTGATCCATTATATAAAAAAACTGAAAGGACAAAACCACATGATCATTTCAGTAGATGCTGAGAAACCATTTGACAAAATTCAACACCCCTTCATGATAAAAGTCCTGGAAAGAATAGGAATTCAAGGCCCATACCTAAATATACTAAAAGCTAAATACAGCAAACCAGTTGCTAACATTAAACTAAATGGAGAGAAACTTGAAGCAATCCCACTAATATCGGGGACTAGACAAGGCTGACCACTTTCTCCCTACTTATTCAATATAGTTCTTGAAGTTACAGCCAGAGCAATCAGACAACAAAAGGAGATCAAATGGATACAGATTGGAAAAGAGGAAGACAAAATATCACTATTTGCAGATGATATGATAGTATATTTAAGAGATCCCAAAAGTTCCACCAGAGAGTTTCTAAATCTGATAAACACATTCAGGAAAGTGACTGGGTATAAAATTAACTCAAATAAATCAGTAGCCTTCCTCTAAACTAAAGAGAAACAAGCCAAGAAAGAAATTAGGGAAACAACACCCTTCATAATAGTCCCAAATAATATAAAATACCTCTGTGTGACTTAACCAAGCAAGTAAAAGATCTGTAACATAAGAACTTCAAGACTCTGAAGAAAGAAACTGAAAAAGACCTCAGAAGATGGAAAGATGTCCCATGCTCATGGATTGGCAGGATAAATATAGAAAAATGGCCATTTTACCAAAAGCGATCTATAGATTCAATGCAATCCCCATCAAAATACCAATCCAATTCTTCAATGAGTTAGACAGAACAATTTGCAAATTCATCTGGAATAATGAAAAACCCAGGATAGCTAAAATTATTCTCAACAATAAAAGGACGTCCGGGGTTAGCACTATCGCTGAATTCAAGCAGTATTACAGAGCAATAGTGATAAAAACTGCATGGTATTTGGTACAGAGACAGACACATAGACGAATGGAACAGAATTGAAGACCCAGAAATGAACCCACACACCTATGGGCAATTGATTTTTGACAAAGGAGCCAAAACCATCAAATTGAAAAAAAATGGCATTTTCAGGAAATGATGCTGGTTCATCTGGAGGTCAACATGTAGAAGAATGCAGATCGATCCATGCTTATCACCCTATGCAAGGCTTAAGTCCAAGTGGATCAAGGACCTCCACATCAAACCAGATACACTGAAACTAATAGAAGGAAAACTAGGGCAGCATCTTGAACACATGGGCACTGGAAAAAAATTCCTGAACAAAACACCAATGGCTTATGCTCTAAGATCAAGAATCAACAAATGGGATCTTATAAAACTGCAAAGCTTCTGTAAGGCAAAGGACACTGTGGTTAGGCCAAAATGGTAACCAAAAGATTGGGAAAAGATCTTTACCAATCCTACAACAGATAGAGGCCTTATATCCAAAATATACAAAGAACTCAAGAAGTTAGCCCACAGGGAGACAAATAACCCTATTAAAAATTGGGTTCATAACTAAACAAAGAATTCACAGCTGAGGAATGTCAGATGGCTGAGAAACACCTAAAGAAATGTTCAACATCTTTAGTCATATGGGAAATGCAAATCAAAACAACCCTGAGATTTCACCTCACACCAGTGAGAATGGCTAAGTTCAAAGACTCAGGTAACAACAAATGCTGGAGAAAGAGGAACACTCCTCCAATGTTGGTGGGGTTGCAGACTGGTACAACCATTCTGGAAATCAGTCTGGAGGTTCCTCAGAAAGTTGGACATTGAACTACCTGAGGATCCAGCTATACCTCTCTTGGCCATATACCCAAAAGATGCCCCAACACATAAAAACGGCACGTGTTCCACTATGTTCATAGTAGCCTTATTTATAATAGCCAGAAGCTGGAAAGAACCCAGATGCCCTTCAACAGAGGAATGGATACAGAAAATGTGGTACATCTATACAATGGAACATTACTCAGCTATCAAAAACAATGCCTTTATGAAATTCATAGGCAAATGGTTGGAACTGGAAAATATCATCCTGATTGAGGTAACCCAATCATAGAAAAACACACATGGTATGCACTCACTGATAAGTGGCTATTAGCCCAAATGCTTGAATTACCCTAGATGCATAGAACACATGAAACTCAAGACAGATGATCAAAATGTGAATGGTTCACTCCTTCTTTAAAAGGGGAACAAGAATACCCTTGGCAGGGAATAGAAAGGCAAAGATTAAAACAGACACAGAAGGAACACCCATTCAGAGCCTGCCCCACATGTGGTCCATACATATACAGCCACCCAATTAGACAAGATGGATGAAGCAAAGAAGTGCAGATCGACAGGAACCGGATGTAGATCTCTCCTGAGAGACACAGCCAGAATACAGCAAATACAGAGGCGAATGCCAGCAGCAAACCACTGAATTGAGAACAGGATCCCCGTTGAATGAATCAGAGAACTGGAGGAGCTTGAATGGGCTCGAGATCCCTTATGAACAACAATGCCAAACAACCAAAGCTTCCAGGGACTAAGCCACTACCTAAACACTATACATGGACTGACCCTGGACTCTGACCTCATAAGTAGCAATGAATATCCTAGTAAGAGCACCAGTGGAAGGGGAAGCCCTGGGTCCTGCTAAGACTGAACCCCCAGTAAACGTGATTGTTGGATGGAGGGCAGCAATGGGGCAAGGATGGGGAGGGGAACACCAATAAAGAAGGGGAGGGAAGGGGTTAGAGGGATGTTGGTCCAGAAATCGGGAAAGGGAATAACACTCGAAATGTAAATAACAAATACTTAAGTTAGTAATAAAAAGTAATAAGAAAATAAATAAAAAAAATGTTTCCTTCACCCAGGGTGGCCCACATCTCATAGTTTGTTGTGACGTTCTCATCAATAGAGTAGCAGGCCAGCAGGTCCTGCTCCATGATCAGGCCCTTCATGATATGACTGGAACCAAATTGCAATGAGGAATTAAAAATAGGACATTTGAAATAAAGAAAGAAATTAAAGACTTTTTAGAATTTAATGAAAATGAAGGTACAACATACCCAAACTTATGGGACACAATGAAATCTGTGCTAAGAGGAAAACTCATAGCGCTGAGTGCCTGCAGAAAAAAAACAGGAAAGAGCATATGTCAGCAGCTTGACAGCACACCTAAAAGATCTAGAACAAAAAGAAGCAAATACACCCAGGAGGAGTAGAAGGCAGGAAATAATCAAACTCAGAACTGAAATCAACCAAGTAGAAACAAAAAGGACCATAGAAAGAATCAACAGAACCAAAAGTTGGCTCTTAGAGAAAATCAACAAGATAGATAAACCCTTAGCCAGACTAACGAGAGGACCCAGAGAGTGTGTCCAAATTAACAAAATCAGAAATGAAACGGGAGACATAACTACAGATTCAGAGGAAATTCAAAAAATCATCAGATCTTACTATAAAAGCCTATATTCAACAAAACTTGAAAATCTACAGGAAATGGACAATTTCCTAGACAGATACCAGGTACCGAAGTTAAATCAGGAACAGATACACCAGTTAAACAACCCCATAACTCCTAAGGAAATAGAGGCAGTCATTAAAGGTCTCCCACCAAAAAGAGCCCAGGTCCAGACAGGTTTAGTGCAGAATTCTATCAAATCTTCATAGAAGACCTCATACCAATATTATCCAAACTATTCCACAAAATTGAAACAGATGGAGCACTACCGAATTCCTTCTATGAAGCCACAATTACTCTTATACCTAAACCACACAAAGACCCAACAAAGAAAGAGAACTTCAGACCAATTTCCCTTATGAATATCGATGCAAAAATACTCAATAAAATTCTGGCAAACCGAATCCAAGAGCACATCAAAACAATCATCCACCATGATCAAGTAGGCTTCATCCCAGGCATGCAGGGATGGTTTAATATACTGAAAATCATCAACGTGGTCCATTATATAAACAAACTGAAAGAACAAAACCACATGATCATTTCATTAGATGCTGAGAAAGCATTTGACAAAATTCAACACCCCTTCATGATAAAAGTCCTGGAAAGAATAGGAATTCAAGGCCCATACCTAAACATAGTAAAAGCCATATACAGCAAACCAGTTGCTAACATTAAACTAAATGGAGAGAAACTTGAAGCAATCCCACTAAAATCAGGGACTAGACAAGGCTGCCCACTCTCTCCCTACTTATTCAATATAGTTCTTGAAGTTCTAGCCAGAGCAATCAGACAACAAAAGGAGGTCAAGGGGATACAGAATGGAAAAGAAGAGGTCAAAATATCACTATTTGCAGATGATATGATAGTTTATTTAAGTGATCCCAAAAGTTCCACCAGAGAACTACTAAAGCTGATAAACAACTTCAGCAAAGTGGCTGGGTATAAAATTAACTAAAATAAATCAGTAGCCTTTCCCTACACAAAAGAGAAACAAGCCGAGAAAGAAATTAGGGAAACGACACCCTTCATAATAGACCCAAATAATATAAAGTACCTCGGTGTGACTTTAACCAAGCAAGTAAAAGATCTGTACAATAAGAACTTCAAGACACTGAAGAAAGAAATTGAAGAAGACCTCAGAAGATGGAAAGATCTCCCATGCTCATGGATTGGCAGGATTAATATAGTAAAAATGGCCATTTTGCCAAAAGCGATCTACAGATTCAATGCAATCCCCATCAAAATACCAATCCAATTCTTCAAAGAGCTACACAGAACAATTTGCAAATTCATGCAGAATAACAAAAAACCCAGGATAGCTAAAACTATCCTCAACAATAAAAGGACTTCAGGGGGAATCACTATCCCTGAACTCAAGCAGTATTACAGAGCAATAGTGATAAAAACTGCATGGTATTGGTACAGAGACAGACAGATAGACCAATGGAATAGAATTGAAGACCCAGAAATGAACCCACACACCTATGGTCACTTGATTTTTGACAAAGGAGCCTAAACCATCCAATGGAAAAAAGACAGCATTTTCAGCAAATGGTGCTGGTTCAACTGGAGGTCAACATGTAGAAGAATGCAGATTGATCCATGCTTATCACCCTGTACAAAGCTTAAGTCCAAGTGGATCAAGGACCTCCACATCAAACCTGATACACTCAAACTAATAGACGAAAAACTAGGGAAGCATCTGGAACACATGGGCAGTGGAAAAAAATTCCTGAACAAAACACCAATGGCTTATGCTCTAAGATCAAGAATCGACAAATGGGATCTCATAAAACTGCAAAACTTCTGTAAGGCAAAGGACACTGTGGTTAGGACAAATTGGCAATCAACAGATTGGGAAAAGATCTTTACCAATCCTACAACAGATAGAGGCCTTATATCCAAAATATACAAAAAACTCAAGAAGTTAGAGCGCAGGGAGACAAATAACCCTATTAAAAAATGGGGTTCAGAGCTAAACAAAGAATTCACAGCTGAGGAATGCGGAATGGCTGAGAAACACCTAAAGAAATGTTCAACATCTTTAGTCATAAGGGAACTGCAAATCAAAACAACCCTGAGATTTCACCTCACACCAGTGAGAATGGCTAAGATCAAAAACTCAGGTGACAGCAGATGCTGGCGAGGATGCGGAGAAAGAGGAACACTCCTCCATTGTTGGTGGGATTGCAGACTGGTACAACCATTCTGGAAATCAGTCTGGAGGTTCCTCAGAAAATTGGACATTGAACTGCCTGAGGATCCAGCTATACCTCTCTTGGGCATATACCCAAAAGATGCCCCAACATATAATAAAGACACCTGCTCCACTATGTTCATCGCAGCCTTATTTATAATAGCCAGAAGCTAGATAGAACCCAGTTGCCCTTCAACAGAGGAATGGGTACATAAAATGTGGTACATCTACACAATGGAATATTACTCAGCTATCAAAAACAACGAGTTTATGAAATTCGTAGGCAAATGGTTGGAACTGGAAAATATCATCCTGAGTGAGCTAACCCAATCACAGAAAGACATACATGGTATGCACTCACTGATAAGTGGCTATTAGCCCAAATGCTTGAATTACCCTAGATGCCTAGAACAAATGAAACTCAAGACGGATGATCAAAATGTGAATGCTTCACTCCTTCTTTAAAAGGGGAACAACAATACCCTTGGCCGGGAAGAGAGAGGCAAAGATTACAACAGAGACTGAAGGAACACCCATTCAGAGCCTGCCCCACATGTGGCCCATACATATACAGCCACCCAATTAGACAAGATGGATGAAACAAAGAAGTGCAGATCGACAGGAACCGGATGTAGATCTCTCCTGAGAGACACAACCAGAATACAGCAAATACAGAGGCGAATGCCAGCAGCAAACCACTGAACTGAGAATAGGACCCCTGTTGAAGGAATCAGAGAAAGAACTGGAAGAGCTTGAAGGGGCTCGAGACCCCATATGTACAACAATGCCAAGCAACCAGAGCTTCCAGGGACTAAGCCACTACCTAAAGACTATACATGGACTGACCCTGGACTCTGACCTCATAGGTAGCAATGAATATCCTAGTAAGAGCACCAGTGGAAGGGGAAGCCCTGGGTCCTGCTAAGACTGGACCCCCAGTGAACTAGACTGTTGGGGGGAGGGCGGCAATGGGGGGAGGATTGGGAGGGGAACACCCATAAAGAAGGGGAGGGGGGATGTTTGTCCGGAAACCAAAGAATTATTATTAAGTATTAAATAAATTTAAAAAAATAAAAAAAATCAAAGACCCACGTGTTCACACACGCAGGAAAACAATTAATACACTAACCTAGAAGCCATGATGTGTACACAGAAGACTTAGTGCAGACCTGTGCAGGCCCTGTGCATCCTGCCTCGGTCTCTGTGAGTTTATTCGTGCATTGACTGTGCTGATTTAGAGAGCCTTGTTTTCTTGGTCTCCTCCATCTTAAGCCTGCTTCCTCTTCTGTAGGGTTTCCTGAACCCAGAGGAAGGGATTTGATGCAGACATCCTGTTTAGAGCTTCTCTAAGGATGCCTACTAAGATATTGATCTGTGAGTATAGCAAACTGTCATTAGGAGCCATTTTATTGCTAGACTTTTGGTCTTTTTTTCTTTTTAAAAAAATTTTTAAAACAGTGGTATTTGGTTTTACCTTAGGTCTCTAAACTATCTAGTCTCAGGCTCTTGGTCATGCAAGCAGGGTCAGGATTAGATTCCATCTCATGGAGTCAAATCAGATATTGGTTTGTTGCTCCCACAGCTTTGTGTTGCTGTTGCCCTAGCATGTTTTGCAGGTGGGCAACCATTGTAGATCAAAGGGTTTGTAGCTGGGTTGATGTTTTCATTCATTGTTTTTTTGGTAGTGTGGGGAGTACCTTCCTGTCAGAGACACTAGAACATAGGGATGAAGGCTATATATGGGCATCAATTCAATTCTGTAGGTTCAATGAGTTATATAGGTGGTGTCTTCAGCAATGGGGCCTCGCTGTCAGTTTGTGAAGAGCAACCTGAAGTCTTGAAAAAAGCCTGGGCTGTTTGGAAATACCCAGGGAATCCCTTTGGTCAACATCTCAGTTATATTTAACTAACCATGCTACATACATGCTGGCAAAACACTCATAATACAAAATAAACACTTAAAATATAAGAGTAAATAAAATTGTTTTTTTTTAAATCAGGGACTATTGTTGAAAGTTATCAAATAGGTTTTATGTGTCTATTGAAATGTTAATTTGATTTCTTTCCTTTATAATTCATTATTGTGAATTATGCCAATTACTTCTGAAATGTTTAGCCGATCTGAAATCACAAAATAATTTGTACTTATTATATTATATATGTGCATGTGTATATTCATATGTTTTTTAAACAAATTTAGTATATTTTTAAAATTCTGTTTTCATGAGGAATACTATTTTGGTGCAAAAGTTATGTTGTCTTTTTTTTTAAAGATTATGGTTTTGTTCAGTCTTCTTCTGTGTTCAGAAGTAGTTTGTATAGGAAAAGTGTCATTTATTCCCTAAATGATTGAGAGTGTTTACCAATAAAACCATCTGGGTATGGGGTTTTCTTATCAAAAAAAAAAAATAGGACATTTAAAATCATGCACAAGACAATGTTTCTAGCTACAAGTACCTCAAGAAGACAGGAGAAACAATTGAAAATATGTTAGATATGACATTTTGGTATGTTCATCTGACCATCCATAACAAATATTTTCATTCAATCATTACACACCATCACTGTTTGCAGTTAAAAATTGCGGCCCTTATATTTCATGACACTTACAGCCCCTTACCATGATACTACAGCACTGCAGCAGTATCAAGAGAAAACTTCCTTGGAAAGGGGAATAGTTGTCACAGTCATAAATTTATAAATATATTAAAAAGTTAAAAAATATGTTAGACAACCTATTCAAGCACATTGAATGCTTGGGAAGACAGCGAAATACCTTCTAAAGCAGTACATGCAAACTGTGGGCCGGATCATGTTGACAGGGACCAACTGCAAACTAAATGAACAAAACAAAGGATCACAGACAGTAAGAACTGTTCATTGAAAAGGACAGCCTCCTTCTCCCCTGATCTCAGCATTCACTGTGAACCTACACACCACGAAAATCAGTTTCAAGAGGAGTTGATAATAGAACAGACACTTCAAAACTCTGTGTCCAGGCTGGGGAGCTTGCTTTGGAGTTCACAATGTCTATGATTTCTGCAGAGGACCTGCAGCACAATGTGTCATGTAGAAAGGTTATACAAATCTTTTTTAGGTAATATTATTTATGACCTTTGAATGTCAGTACAGGGTATCATATTTTCTGGAAGTGCAACTACACGTAGTTTTAATGAGAGTATTGGTTTGTTTAAAAACCCAATTACTGAATGTGAACACATTATTGTTTTAATTTCAGGTGTGGGATAGAAACTCACAACCATGTCCAACTTCAGTTCCAGAAAATCTGCTTTCCTCTTCTGACATCCACAGAAGACACCAGGGACATGGTGCTCAAACATACATAAAGGCAAATACTTATACATATGAATGAAAATAAAGTTCTCTAACAACTTAAAATTAATAAAAAGTAGTATGGAAGATAATAAAGAACACGGAAAAATTAAATGCATAAATCAACACAGCAAATATGCAAATCACAATGAAAAGATAAATCAAAGTCACCAAAGTGGAGAGAAATCCACTATGTCAATGTTTAACCACTCCTGGAAGTTCCAATAGAAGATCTCAGCAGCATTGGACTCTAGTAGCTTTTCAACCAAATGGCAACTTACTTCAGTACTCTAAGAGCAGGAGACAATTTCAGGCAGATCTGTAAGTAGATAGGTATCTATGACGTCCTACAATGCTTCCTTGTGATGTCAGGGCAAAAATGGACCAATGGTGGCTAGGTACAGCCCACTGGTTTTTCTGGCTTTCTGTTTCCAAGATTCTTCCTCAGTGGGGCAACAGAGGGCTGCTTACACTCAAATATCTCTCTCCAATATTGTCCATTGACCCATTTTTTCCTGCTAGGCCCACAGCCCAAGGTCCTTAATTTTCCTCAAAATGTGACACTGGGTGGGAACAATGTTCAAACACTGGACATTCTGTGGGAACTTTGACACTGAAACTTTAATATGGACCCTTTCTATGTTAAACATAAAACAAGAAATCCTAAGAATGTCAATGAACTCCAGAGCTTGGTCTGCCCTCATGTATGGGCACTGGAATGCACTAGCTAGTAGATGGAGAGTGTTTTGTTTTTCACTTGGAATCCAACTTTTATAACATTTTAATAACTTGTGTCTATACTCAAAGTATTCAATTTGTTATTTTTAAAATCAGATTAATGGGTGGTAAAGGATGTTAGATCCTTACTAAATTGGGAGTTGTGACAAAATATTGTTTTCTGTTGTACCCCAGGGCATAAAACCATAATCTGTGGGGCTGCAAGGAAGAGGACACCATTCATCCCATGTCCTTATTAGGCCTGAGTCTTCTTACCAAAGCCCATGAACCATAGACGGGGGGCTGACATGTTTAAGTTGACCACGGAAATACCTGTCAGCCAGGACAGTATAAACAACAGATATGAGAGATGGAGCAATATTCTGGCAACATAGGCCTTTCTACTTTCAAACAGATGTGAAAGATGTAGCAATATCCTGACAACATAGGCCCTTCTACTCTGAAAATACGCCTTAGTTTGGTCCTTACAAACAACAAAAATTGATTGCATGTGCATCTGAATGTTGGCATGGCTAGAGCAAGATAACAGACTGCATAACAGAGTTGGTTTTTAATTGGCATTGCGGATGTATTGTAAGATAGTCAAGAAATAGTATGAAATCATTCTATACATCCCTTTAGTAAAGGCCACATGTTCTGCACTGTAGCAAGTCTCTAGTACTTGTGAGTTCCAAAATATTACTACTGTTGTAATGAGGTTGAAGTTTGAAAAATCAGTTGGCAGAACACAGACATGTATACAACACATCTAGACATGATCAACTTAGCTGTGCGCTGCCTGATCAGAGCCCTCCAATGTCAGCTTACAAACATTTTTAAAGGGGGAAAGTCAGTAGAGTCTCATAAAGATGAGCCCACACTAATTATAAAATTTTTGAAAGTGAAGGCGTGAAGATCAACATTCAAGCCAACTTTGGGTATATAGTGATGGTGAGGCCAGCATGTGCTCCAGAAGAGCCTGTACCATGAAACCTAAAAGGAAAACAAACAAACAAAAAAAGAAAGGAGTGCTTTGGTTTTGTGCATGATCTACATTCCCAATGCTTCAAACATTAATGGTTGTTGCTACACATAGGCATAGCCACAGATGAGTGACACATCAATGACTTAGGTGCAAGAGCTGTGGTCAACCTTTCCATGTACTTGAAGATATGCTGCTGTCAACTCCTACCACAAGTCTTTAAATTTATACATTAATGGTACCTCAATGGACACACCCAGAACCAGCTACGTGATAGATGCCAAGTCACTGAACTGTAGTATATCAGAGGCCAAGGGGAACATTCTCTGTTAATAAAATGCTCACCATCATTTAGACAGAGCATATGATGGCAAATTCCACACTAAACATTAGGTAGCAATTTGAACAAGCAAAACCATCATACAATAAAGAGGAGACACAGGTACTGTTCACCAATGAGCACCAAAGCCTTTCTTTCCAGTAGTCTAATCAGAAAGTCATAGAAGATAGAAACACCCTCTGATCAACATCTTGGAGAACAGGAAGGAACCTGAAATGTGATTCGCTGCTGTGCCATGAAGTTTTTGCTCCCCACTGTCTCCCTTCTAACAGATGAAAAGCCTAAGACTCAAGAAAGAATTTTACTCAAGTCTAGGTTGTAAATTTAGGGAGAATCGTTGACATTAAAATTTCCCTGTGTTTTTCCAAAGAGGCAGATGTTTGGAGGTAGGTTCGGTGGAGAGCTGGGCAAATCATTTCAAAACTAGGCAACTTTTGTTCCTGGACATGTTTTTTAAGCTCCTTATCCAGTAGAAGTCAAGGGCACAGGCATGATACTTAGCTTTAAAAAATCATTATTGCCTTTACCTCCTGTGCATAAAAACATACCAGCTTTAGTGCAGCATTCACCCTCCTTAAGGCAGACTATAATCCCTAGAATGACAGCTACAGACAGATGTACCCAGATAGATAGTGGGTCAGACTATGGTGGTCCACCAAGGAAAGTTCTTTCTGGAAATAAAAAAATGGCTCTATTTGGATTTACCTTTCCTCTGTCCTTGGATACTTTTTAGATGCCCACTTGCATAATTAGTATCAAAATAATGGGATTTGAGCATTGCCTTTGCCCCGTACATGGAATCATGTCTTTTGCCTTTTTGATCCTAAAATAACCAGCTAGGAGGAGGCATTCTTCTGAAGCATAGAGACACAATGGTGGCCTTGCTTAAGAGACAATCTAACAGGAAGATTTGGAATAACTCATCCTGTACTTGGAAACTCAATGAACAAAAAAGGGAAACCCTGAGGGAATTAGAAGATCTGGTCAAGAGGCAGGGTGATCAGGGAGTGGAAGGTGGTCAAAGTTCTTCATGTGCATGTATGGAAAAATTACTGTGAGATTGCTCATGTTGTGTAGTTAATATAAACTAATGTTCCTACAGTGAAAGAAATAAAATCAAGCAAAGTAAGACATTTAAATGGAGTCAAAATCTAATTAATAGAGAAAATAAAAATGTTTAGAATCATACTTTAAACTAAGAAAGGACAGGAGGAGAACAATTGTTTAAATCCATAAAACAAAAACCTCCAAACAGAAACATAGAAATTTCAAGGAAACTCACTATGTTCAGACTCAACAATTCATGAAGAACCATATGCAGTGGCTCACGATCCCTGATATTCCAAATACTCTCCAACCAACAGCAAAAGCATTCACTGCAGGAATTGAAAGTCGGCAGGTCAATGACCTCACAATGGTACTCTTTGAGGTCAAAGCTGAAATGGAACAATGATGACTGGGCACAACCCACAGGTTTTCTTTGCATTGAGCACTAGAGATCTGAAAATATGTTCAGTGAAACAGTAGAGACCTGAGCAAGATGCTTATAACTAGTTATCAATCCCTAGATTCCCCTATGACCAATTTCTCTCTGCTGAGCTATATTTCCCAGACTTCCTACAACTTGGCCAAACAGGGCCACATGCTAGGGTTCAATTTTCAAATACATGACACTTTCTTGGATAGTTGATAACCAAACTCCAATAAAGACCCTTTCAACTTTAATAATACTAGGTGTAATCATTTGAATTGCAACAAGCTGTAGACTATATCCTTCATTGTATTATTCACACAGTATTGTGTGCTTTCTCTTGCTGGAATTTAAAACACCATGACCAAACAGAACTTGCTGAAGAAAGGGTTTATTTAGTTTAAACATCCCAAAATAGTCTATCATGAGTAGATTTTATGGAAGAGACTCATGATAGGACTCTTAAGGCAAGAAACAAGGAAGGAATGCCATGGAATAAAGCTGCTTACTAACTTGCTGTCCTTGACGTTGCCTGTTTATGTATATATACATATATACAGCCATGACCTTGTACCTAGGAGTATCAATCAATCATGATGCTCTCCTAGAGATTATAAGCCAATTAAGATCCTTCTTCTTCCTCAGATTTCTGTAGTTTATATCAAGTTGCCAAAGCCTAAATGACACAAGCTAACATTCATATATTAGTGGATGGATAACATGGTTCACTTTCACTTGGACCCTAACATTCAGTTATACCTGTTGGTTTATAGAACCTACTTCATCCATCCCCATAAAAATTGCTTTGTTAATTAGACTCAGAGTAAAAAGAGTAAAATGGTAGCTTCTGACTGACAATGCGATGCTGTGTCAAAATTCTCTGTTGCTTGGGACGCTCTAGGGTAAGTGACTATCCTCTATGGGCTAAGACAAAGATACTTTGTCACATTTTCACCATAAATTCTTCATCTATTTATTCAGCACACAGAAAGCTAGGGTCCTAGAAGGCAGTGTATTTATATGTCCAAAGAGGTAGAGAAAAAAATACATTGAACAATGGTCATTCTGAAATCTTCAACGTGGAAGGGAAAGTCACATATAATTTCCTCAATGAAACCTACTCTTCCCAGGCACATTTTGAGAAAGTAGAGCAAAGCAAAATAAAATAAAATAAAATAAAATAAAATAAACCCTCAAACCAAACAGCAACCAAAATAGTTGAGAATGTAAATGAAGATTCACTGTGTACTTATAGGCTCACACAACTCCAAAATGGCTTCTCTTGTCATGTTTGGATAACTTTAGTTCCCAAGGCCCCTTTTATGATTTTTATCTCAATTTGTTTCTCCAGTAATTCTGGAAGATAAATACTAAAATAGTTGTGCTTTTCTCATTCTAATCCCTTAAAATCATCATGTTACTACTTCAGAATTATTAGTCATTGCCTTCAGCATCAATGCCATCTCCCATTATTAGGGCTCTTTTTTTTATTAAGTTGAGTATTTCTTATATACATTTCGAGTGTTATTTCCTTTCCCGGTTTCCGGCTCTTCTGGTTGTAATTTCTGACCTCCAGTCTCTCACAGACATTCTTTACCTTGTAATATTTCTTATGCTTGTTAGGCACTGTCATCTTATGACAAATCAACAAGATTCCATGTCTATTTGCAGCTCTGAGGAAGCTCTAGAGGATGACATTTGATTCTGGTCAGTGATTAGACCCTGACTATCTCTTAGTGGTGATCTGTCAGATAGAGAGCATTAGTGGATTAATGACTGTTCTGAGCCATACTAGTGTTAGAACAAGACATCTTTGATCTCACAGCAGGCTGAATTCATCCCAAAACCTGGTCAACTGTATGTGTGACCAGAAGAGTTTAAACTTAACAAGCCTGCTCCCAATCTATATAGGGTGGTACTACTATTGTATAGAATTAGACCTTCTGGAAAACAATGCTCTTTATTGTGATAGCCAAGGGAAGGGTCACTCATGGGACTGAAGGAGGTGAGTGATCTTTTCTAATTTAGGGTCTTTCTTAAGTTAGGTTTCTGAAGCTGTGGTAAACACCATGCATAAAACTAAGCCAAGAAGAAAGAAAAAAGAGTTCTTTTCCTCCTACACTTTCCATGTAAAGTGACTGTAAAATGAGGAGCCACAGCAGAAACCTAGGGTCAAGAACTGTAGCCAAGACCACAGGTAAAGTTTTGTTTATGGCTTACTCCCTCTGGCATTCTACCTTCCTTATACTAAGCTACTAGGAACCACCTGCCCAGGGATCTCATTACCCATAGAAAAGAGGCTAGGCATTAATACCCCAATTAACAATTAAGAAAATGCCCTATAGGCATGCATTCCGGCCAGTCTTGTAGGCAAGTTTTTAGTAGTAGTAATAGTAGTAGTAGTAGTAGTAGTAGTAGTAGTAGTAGTAGTAGTAGTGGTAGTAGTAGTAGTAGTAATCATGCCTGTTGAGTCCTGGGAGACTAATGTTACCATGGTGTCTGGGAGACTCTGGGGGCTATCCCCAGCTCCTAACTCCTCCCCTGCTACACATTTTTTTTGTTTGATTACCTGACTTCTCATATCTCCTTGAGATCCTAAAGCTGTGTAGCTTATTTCCCCCTCTGTTCTCCCTCCTGGTTCCACTATCACTCCACCTCCCACAATCATCCTGTTACACACTCAATACAGGACTGAAGCGTTACACCCTGGTCTTCTCAATTTTTTTCTTTATTAACTTGAGTATTTCTTGTTTACATTTCGATTGTTATTCCACTTCCCGGTTTCCGGGTGAACATCCCCCTAACCCCTCTTCTTCCCCTTGTCTATGGGTGTTCCCCTCCTCATCCTCCCCCCATTACCACCCTCCCCCCAAGAATCACGTTCACTGGGGGTTGAGTCTTGGCAGGACCAAGGGCTTCCCCTTCCATTGGTGCTCTTACTAGGCTATTCATTGCTACATATGCAGTTGGAGTCAAGGGTCAGTCCATGTATAGCCTTTGGATAGTGGCTTAGTCCTGGAAGATCTGGTTGATTGGCATTGTTGTTCATATGCAGTCTCAAGCCCCTTCAAGCTCTTTCAGTCCTTTCTAAGATTCCTTCAATGGGGGTCCCTTTCTCAGTTCAGTGATTTAATGATGGCCTTCGCCTATATATTTGCTGTATTCTGGCTGTGTCTCTCAGGAGAGATCTACATCGGGTTACTGTCAGCCTGCACTTCTTTGCTTCATCCATCTTATCTAGTTTGGTGACTGTATATGTATGGGCCACATGTGGGGCAGGCTCTGAATGGGTGTTCCTTCTGCCTCTGTTCTAAACTTTGCCTCCCTATTCCCTCCCAAGGGTATTCTTGTTCCCCTTTTAAAGAAGGAGAGAAGCATTCACATTTTGGTTATCCTTGTTGAGTTTCCTGTGTTCTGTGCATCTAGGGTAATTCGAGCATTTGGGCTAATATCCACTTATCAATGAATGCATACCATGTGTGTTTTTCTGTGATTGGATTACCTCACTCAGGATGATATTTTCCAGTTCCATCCATTTGCCTATGGTCCTCCCACTTTTTATGCACCAAATGTTCTGTGGATTGTATTTTGGGCATTGTGGCCTTTTGGATTAACATCTACTTATTAGTGAGTACATACCATGAATATTCTTTTACATCTGGGTTCATCACTCAGGATGATATTTTCTTATTCCATTTATTACACTGTGAATTTCATGAAATCATTGTTTTTACTGCTGCATAGTATTCCAATGTATATATTTATCACATTTTCTGTATTCATTCTTTTGTTAAAGGACATTTGGGTTATGTCCAGCTTCTGGTTTTTATAAATAAGGCAGATATAAACATAGTACAGCATGTGTCTTGTTGAATGTTGGAGCATCTATTGAGTACAGTACCAGGAGTGGATAGTTGGGTCCTCAATTATAACTATTTCCAATTTTCTCAGGAACTACCAAACTGATTTCCAAAGTGGTTTGACCAGTTTCCAATCCCACTATCAATGGAAGAGTGTTCTTCTTTCTCTGCATCCTCTCTACCATCTGCTTTAAATGCATTTTTAACTTAGCAATTCTGACTGGTGTGAGGTGGAAATTCAGGATCATTTTGATTTGCATGTCCCTAATGATTAAGATGTTGAACATTTCTGCAGGTTCTTCTCAGCCATTTAAGATTTCTTGGTTGAGAATTCTCTAAATATGTACTCTACTCTTTAATAGGATTATTTTGTTCTCTGGTGGATACCATCTTGAATTTTTTGTTCATTTTGGATATTAGCTAGCCCTCTATCGGATGTAGGGTTGATAAATATCATTTCCCACTCGGTGGCCTGCCATTTTGTTTTATTGACAAGATTCTTTGCTTTACAGAAGTGTTTCAATTTTATGAGGTACAATTGTTGACTGTTGTTCTTAAAACATAAGTCATTAGTGTTCCATTCAAGAAGTTTTTCCCTGTGCCTAAGTACTCAAGGCTGTTCATCACTTTGTCTTCTATTAGATTCAGCATATCTGGTTTTATGTGGAAGTTCTGGATCCACTTGTACCTAGCTTTGTATAAGGAGTTAAAAATGGATCAATTTGCATTCTTCTACTTGCAGACCACCAGTTGAATCATCACCATTTGTTGAGCATACTTTCTTTTTTTTGCCACTGGATAGATTTAGCTTTTTGTCAAAGAACAAGTGACCATATGTGTGTGGGTTCATTTCTGGGTCTTCAATTCTATTCCATTAGTCTTCTTCCCTATATCTGTACCAATTTCATGCTGTTTTTATCACTACTGATCTATAGTATAGCTTGAAGAGAGGATCTGGAGGTTCCCAGAAATGCTTTCATTGATGGGAACATTTTTTGCTACTAATGGATTTTTCCTATTTCAAATAAATTTGAGAATTGTTCATTCAAACTTTATGAAGAATTGAGTTGCAATTTTAATGGAGATTGCATTGAATCTGTAGATTGCTTTAGGTAAGATGGACATTTTTACTATATTAATCTTGCTAATCCATGAGCAGGAGATATCTTTTCGTCTCCTGAAATCCTGTTTGATTTATTTTTTTGTGGGACATGAAGTTCTCTTTGTGAAGAAATTTGACTTGCTTGGTTAGAGTCACAGCAAGATATTTTATATTATTTGTGACTTTTTTGAAGGCTGTTGTTTCCTATTTCTTTCTCACATCTTTTATCCTTCGATTAGAGGGAGGCTACTCATTTGTTTGAGTTCATTTTAAATCAAACCACTTTGTTGAAGTTGTTTATGAGCTGTAGGAACTCTCTGGTAGAATCTTTGCAGTTCCTTACGTGTACTATAATATCCTCTGCAAATAGTGATAACTTCCCTCCCTCCCTCTCAAATTGTGTCCCTTTGATCGATCTCTTTTTGTTGTCTAATTGCTTTGGCTAGAACTTTGAGCACTATATATAATATGTTGTGAGGTAAGGGGAAACCTTGTCTTGTTCCTGATTATAATGGGATTGCTTTGAGGTTTTATTTTTTCCATATGGTTTGATTTTGGCTACAGGTTTGCTATATATTGTTTTTATTATATCTAGGTATGTACCTTGATTTCCTGATCTCTTCAATAATTTTATAAGAATGGGTGCTGTATTTTGTCAAAGGCTTTTTTTAGCATCAGTGAAATATCATGTGTTTTTTTTTCCTTTCAGTTTGTTTATATAGTGGATTACATTGATGGGTTTCCACATATAGGACCATTCCTGCATTCCTGGGATGAATCCTGCTTGATCACAGTTGTCTTATTCAGAGTTTCTATTACTGCACTCACATAATGTAAAAGAAGCAAGTTGAGGAGGAAAGGGTTTATTCAGCTGACACTTCCATCTTCATCACCAAAAGGAATCAGAGTCGGGAAAGGAAACAAGCAGGTCAGGAAGCAGGAGCTGATGCAGCGGCCATGAAGTGATGTTATTTACTGGCTTGCTTACATCCCCTGGCTTTCTCAGCTTGATTTCATATAGAACCCCAGACTATCAGCCCAGGAATTGCACTACCCACAGGAGGCACTCCTGCTTTGATCACTAATTGAGAAAATGCCTTATTGCTGAAACTCCTGGGAGGCATTTCCTCAAGTGAAGCTCTTTTCTCTGTGATAACTCCAGCTTGTGTCAAGTTGACTCACAACAAACCAGGACATTGTGAGATTATCCTTTTGATATGTTCTTGGATTCAGTTTGTAAGAATTTTATTAAATATTTTTGCATCAATATTTATCAGGGAAATTGGTCTGTACTTCTCTTTTGTTGATGGTTATTTTTGTGGTTTGGTTTGCAGTGTAACTGTGGCTTCATAGAAAGAATTGGGTAGTATTTCTTCTGTTTCTCTTTTATGGAATAGTTTGAGGATTATTGTTATTAGAACTTCTTTGAAGTTTTGATAGAAATCTGCACTAAAACAATCTGTTCCTTGGGCTTTTTTGGTTGGGAGACTTTTAATGATGATTTCTTATTCATTAGCAGTTATGAGAATGTTTAGATGGTTTGCTTGATCCTGATTTAACTTTAGTACCTGGTATATCTCTAGGAAATCATCCACTTCATTCAGGTTTTCCAACTTTCTTGACTATAGACTTTTGTAGTAGGTTTTGATTATTTTTTTAACTTCCTCCGTTTCTGTTCCTATATCTCCCTTTTCATTACTGATTTTGTTAATTTGGATAGGGTTTCTGTGCCCTATCATGATCTGGCTAAAGTTTTGTCTATCTGGTTGGTTTTCTCACAGAAGTAGCTCCTAGTTTTTTTTTAGGTTTTTGTTTTGTTTTGTTTTGTTTTTGTTTTTGTTTTTTGATTCTTTGTGCAGTTCTCTTTGTTTCTACTTTGTTGATTTCTGTCCTCATTTTGATTATTTCCTGCCATCTACTTCTCTTGGGTGTATTTGTTCTAGAGTTTTCAGATGAGCTGTTGAGCTGCTAGTGTATGATCTTTCCAATTTCTTTATGGAGACCCTCAAAGGAGTTATGAATTTTCTTTCTAGCAATGTTTTCATTGTGTGCCATAAGTTTCAGTATGGTGTGCCTTCATTTTCATTGATTACAAAAGTCTTTATTTTTTTAATTTATTCTCTGACCAAGTTATCATTGAGTGGATCATTGTTTAACTTACATTTTTGTGTGGGCTTTTTTGTCATTTTTGTTGTTATTGAAGATCAACCTTAGTCCATGGTGATCTCCTAGGATTCATTGTATTATTTCCATCATCTTTTATCTGTTGAGGCCTGTGTTTTTTACCAACTACATGGCCAATAATGGAGAAGGTTCCATTAGGTACTGAGAAGAAGTTATTTTCTTTTGTTTTAGGGTGTTATGTTCTATAGATATCGGTTAAATCCATTCAATTTATAACTTCTTTTAGTTTCACTGTATCTCTGTTTAGTTTCTGTTTCCATGATCCATGTTCATTAGTAAGCATGGGCGTTGAAATCTCCTACTATTATTGTGTGAGTTTCAATGGGTGTTTGAGTTTTAGTAATGTTTCTTTTACAAGTTGTGAATGCCCTTCATTTGTAACTCACATGTTCTGAATTCAGAGTTCATCTTGGTGGATTTTTCCTGTTGGCGATGCTTGTGTCTACAGCTCCTTGTCTCTTCCTTTGGTTTTCTATATCCAGTTTTGTCTCCCGTAGTGCTTTCTTTATTGTTCCTATTTCCATTTTCAAATCATTCACCTGTTCGATTGTGTTTTCTTGTAATTCTTTCAGGGATTTTTGTGTTTCCTCTCTAAGGGCTTCTGCTTGTTTTCTTGTGTTTTACTGAGTTTCTCTAAGGGAGTTCTTTATGTTTTTCTTAAAGTCTGCCATCATCATGATCAAACGTGATTTTAAATCTAGGTATTGCTTTCCTGGTGTGTTCAGGTAATCAGTTTTTGCTTTGGTGGGATAATTGGGCTCTGATGATGCCATGTAGTCTTGGTTTGTTTTGCTTGGCTTCCTTCACTTACATCTTGCCATTGGGTTGTCTCTGCTGTTACCTTTTTTGCTATTTCTGACAGTGGCTTGACCATCATATAGGCCTGTGTGTCAGGTATGCTATAGACCTGTTTTCCTCTTTTCTTTCAGCCAGTTATGGGAACAGAGTGTTCTGCTTTCAGACATGTAGTCATTCTTGTCCACTGGCTGTCAGCTGTCCCTGTGGGCAGGAACCAGAAGGGCTGCCCCTACTTCTACTGGGTCCCTGTGCGCAGGGGTCCCAGAAGGTGCTAGGTGTTTTCCTCTAGGGTCAGAAATGTGGGCAGAAAGTAGTCTCCTCTGGTTTGCTAGGTGTGTCTGCCCCTGTGAAGGTATAGCTCCCCTCCAACGGGATTTGTGTGCAGAAAGCTGTTTGACCTGGTCCATTCAGATCCGGGCACAGTCAGGGCTCCTGCAGATTGACTGTCCCTATCTTTCTGTGCCCAGAGACCCTATACAGTTTACTCTTGGGCCAGGGATATGGACAAAGTTGGACAAAAGTGAGAGTCTCTCCTGCCCTGCAGTCTCAGGATTGCCCACACGTCTGGGCAATCAGCTCTTTCTCCCACGGGGTTTGGGAGCAGATTTCCAGACTTTTTCTGTGAGATATTGACTTCTTTGTTATTGAGGGGTGTTTATTTGTATGCATCAAAATGCTGTAATCTGTTTGTATATCCAATCTGTTACTTTATATCTTCTTATAAGTGAGTTGAATTCATTAATATTGAGAGACGTTAAAGATAGATAATAGTTCCTATTATGTTTATTTTGTACATGGCATTATATGCATATCAAAAAATTTTTATTTTTATTTTAATTTGCTTATTAGCTTAAATCTTGCTCATTGAACTTCCCCCAGTCAGCCCCTCCCACAATTTTTTCCTGCTTCCTCTACCTGAAACTTCATGATTGGGTATCTTCCCCTGGGTATCTCCCTATCCTGACACTTTAAGTCTCTGCAATTCTAGGGTTCTGTTCTCCCAGTGAGATCTGAAACTAACTAGAAGAATATTTCGCAAGCAATACTTTTTGTCACACCCACTTTCAACAATAGCATCAAGTATTTAGTTGGTCAATTCTGACTTCTAAGAACAGATACCTCCACTATTGCACATAGCATAAAAATCTAAAATCAATAATGCACACACAGACATTAAAATGAATATTTCTATTGAATTATACAAGGCACAGAAAAAAAACTGATTTTCTTTTCTTTCCATTTTTTGTCTTTTTTCTTTTTAGTAAAAAGAGTTATTTTTTAACTAAATAATCTTACTAGACTTTTTCCTACCTCTTTTTTTCCCACGTCCTTCTCACATCCTTTTTCAACACTATACTTCTATCTCCCATTAGAAAGCTATCTTCAATGGAATATCTTTAGAATATTTTATATTAATGTAAAGTATACTTAGATAAAACAAATATTAACACATATGTATTGTGCACAAAAGAAGCCATGAAATCCAGATATTCATGTGTTCAAACACATAAGGATATCATTACAAAAATTAACTTGTAAGAAATAATGCATAAGCAAAGAACTTTAGGTTAAAAATAGATAGAAGGTAATTTATTTCTTCTCAAATATATGGGGGATAGATCTTGGGGGTGATATCTTAGAAGAGTGGGAAATTTAGTAGAATTTAAAGTCAATAAGTAAAAAAAAATTAAAATTTTAGGAACATAGAAATTGTTACTCTATTACGGATGGGAGAAGTATCTATATCTAATTTCAGATCTTGGTTTCCAAGGGTTACAAACTTATGAATTTTTTCAGCTGTCGCCTTGATCTCTCTCTCTCTTTCTATTTCTGTGTCTTGCTCTCTTTCTCTGTCTCTCTCTATTTCTGTCCATCTAGGTCTCTCTCTCTCTCTCTCTCTCTCTCTCTCTCTCTCTCTCTCTCCTCTCTTTCTCTATCTCTGTAAGATATTTCTATTTATTTAGAAAGCCTTGCTTTCTTGGTGTCCTCGATCAATTCTATCTCTCGCATTTTTTCTATTTCCTCTTCTGTGGTGTTTCCTGAAGCCTGAGGAGAGAGATAGTTGATGTGACATTGACTTTAGATTTCAAATTCTGACTCTGAGAATAAAGTCTCTTTGTTGTTCTCAGATTTCTTCCATCTGCTAATGAAGAAGGATTCTGTGTTGATGGCTGAAGAAAACACATATTTATAAGTATGATACAATAACACCACAAGTCTAAGCTATTAAGAATGAGGGCATCCTGAGTTTTGCAGGCAAATGGATTGAATTAGTAAATATCATCCTGAGTGAAGTAACTCAGACAACAAAGGAAATGCATGTTATTTACTCACTAATAAATGGATAATAGCCAAAAATATTAGTACAGAATACTCAAGATACAATCCACAGGACTCAAAAACTTCAAGTTAAAGGCCCCAAGTGAGGATACCTTAGTCCCACTTGGGAGGGAGAAAATAGTGACACAGTGGGGAGGGAAGAAGGGACATGATCTGGTTTGGGTGGGGAAAAAGGACTGAAGCCCTGAGGGCCAGCAGAAAGAGTGGAAATAGGCAACCTTGGGAGGTAGGTAATTGGAAGGACCCTTCAGTATGTAACAGAGACCTAGGAATTGAGAAACTCTTGGGGATCAAAGGTCAGTACCATAAGTGAAATGCCCTTGAGTGGGGAGATAAAACTTGTAAAGCCCATCTCCAGGAGAAAGACAGGGGACAAAGTGTGGGATGGTGATGATATCACACAGTCAACATTCTGACCCATAATAGTTTCTGGCTGAAAGAACTGAATCGATGGAAATGGAGAAGAGCCTGAGGAAAAGAAGGCCCAGCAACAAACCCAAAGTGGGATCCAGCTATAGGACAGGCCCCAAGGCCTGAAATTATTACTGAGTCTATGGAGTGCTCACAAAAATTGAACTATCATGACTGATTGCCTTGAAAAAGACCTAACAAGTAGCTGAAAGTGTCATGTATATATATATCTATATATATATATAGATATAGATATAGATATAGATATAGATATAGATATAGATATATAGATATATATATATGGAGAGAGAGATAGACAGACAGATACAGATATAGATATAGATATAGATATAGATAGATATAGATAGATATATAGATATAGATATATTTGCAACCAACTAATGAATAGAAGCTGCTCATCCATATGGTTGAATTAGGAAAAAGCTGGAAAAAGCCTAGGAGGATGGTCAGCAGTTTAAATTTAACATGTACACCCAGATATCTCAGACACTTGATCACTAACCAGGCAGCATACACCAAATGATATAAGGTTCCCAACACATATACAGCAGAGGACTCCTGAATATTGGTTCTGTCAGAAAATACTCACCTAAACCTCAAGAGACTGGAGGACTATAGGAGTCTGTTGGGGAGAGGGTGAGGGTCGGCGTATCCTCCTGGATGAGTGGGGAAAGAAAGGATGTATGCAATGTGGAACACTAGGAGGGTGTTCTAGGTGGAGAATAAAATCTGGAGTACAAGGAGTGTAAGAAGTAAGGGGAAAAGAACAAGTGACATATAAAGGCAGACCAATCAAAATCACACCAGACTTCTCACCAGACACTATGAAAGCCAGAAGATCCTGGACAGATGTCATACAGACCCTAAGAGAACACAAATGCCAGCCAAGATTACTGCATCCACCAAAACTCTCAATTACCATAGACGGAGAAACCAAGTATTCTGTGACAAAACCAAATTTACACAATATCTTTCTACAAATCCAGCCCTACACAGGATAATAAATGGTAAGGCCCAAAAGATGAAGGCAAGCTACAACCTAGAAAAAGCAAGAAACTAATAATTTGGCAACAAAACAAAGACAAAAAAGGCACACAAACATAATCTCACCTCCAAATACAAAGATAACAGGAAGCAAGAATCAACATCAATCTCTCAACATCAATGGATTCAATTCCCAAATAAGACACAGATTAACAAACTGGATACGTCATGAGGATCCAGCATTTTCTTGCCTATAGGAAACACACCTCAGAGACTAAGACAGACACAATCTCAGAGTAAAAGGCTGGAAAACAATTTTCCAAGAAAATGGTCTATAGAAGCAAGCTGGAGTAGCTGTTCTTATATTGAATAAATCAACTTTAGCCAAAAGTCATCAAAAAAGATAAGGAAGAGTGCTTCATATTCATCAAAGGAAAAATCCACCAAGATGAACTCTCAATACTAAATACCTATGCTCCAAACTCAAGGACACCTACATACATAAAAGAAATCATGTAAGAGCTGAAAGCCCACATTACACGTCACACAAAATTAGTAGGAGATTTCAACACCCACTTCTCATCAATGGACAGATCATGGAAAGAGAAATTAAACAGAGACATAGACAGACTAAGAGAAGTTAAGAACCAAATGGACTTAACAGATATTTATAGAACATTCTATACTAAAAAAAAGGATATACCTTCTTCTCACCACCTCATGGTACTTTCTCCAAATTTGACCATATAATTGGTCATAAAACAGGCCTCAACAGATGCAGAAAGTTAGAAATAAACCTATGCATCCTATCAGACCAACATGGGTTGAAGCTGGTCTTCAATAACAATAAGGAAAAGTATGCCATCATATACATGGAAATTGAACAATGCTCTACACAATGATAACATGGTCAATGAAGAAATAAAGAAAGAAATTAAAGACTTCTTAGAATTTAATGAAAATGAAGGTATAACATACCCAAATTATGGGAAAATGAAAGCCGGGCTAAGAGGAATTCTAATACCTATGAGTGCCTGCAGAAAGGAACAAGAGAGGGCATATATCAGCAGCTTGACAGCACACCTAAAAGCTCTAGACCAAAAAGAAGTAAGTACACCCAGGAGAAGTAGAAGGAAGGAAAGAATCAAACCCAGAGCTGAAATCAAGTAGAAACAAAAAAAGTCTATACAAATAATCAACAGAAACAAAAGCTGGTTCTTTGGAAAATCAACAATATAGACAAATCCTTAGCCAGACTAACCAGAGGAAACACAGTATATCCAAATTAACAAAATCAGAAATGAATAGTAAGACATAACAACAGAATATTAAAAATATTAAATTTAATATCACGGGATATTAAAAAACATAATGAGATCCTACTACAAAAGTCTACATTCAACAAAAATTGAAAATCTGGAGAAAATGGACAATTTCCTAGATAGATACCAGGTACCAAAGTTAATCAGGAACAGATAAACCATTTAAACAACCCCATAACTCCTGAAGAAATGAAAACAATCATTAAAAGTCTCCCAACCAAAAAGAGTCCAGGGAAAATGTATTCAGTGCAGAATTCTATCAGACCTTCACAGAAGACCTCATACCAATACTATCCAAACTACTCCACAAAATTGAAACAGATGGAGTGCTACTGAATTTCTTCTGCGAAGCCACAATTGCTCTTATACCTAAACCACACAAAGACCCAACAAAGAAAGAGAATTTCAGACCAATTTCCCTTATGAATATCAATGCAAAAATACTCAAAAAATTCTTGCAAACTGAATCCAAGAACACATCAAAACAATCATCCATCATGATCAAGTAGGCTTCATCCCTGGGATGCAGGGATGTTTTAATGTATGGAAAATCATCAACGTAATCCACTATGTAAACAAACTGAAAGATAAAACCCACATGATCTTTCATTAGATTCTGAGAAAGCATTTGACACAATTCAACACCCCTTCATGATAAAAAGTCCTAGAAAGAACAGGAACTCAAGGCCCATACCTAAACGTAGTAAAGGCCATATAGAGCAAACCAGAAGCTAATATTAAACTAAATGGAGAGAAATTTGAAGCAATCCCACTAAAATCAGGGACTAGACAAGTCTTCCACTCTCTCCCTACTTATTCAATATAGTTCTCGAAATTCTAGCCAGAGCAATCAGAAAACAAAAGGAGATCAAAGGGATACAGATTGGAAAGGAAGAAGTCAAAATATAACTATTTGCAGATGATATGATAGTATATGTAAATGATCCCAAAAGTTCAACCACAGAACTACTAAACCTGATGAACACCTTCAGCAAAATGGCTGGGTTTAAAATTAACTCAAATAAATCATTAGCCTTTCTCTAAACAAAAGAGACACAAGCCAAGAAAGAAATTACAGAAATGACACCCTTCATAATAGTCCCAAATAATATAAAATACCTCGGTGTAACTTTAACGAAGCAAGTGAAAGATTGGTATGATAAGAACTTCAAGACTCTGAAGAAAGAAATTGAGGGAGATCTCAGAAGATGGAAATATTTACAATGCTCATGGATTGGCAGGATTAATATAGTAAAAATGGGCATTATTACAAAAGCAATCTACAGATTCAATGCAATCCCCTTCAAAATTCCAATCCAATTCTTCAAAGCGTTAGTCAGAACAATTTGCAAATTCATCTGGAATAACGAAATCCCATGATAAATAAAACTATCCTCAAAAATAAAAGGACTTCAGGGGGAATCACTATTCCTGAACTTGAGCAGTATTACAGAGTAATAGTGATGAAAAATGTATGCTATTCGTACAGAGAAAGGCAGATGGACCAGTGGAATAGAATTGAAGACCCAGAAATGAACCCAAACACCTATGGTAACTTGATTTTTGACAAAGGAGTCAAAACCATCCAATGGAAAAAAGATAGCATTTTCAGCAAATGGTGGTGGTTCAACTGAACGTCAGCATGTAGAAGAATGCAGATCAATCCATTCTTATCACCCTATACAAAGATTAAGTCCAAGTGGATCAAGGACCTACACATCAAACCAGATTCACTCAAACTAATAGAAGAAAAAGTGGGGAAGAATCTCAAACACATGGGCACTGGAGAAAATTTCCTGAACAAAACACCAATGGCTTATGCTCTAAGTTCATGAATTGACAAATGGGATTTCATAAAACTACAAAGCTTCTGTAAGGCAAAGGACACTGCTGTTAGGACAAAACGGCAACCAACAGATTGGGAAAATATCTTTACCAATCCTACAACTGATAGAGGGCTCATATTCAAAATATACAAAGAAATCATGAAATTCTGCAGGGAGACAAATAACCCTGTTGAAAATGTGGTTCAGAGCAAAACAAAGAATTCACAGCTGAGGAATGCCAAATGACTAAGTAGCCCCTAAAGAAATCTTCAACATCATAAGGGAAATACAAATCAAAATAATCCTGAGATTCTACCTCACTCCAGTCAGAATGGCTAAGATCAAAAACTCCAGCAACAGCAGATGCTGGTGAGAAAGAGGGACACTCCTCCATTGTTGGTGGGATTGCAGACTGGTACAACCATTCTGGAAATCAGTCTGGATGTTCCTCAGAAAATTGGACATTGAACTACATTAGGACCCAGCTATACCACTCTTGGGCATTTACCCAAATGATGCACTAACAAATAACAAAGACACATGCTCCACTCTGTTCATAGCAGCCTTATTCACAATATCCAGAAGCTGGAAAGCACCCAGATGCCCTTTAACAGAGGAATAGATACAGAAAATGTGGTATGTCTACACAATGTAATACTACTCATGTATCAAAAACAATGACTTTCTGAAATTCATAGGCAAATGGTTGGAACTGGAAAATATCATCCTGAGTGAGGTAACACAATCACAAGAAAACACACATGGTATGCACTCATTGCTAAGTGGTTATTAGCCCAAATGCTCGAATTACCATTAATGTACAGAACACATAAAACTCAAGAAGGATGACCAAAATGCAATGCTTCACTCTTTCTTTAAAAGGGGAACAAGAATACCCTTGTGAGGGGATAGGGAAGCAAAGTTAACAGAGGCTGAAGGAATGCCAATTCAGAGCCTGCCCCACATGTGGCCCATACATATACAGCCACCAAACTAGATAAGGTGGATGAAGCAAAGAAGTGCAGGCTGACCAGAACCAGATGCAGATCTCTCCTGAGAGACACAGCCAGAATATGACAAATACAAAGGCGAATGCTAGCAGCAAACCGCTCAACTGATTATGGGACCCCCGTTGAAGGAATCAGAAAGGGCTGAAAGAATTTGAAGGGGCTTGAGACCTCATATGAACAACAATGCCAAACACCAAGGGTTTCCAGGGACTAAGCCACTACACAAATGCTATACAGGGGCTGACTCGGGTCTCCAACTGCATAAGTAGCAATAAATAGCCTAGTAAGGGCACCAGTGGAAGGGGAAGCTCTTGGTCCTGCCAAGGCTGAACCCCCAGTGAACGGGATTCTTGGTAGAGGTTGGTAATGGTTAGAGTATGGGGAGGGGAACACCCATATAGAAGGGGAGGTGGAAATGTTAGGAGGATTTTAGCCTGGAAACTGGGAAAGTGAATAACAATTGTAATGTAAATAAGAAATAACCAATTTAATAAAGATGGAGAAAAAATCTAGAGTATAAATATAAATAAATAAATAAATAAATAAATAAATAAAAACAAATAAATAAATGAAATGTGTAAAGATAAATGAAAATATTTCAGTGTGTGTGTGTGTGTGCGTGTGTGTGTGTGTGTGTGTTTGTCATTGTGATTTGCTTATAGTATTCACCCACTGTGATTTTCCTTCTCTTCTTTTCTTTCCCCACCTTCTCCATGCGCCCCCTTCATGAGAATTTCTTTAGGTTTTTTATTTGTTTGTTTGTTTGTTTGTTTTGCTTTCATTCCGTATATATGAGACTTGGTGTATGTTGAAAATTTTTAAGGTGTCTTTTCAAAAATTGCACATATCCATGAATGTGTATGAAATTATGTGTGTGTATATAGTGCCTGCAGGTACTTGGCCACATGGATATGGGTGCTATGGGTAGACATTTTTAGACAACTGGCAAGTGTGATAGAAAGCATTCTCAGGACTTCTTCTAGAGCAGCCAGTTCCACTAACTATTGATTCTTCTCTCTACCTCCATATTCTATACTTTTAATATCATTGTGACAGTTTCATTATTATGCAGCCAGTCTTATGTTGATAATAATACAGTTTTTTAGTTTTGTGTTGTTATGGCAAACATGAATACTTATACTCTGTTACATGTGTACCTCTGACTATGTCACCAGGGTTAACAGACACTGATGTTTGAGTTTGGAGAACCATGCAGTCTGCCATACATGATTGGTAGTTTGGTGTCCTGATTGAGCAGCTTTACATAGCAGAGAGTACTGTAAGTTCAGGGGTATTATCTATGAACATCATGTTTTTGGTTTTGAATGAATATGTTCATTAAGGACATAGCTAATAAGAGTAAATTAATAACTAGAAAATGATAGAAATAAATAGAACATATGATAGATAAATAGATGATAGACAGACCAATTGATCGATAAATACCTAGATACCTAGATAAATATATAAATAGCTACATAGATACATAGCAAAACATCATCAAATTTGACAGGAGAAGTCTCTTTAGGGCCACTAATTCTAGGTGCCATGAAGAACCAGAGAACATACCCTCAAGTGATATTGCCAGTTGAAAAAAATAATAATGGTTGGAAGTTTATATTGACAGATCAGGTTCTCATAACATCCAGCAGAAACCAGATCAGGAAGATGGAGTTAGTTGGAGCTCCCTATAGAGCTGTCTCTCTGTGGCTTATTTTCCCATTGTTCTACTGTAGTCTCATTTTCCCATCACAGCTACTTTTATATCATGGGGTAAGCAGTCATAAAATCTGCTTGAAATTGTTCAAGATTTTTCTGATCTCAAGGGCATGCTATCTTTACTCTTCAGCTGTTTTATTCTCCTCCATTCCTGTTACAGAACTATGGTTCAACCCATTTCTAGACAAGAACCCAAGAAGGCACTTGGTTTTGACATACTTGGATCTAAAATAGGGAAAAGGGACATCCTAAATTAAAGAGCCAGCTTTGTAAAGAACATTAATGTTTAACTGTATAACATTCATGACACACGGAGAAATGCCAGTGCTCTAGTGACAGTGAAAATCTTCTCAAATCAACATGCATTTCTTTAGGCCCTCAGACTTCTAAAAATATACATAATAATACTGGTGAAGAAATGACACAATGGCTAGGAGCATATCTCACTCTTGCAAAGAACCTGAATTCAATCCCAGACATTCATGTGGGGCTGCTCATGGACAGCTCTAATCCAACTGTGTGTATACTGAATACCTGTGAACTGTAGAGAAACCCACTGACACATAATTAAAAGCAAAAAAATATTGAAGGGTACATCCTATAAATTAAAATAATAAATTCAGACTATATATTGATATATTATGGCTTTTTCCCCATTCTCTAACTCAGTGCACCCAACCATATATCGAGCTCATCGAAAGAGAAAGCTGAGCCATGATTGACCTAGAAAGTTCAATGTCATTATTTGAAATTTCTTCTATGATGAATGTGATAATCTTGGGAACATTTTCATAATAAAGGGATGTGAAAAGATGCCACAAATTGTGTTCCTAAATGGTGTAGCTGGATTGGCCAGATAATTCTGCTGAAAAATTTAATGTTTTCCTGGTCCAAAGGCCTGCCTGGTGTTTCAAAACAAATACTCCTATAACTTCTACTTCTGCTTTCAAGATGTGAAACAATTGAAGACAACAAGATTGGCTGGTCTGATCTCCAGAGAGTGATCCAATCCCTCAGGTTCCATGGAGGAGGTCCTAAATCTATCTCAACCTGAGAAACTCATATTTGCTCAGAACAGCATACTATGATAGGGACTCCCAGCAGTAGACAGGGATAGAGACATTTCAGAACCCTGTGGAGGCTCTTTGGGACCCTGAGAATCAGGAGTCATGCCCCTCCAATGGATCTTTCATCTGAACTAAGGGACTATGTGAAGTAGGCCGGGATGGAGATATATCAGTTTCTCATGGCATCCGTATGTAAATAACAAGTGTACCCATTTCTCCTAACCTTTGCTCTGGACAATGACTTATAAATTTCATTTATGCATGAATGTCTTTCAGTTGGCCTTGATGTACATAATTATTGTATTTTACATGACTTTTCTATTTCTTTCTCCTTCTGCTCTGGTGAATTCTGTGAAACTAGATGTTCCTTGGTGTAATGAATATTAAACAATTAAAATTTGCGGCATAGCAGCACAGCACAGAATAGTCCTAATGGCCCAGGTGCATGCTCTGTGTTCTCATTTTGGAAAAAATATGTAATAACTGTACAATGGTAGTTCCAGATTAAAGCTTGACTTGCAAAGAATGTTTGCAGAAATTATTAGAAAATGAATTAGAACCAAGAATGGGACCCCAAGAAAGAAAAAAAAACTATTGACTTTATGAAATAAGTTTTGTACAACACTTGAGAGTGGTTCCTGAATAAGCAAGTATAGAATACATAACACTTATACTAGCAAAACTAATTCAAAACAATGTGGCTCAAAGAAGAGTCATTGTATGCAATGAACAGAAGCAGAAAGCTAACAGAACTATTGAGTTAAGGGTTAACTTAATTCTTTCTGGCCATTGACTGACATCTTTGCCCAAGTCACTTTTCATTAGAGATTAATAGGAAAATGCACGTATCTGACCTCAGAACTCTGAGCTCTGAAGTATAATTAGTTAAAAGTTAAAGTTTAAATTATGATGAGTTTGCAATTACTCTTATTTTGGCCACAGGCCTGGGAATAGAAGAAGTTTGAAACTTTAGGGAAAAAGTGTAATTCTTGATTCTTTGTGGGATGTTGTTATTCTTTCGAATTTGACTTGGAAATGATTATACATTTTTTAACTGCTTTTAGAGAATCAATAAAAAACTGGGGCAATAAAGAGTGAGAGAACTTGAGAAGAGCATGATAAGAATGAGTAAAGAAAGAATATGAGGAGTAATAAGAAGTGTGTGTGAGTGAAAGGAAAGAAAATGCGAGGTTTGTGTGGAGAAGTGTGTGTGATAGAGAGTGAAAAGAGAGTACATGTGGTATGTGAGAGATGTGTTGGAGATGTGTGTGAAGATTGGGCATGAGAGTGAAAGGGAAATAAACAGAGGTGTGTAGGAGTGTGGGAGTACATGAAAAGAAGAGCACACAGAAGAAGAGCAGAGTGCACAAGATAAAGCAGAGTGCATGCCACTTCAAGCTGTGAGTGAGTGAGTAGGAGAGAAAGAAAGCCAACAGTGAGAGAGGAGAGAAAAACTTTAAGCCTTGAACAATTGCCTGTCACTTTGCTCCCCAAAAGTAGTCTGTTTATTTATTGTGTACCTTCCAGATATCCCTGCTTCCAGTTGAGAACTCTGATCCTGTGTCCAGGCTGAACATAGGCATGCTTAGAAGTGATGGAATGAGGTTTCATCTAATAGGAGTAGGAACTGTGTCACGTGCACATGTGCTGCATGCAGAAACAGCCAGTGAAGGTATTCCTGAGCAGTTTGCTGAGGAAGAAGATACTTTGCAAATCATTTTTCCTTATCTTAGCTATGTTTGAGGCTTTTCAGAACTTTAAAGACAGGATTGAATGTGCAAATGTGAGAGCAATAACAGAATTCAAGGACAGCAAAACTCCACCACAAGGCAAACAGTACCATAGGAAAAGCACGGAAGTAATCTTCTTGTAACAAACCCAAAACAAGAGAGAAACAGAAACATTCTTCCACCTCTAACAACAAAAATAACAAGAAATAAAAATCACTGTTCCTTAATATCTCTTAAAGTCAAAGGAATCAGTTCCCCCAATAAAAACACATACAATAAGAGACTGGATACATAGAGATGATCCAGCATTTTGCCGCACCCAGGAAACACATCTGAGTAACAAAGACAACCAACACCTCAGTGTAAAAGACTGGAAATCAATATTCCAAGCAAATGGTCCTAAGCAACAAAATTGAGTAGCCATTCTAATGTAGAATAAAATTGACTTTCAAACAAAGCTCATCAAAATACAAGGAAGGAATCTTCATATACATCAAAGGAAATTTACACCTATCCTAATTACACCAGACTTTAAAAGCCAGAAGATATTGGGAAGATTTCATACAGACCACAAGAGAACACAAATGCCAGTCCAGACTACTATATCCAGCAAAACTCTCAATTACTATAGATTGAGAAACCAAGATATTCCATGGCAAAGCCAAATTTACACAGTATCTTTCCACAAGACCAGTCCTACAAAGGATAATAAATGGAAATCTCCAAGACAAGCAGGGAAACTCCACCCTAGAAAAAGCATGAAAGTAATCTCCTTGGAACAAGCTCATAAGAAGAGAACCACAAAAAGCATTATTCCACTTCTAACAACAAAAGTACAAGAAACAACAATCACTATTCCTTAATATCTATTAACATCAATAGACTGAATTCCCTAATAGAAAGACAACAGTAGATTAACAATCTGGATATGGAAAGAGGACCCAGCATTTTGCTGCATAAAAGAAACTTACCTCAGTGAAAAAGACCGAAATGACCTCAGAGTAAATGGCTGGAAAACAAATTTCCAAGCAAATGGTCTTAAGAGAAAAGCTAGATTAGCCATTTCAATATCAAATAAAGTCAATTTTCAACAAAAAGATACCAAAAAAATAAAGAAGGACACTTCATATTCATCAAAGAAAAAATCCACCAAGATGAACTCTCAATTCTCAATATCTGTGGTCCAAATGAAAGGACACCTACATTCACAAAAGAAATATTACTAAAATTCAAAGCACAAATTGTACAACACACAATGATAGTGGGAGACTTCAACATGAAAACGAAGGTAAAACATACCTAAAACTCGTAGCTCTGAGTGCCTTCCAATAGAAACTGGAAAGAGCATCCACTAACAGCTTGACAGCACACCTAATACTCTATAACAAAAAGAAGCAACTACACTAAAGAGGAGTAGACAGCAGAAAACAATCAAATGCAGGGATGAAACCAACCAAGTAGAAACAGAAACAACTATACAAAGAATCAGCAAAACCAGAAGTTGGTTCTTTGAGAATATCAACAAGATAGATAAACCCTTAGCCAGACTAACCAGAGGTCACAGACAGTGTATCAAAATTAACAAAATCAGAATTGAAAAGGGAGATATAACAACAGAATCTGATGATTCTACTACAAAAATCTATACTCAACAAAACTGGAAAATCTAGATGAAATGGACAATTTTCTAGACAAGTACCAGCTATCAAATTTAAATCAGGAATGGATAAAGCATCTGAACTGTCCTTAATGCCTGTAGAAATAGAAGCAGTTATTAAAAGTCTCCCAACCAAAAAGAGCACAGGACCAGATGGGTTTACTTTTGGATTCTATCAGATATTCATAGAAGACCTAATGCCAATACTGCCCAAAATATTCCATGAAATAGAAACAAACAGAACACTATCTGATTCCCACTATGAAGCCACAATTGAACCTATAATTAAACCACAAAAAGACACAACAAAGACAGAGAACTTCAGACTAATTTCCCTCATGAATATCAACACAAAAAATACTCAATAAAATTCCTGCAAACTGAATCCAAGAAAAAATGAAAATGATCATCCACCATGATCAAGTAGACTTCATCCCAGGGATGCAGTGATGGTTCAATAAATGGCAATCTGTCAATGTAATCCACTATGTAAGCCAACTCAAAAAGGGACTAAAAAACACAAGATCATCTCATTAGAGACTGAGACATCATTTGACAAAATTCAGCACCCCTTCATTTTAAAAGTCTTGGAAAGATCAGGAATTCAAAACCCATATGGAAACATAGTAAAGTCAACATACAATCATCCAGCAGCCAACATCAAACTAAATGGAAAGAAACTTGAAACAATCCCTTTAAAATCAGGGACTAGACAAGGCGGCCCATCCCATCAAGAGTTATTCAATATGGTACTCAAAGTCCTAGCCAAAGCAATCAGACAACAAAAGGAAGTCAAAGAGATACAAATTGGAAAGGAAGAAGTCAAAATATCACTCTTTACAGATGATATGATAGTATAAATTAACGATCCATAAATTCTACCAAAGGACTACTAAACTTGATAAACAACTACATCAATATGGCCAAGTACAAAATTAACTCAAATAAATCAGTAGCCTTCCTCTACTTAAGGGATAAACAGGCTGAGAAAGAAATTAGGACAATGACACCCTTCACAATAGTCAGAAATAACATCAAATAACTCAGTGTAACTATAACCAAGCAACTGAAAGATCTGTATGACAAGAACTTCAAGGTTGTGAAGAAAGAAATTGAAAATCTCAGAAGATGGAAAGATCCCCCATGCTTTTTGATTGGCAATATTAATATATCATAAATGGTCAGTTTGCCAAAAGCAATCTACAGATTCAATGAAATCCTGATCAATATTGCAACTCAATTCTTAAAAGAGTTAGAAATAGCAATTTGCAAATTCATTTGCAATAACAAAAAAAAACCCAGGTTAATGGAAACTAAAGTCAAAAAAAAAAAAAAAACAAAACAAAACAAAAAAAACCTGTGGGAACCACCGTCCCTGACCTCAAGCTGTATAGAAGTAGTAATACAAACTGCATGGTATTGATATCAAAACAGGAAGGTACATCAATGGAGGAAAATTGAAGAACCAGAAATTAACCCACACATAGGTGTATGGTCACTTGATCTTTGTCAAAGGAGCAAAAACCATCCAATGGAAAAAAGGTAGAATTTTCACCCAATGGTGCTGGTTCAAATGAAGGTCAACACGTAGAAGAATGCAAATCGATCCAATCTTATCACACTGTACAAAATTCAAGTCCAAATGGATCAAAGACTTCCACATAAAATCAGATACACTCAAACTAATAGAAAAAGTGTCAAAGAGCCTGGAACACATGGGCAATGGGGAAGATTTCCTGAAAAGAATACCACAGGCTTATGCTCTAAGAACAAAAACAAGAAATGGGACCTCATGAAATTGCAAAGATACTCTAAGCAGAGAACACTGACAATGGGATAGAATGAGAACCAATAGATTGGGAAAAGATCTTTACCAATTCTAAATCTGATAAACAGCTAACATTCAATATAGACAAAGAACGCAAAAAGTTAGATATCAGAGAGTCAAATAACTGTACCGAGCTAAACAAAGGATTGAGAGCTCAGGAAAATAGAATGGCTGAGAAGTACCTAAAGAAACATTCAACTCCTTAGTCATCAGGGAAATACAAATCAAAACAACCCTGAGATTACCCCTCACACCAATCAGAATGCTTATGATAAAAAACACTGGAAATCAGTCTTTCCCTTCCTTAGAAAATGTGACATAGTACTACCTGTGGACCCAACAATACTTCTCCTGGGCATATACCCAAAAGATGCTCCAACATACAATCAAGACACCTGCTCCAATATGTTCATAGGAGCCATATTTATAATAGTCAGAAGCTGGAAAGAACAAAAAAGTGCTCCACTAGGTTCACAGCAGCTTTATTTTTAAAATCCTGTAGGTGAAAACAACACAAATGCCTCTAACCCTAAGAGTTGATGCAAAAATTTCCATTTTCAGAATAGAATACTATTCAGCTATTTAAAACTTGGACATCATCAATTATGCAGGCAAATAAATGGAAGTAAAAAATACCTGAGTGAGTTACCTCACACTCAAAATGATGTGCATGACAAGTACTAAGAATTCAGTGTTATCCAAAATGTACAGAAGACACAACCCACACACCATAAGAAGTTTTATAAAAAGTAAGGCTCAAGTGAGGCTGCTTCAAACAAATGTAGAAGAGGGAGAAAATGAACGGGAAGCAGAGGAGGGAGGGTCCTGGTTGGGATAGGAGAGGGGAAACCAAAGAATAGGCAGGATCAGGTATTGCAGAAGACAGGAGAGGAACCAAGAAGGATCAGAAAAATGATTCAAAATATGCAGCTGCATGGGAATAAGATCTGGGGAAACCTCTAGAAAGTCCCAGAGAACTGGAAGGTGAAAGGGTCCCAGGACTCAGTAGGGGTGACCTTAGTAGAAATGACCAACAGTTGGGGAATGGAATGTTAAGAGACTACTTCCAGTAGAAGACAGGGCATAAAGTGGAGGGATGGGGCCCTCAAGCTACCTTAAATAATTTTGACACAGAAATGTTCCTTACTAATTGAAGAAAAAAATGTAGTAGAGATTGAAGGTAAAGCCATCAAGTGATCAGGGCAACTTTAGGTTTTTTCCTTCGGTGGACACCAATCTTTGATACTTTTACTGATGCTATGTGGTACTTGGAGACAGGACCCTAGCACAGCTGTTCTCAGAGAAACTGCCATTGGCTTACTAAGACTAATGAAATGAAGACACTGAAAGGCAACAATTTGACTGATGTCCAGTACACCAATGGAGCAGTTAGGAGAAGGACTAAAGGAAATGAAGGGGATTGAAACCACAAGAGAAGACTTATAGTATCAACTCATCTGAACCCCTGGAATTTCCAAGATACTAAGCCAAATCCCAAAAAAAACATACATGAGTTGGTCTGTGGCCTCTGGCATATCTGTAGCAGAGGACTCCCTTTATTTGTCCTCAGTGGGAGAGAATTTGCCTAATGCTATACATAGTTAAAGTTCCAGGTAACAGAGTTCCTGGTGGGGATGAGGTAGGTATAGGTGGGTGGGAGAGCACCCTTTCAGAGACAATGGAAAGGTAGGATGTGATGAAGAACTGAGGAAGGGAAGCAATATTTGGAATGTATATAATGTTGAAGGTCTTGTTCTTTTGTGTTATCTGAGTTAGCATATAAGTGGATGACTGCGATAGAGATTCTGGACTCTACAAGAGACATTTTGTTCTTTCTGATTTTAATTGTTTTTATGCTTGTGTCTAGACATAGATGATTGCAAAGATTCTAGATTCTGACATCTGGAATTTTTTTGTTTTTGTTTTTATTTTTGTTTTTTATTTTGTACTGAATTAGTGTTATATGTCTTGCTTTATGAGTCTTTCCTTGATTTTGGAGACTTTTGTGGATGTTTTCTAATACAAAATTTCTATTGTTATGATACTTATGAATACTGTAAATTCCAGTTAAAACATGTTTTGAGGAATTTGGACGTGACACTTAGGAATGAAGATAGAGTCAGTTTTGAAGTGTTTCCAAGTCAGGGGTAGAGAATCCTATTATATTAGGAATTGTTTATTTAGTATCTTTGAAAGAAATGAGGAAGTAAAGAGAAGTCATCAATAACTATCTGCTATTGCAGTAGGTAAAAAAAATGGGAGTTTGGGTGTGGAAAATAAGAGGGTGATGTAAAAATCTTCATTCGTCTTATGATTTTCACTGTAGTGGCTTTTTTTGTAAAAAGATGTAACAACTGGAATATGGGAGATGAAAAGTGAAAAGGGAGACTGGTTAGGATGAGAAGAATTCTGGCTTTCTCAGGAGATGTATGGTGGCCAAGTGTCAGGAAAGGCTGCAGATGGAGTTCACTGCAGATCCTAGGTTAATTGATGTGGTAGTACAAAAATAGCATTGAAAACTTGCCATCACATTACCTCATGCATTTGCAGGAATTTTCTGTGGTTATATCACAGGTCATTTTACAAGATGCCTTTAGATTGATAATTGTACTGATGAGGTTAGGCATAGGAATCTCCTAGGATGATGTGCCCTACATAGAGTTTAAGGTAAATGCAGACCAATTTTTCTGTGTGGAGCCTAATAGATATTCTTTATTATTAGATTTGAACCAAACAGGGTTAGTGTTTCTCTCTGATTCTTGTTGATTATATAAAATATAATTTTAACATTTTATGATCACTGATTCTGTGATGAACTATACTTCTTTGTATAATTATTAGATATATATGACAAAACCAGAGTAATTATTAACAGAAATCTTCTTTTTAAAGATTGAATATAAGATTTTCAGTGCTCTTTGTTATACATGGAACACAGTATTAATATTTGTTTACCACAATTATGATGACATACTTCTGTAAAATACAGTGTAATAAAATTCATTATAACAGTTTCATACACATGTAGCACTGCATTTTCCTGTTTTTTTCTTTCTTCATCACCCTCTTGTATAGGCCCAAAGTTACTGAGCATGTCCCTCTGTCTCAGTAGCCATCTTCTCTTTATGTTTGTAGGGTATATCCTTATTCTTCTCTAGTTACCAATCCTCTATGTATATGTAAATCATATGCACCTTACTTTTGGAATTCTAATGTCTAAGGGACAGTAAAAACATGTTTAATTTTAAAAATAACTTCTATCATTTATGGTTTTTAAAAACTCAATTATTAAAAATTTAATAAAATTCCAGTTGTTTCAAGCCCCGGGGGCCAGCAGAATGAATGGAAATAGGTAACCTTGAGAGTTGGGATGTAGGCGGACCCTGTAAAATGTACCAGAGATCTGGAAAGGGAGAGAACTTTAGCATTCAAAGAGAGGGACCTTAGATGAAATCCTGCACAGTGTGTAGAGATAACTTAAAGAATTCACCCCCAGTATAAATATAGGGCATCAAGTAGAGGGATGGAGTTGAGATTCCTCATTCAAAATCTCTGACCCAATATTTTTCCTGTTTAAAAGTACTTCAGGTACAAGACAGAGAAGAGACTGAGGAAAATGAATTCCAGTGAACAGCTCATAATGATTCTGATCTTAAGGGGAGGCTCCAAGGTTTGATACTATAACTGATGGTAAGGTATACTTATAAACTTTAGCCTCACGTGCCTTCCAAGAGGATCAAGCATCACCTGAATGAGTCAGACACACATACTTATACCCAAGAAATGGACTGAAGTCAGGGACAGAAAGGCTGCAAGAAGGTGAGGTGGAGGGCAATCCTATAACAAGACCCAAAAAACATGCAATCCGAGATCCCTCAGACACTGAGCTGCCAGCCAGGCAACATGTGCCAGCTGGTCTGAAGCCCCAGACCCATATACAGCAGAGGACTCCCTGCTCTGGCCACAGTAAGAGAAGATGCACCTCACTCTTGAAAGACTTGACACCCCAGAAAATAGGAAGACCAGGCAAGGTGTGTGTGTCAGTGTGTGGGGAAATGAAAAAATTTTCTTGAAGATGGCGAAAAAGAGTGGGATGAGAAAATGTTGGAATGCAGAATGGGAGAGGGAAAAAGGCACTGAAAATGATTAAATATAATAATAAAAATAATTTTAGGTCATTATTTAATTAAATATTTTCTGTAATGTTCTGTGCAGGTAGGTTAGTGGCTAACAACCTTGTGTGTTCTTCTAGAAGGAAAAGATACTGTTCTCAGGAACCAGAGTACAGTTTATATCACATTGTACCATTATCCCAAAATATCTGACAACTTTTTATGACATCCAAATTAATGTATACAAATATATCAATATATAGGATGTAACAAGATTAATACACACACACAAACACACACACACACACACACACACACACACACACACACAAACACCATTTGACCACATTTTTAAAACAAGAAAGAAATGCCCAATTTGATTCTCCTCCTCCTATTCCACATCCTCTTCCTTTTCCTTTTCTTCTTTCTTATCTTTCTTTATCTTTCTTTCTTTGTCTTTCTTTCCTTCTTTCTTTTTCTCTTTCTTTCTTTCTTTCTTTTTTTTTTTTTTGCTTATTCACTTTACATTCTGGACACTGCATGCCTTATTGTAATCCCAAACCACTATCCTTCCATTGTTACCAATCTTGTTCTGCTCTGAACAGGTAGGAATAACCTGTGTGTCTGCCCAACCATGCACTACTAATCTCTGCAAAGATAGGTACCTCCTCTTCAACTTAGGCCATAGAAGGCAGCCCAGCTATAGAACATAATCCTCATATAGGCAATAGTACCTGGGACAGCCCTTGCTCAGTGTTTGGCACCCAAACTGCACATCAGTTAAATATATGCAGAGAAGCTTAGGTACAGCCAGTATATGTTATTTGGTTAGTGGTTCAATATCTGAGAGCCTGAAAAGTCCAGGTTATCTGAGTCTGTTGATAATTCTGTGGAGTTCCTATCTTTTTGGGGAGTATAATCTTTCCATATATATCTGCATAAGAATCCCTGGGCTCCATGCAGTGTTTGGCTATGAATGCTGTATCTTTGTCAGCTGCTCTGTGGAGGAGCTTCTCAGAGTGCAGTCACATTGGAATCCTGTCTACCAGCATAACAAAGCATTTCTTAAAGTGTCAGTGATTGGTACTTGCTCATGTCAAATGCTTCATCTCGGTCTAGGTCCCTCAGTCTCTTCTTCATCCTGCTCCATCCACAATCCCAGCATTTCATGTAGACCGGGTACTTTTGGGTAGAAAGTTTTGTGGGTGGTATGGAATCCCTATAATACCCTTGGAATTTTTTACTGGTCACATTAGGTAGTTCACCTACTTCATATCCTTGGTGCTGTTAGACAGAGCTAAGGTGTCTCCATTGATTCCTAGTTTCCTCACATATCCCAAGACTCTATCTCTTTCTGGAAATGCTCGTTACTTGCCCCTGCCCATTGTCTGCAGATCTCCATTCATTCCAGTGGACATCAAACCGTTCATCTTCAAACTCCACACAACTGACCCAATATCTGATTCCTCTCTCACCCAGTTCCATCCCTCAACCATCCTTCCATGAATTTTCCATTCCTCTTTCCAAATAAGGCTTAAGCATTTGTACTTATGCCTTCTGTCATGTCCAGTCTCCTTGAATCTGTGGAGTGCTGCATGGGTATCCTCCATTTTATGATTAATATTCAAATTTGGTGAATGCATACCATGCATTCTCTTTGGGGACTGGGTGACTTCATTTAGGGTGATATTTTCAATACTCACCCATTTGCCTGAAAAATTCATAATGATTTTTTCATGAATATTTCATGGTAGATGTACAATTCCTATGATGTACAATTGTTTACATAACAACTTATATGCAGAACAACCTTCCCTATACATTCTGTTCCTGAACTACAGCTAAAGTATGAGTTATGGAAGAATGAATTTAGGGACAAATTAGAGGACATCTAATCCTCCTTATTTGCAGTTTATTCTAACACAATGTGGAGTTATGCCTCATTATTTGATCTTAAAATTTTGTTCATTACATATACAAATATTCAAAAGGGTGTCAAATATGTCAATAGTGTCAGTTCTTTAATCCACTTTAATTACTTTCTATAGTAATCTAAGCACTATTTATGTACAATAGACACAAAAGGAAGACAAATTAGATATCAAATGACACTTCATCTTATATAAATATTTTGACAATTTTGGATAATATATATTTCTAATACATTTGAATTAAAAGATAATTTTGTAACTATTTTTAATGCATATAATTTATACATGTAAGAGAAAAGACCTTTTATTGGATTAAAAGGGGGGTATGAAGAAAATCTCTTCTGCACTGTATGGATGTTTTAACTGTCAATAAAAAGTCTAGGATCAATGTGTTGAGGCAAGAATAGAAGTTGGGATATCTGGCAGAGGGAGAAGATTCTGTGATATAGTCAAGTGCAGATGATTAAACCGAATATTGAAGATGAGGGTCACATGAAATTAAGGAACAGATTAAGAACAATGTGGCATGACTTAAATAGCAATAAATGGGTGATAAAAGTATGAGGTAGTTGGGGAAGAATAAATTCTTTTTGGCCTAGGCATTTATTCATAAAAATATTATATATTAAACTTTATCATTTCTACACTTCCTGTCTGTGCCTGATCCTTTCCAAATCCCCTCCCTCTCTGCAACTTCTGTGCCCCTCTAAAACTGTTAACTACTTCTTCACAAATCCATGACAAAACCAAATCTGTACAATGTCTTTCTGAAATCACTTCTGTTGTATTTATCTGTCACATACATATGTGTGTGTGTGTGTGTCATATATATTTTTTTCATTCTTTCTGCCATGACAATAAATGCTTAAAACTCTGAACTGTAACACAGCACCGAACAAATGAAAGTAAATATGTATTTATATGGACGAGCATATAAATTTAGTCTGCTAAGTCTCTTTTTGCGCTTGTTGTGTATATATTTTGCGATGCTCACTACTTTCTTTTAAATACATTTAGGCAGGCCAAGCTAAATTTCCCTGTAATTATCAAGTAGCCTGTAATTCTTTGTCCAGAAAAGTGACCCCAGCAAGTGTTTTCAATAAAATATTACCATGTCTTTTAATATTTCCATTGCGCAGATCTTGTTTATTCAGTCACTTTGGGAGAGCAAGCCTCATGGCAGATTTTCTGATATTCTGACTTCCAATATTTAGGCTCTCTTCTGTAATACTCCCTCACAATTGATGAAGAAATTGTGATGTAGATCAGAGTTAGGCTCAGCAAAATTTGTTAATCACTACATTGTATACAGTTATGAGTTTTCTGTGGTATTTGCCATTTCTGATGAAGAATAACTTCTCTCATGATGGGTGTAAACTAGCTACATTTAAGTTTGGGCCTAACATTAAAACTTAGAGTTTATACTATTCTACCAATATGCCATCACTCCTTTGCATTACTACCTTCATGTAAAGACATTTCCTTTTTTACCTACAATTTTACTTTTTAATACTAAGAGATAATACAGACTTACAAACTGCACAGCACCCATACACTGGAAAGCACATTCAGACACACATCTGTTGAATACCAAAATTCTATGTTAAGGAAATACTTTAGGAGTTTTGGACCCAATTCATCTCTTTTTATCTTTATGTTTTGCAATATTTTAGTAAGAGTAAATATCTCTGTGTTAATCTCTCTACAGTAGAGAGAGATATGACAGACTTGTGTTTCTCTACTTGACTGCATTTTCATTTCAGCCCCAGTGGCAATGGCAGAGTTACCTTTGAAGTTCCAGATTACTTGTGAATGTTTTCCAGTTGATAAATAACAAAAGTACATAAAAGGTTTTTTGGGAACATTCACAAAAACACCAGAGGTTTTGAGAAGGCATTAGTTTTCATTATCTTTTAATTCTGACCAAGTGTTCTGTGGAAAATGCTAAAATCTTTGAAGCAGATTTATTAGAAAGTGAGAGGGTGTCTCTTTGGTACCAAATTTTAATGACTATTTCTAACAAACAGCATTTAGAACATTTAATAGTTACATATTTCTTAGAATATTTTATATTTGCCTATGTGTTTTACTCATTACCCTAAAATTATTAAATTTCCAATCTCCTTCTTATCCCCTACCACTATTTCCTCCAAACTTCATGTTTTCAAAGAAGGAAGAACACTTGTGCTACTTAGTGAACTGAAATGAATTATGACAAGAGTTGAGACATAAATCTCACATCTTGACTGGTAGATGTTCAGATATTTGAGGAATGTCCTGACATACTACAGTACACTCAGATTTTTCTAGACTGATTTTGGAAAGGTTTTATGCATATTGATAAAATGAATTATTGAGGGGAAATATCCTGTTCCATTTGAACAAATCCTTACTTGGAGTCATATATTACATCTGATTTTACATACCTTCTGAACTGCCTTCCAGGATGACCCTTGATTCTTAAAATGAAAGGTGTTGTACTGGCTAGTTTTGTGAGTCAACCTGACCCAAATTGGAGTTATCTCAGAAAAAACAGGAGCCTCAGTGTTGCAAATGCCTTCATGAGATCCAGATGTAAGGCATTTTCTCAATTCGTGATCAATAGTGGAGGATCTACTGTGGGTGATGCTCTCCCTGGGCTGGTACTCTTGGGTTCTATAAGAGAGCAAGCTGAGCAAGACTGTAAGTACCATTACTTTGTGGCCTCTCCATCAGTTCCTGCTTCCTGACATGATTAAGTTCCAGTCCTGAATACCTTTGGTGATGAACATCAATGTGGAAGAATGCTGAATAAACCCTTTCCCCTACAACTTAATTCTTGGTCATAATGTTTGTGCAAGAATAGAAACCCTGTCTAAGACAAATTGGTACCAGCATAGTGTGGTATTCCTGTGACAACCTGACCATATTTTGGGGAGGACTGTGGAAGGACAGAAGGACTTTTGGACTTTGTGCTAGAAGAGCCATTGGGAAGTTTAGAGCTTTGTGGGTTGTTCTGTTGAAGGCTGGAAGATAATTTTGAGAACAGTGCAGAAGATGGAAGCCTGGTTTGTGACATTTAAGAGGGAAGATTAAACATTCTCATCGGGGCCATGTTGTTTTGATTGTTAATATTAAGTGGTTTTGGTTAGCTGGGGCTTAAGAGTCAGCTGTGATTAACAAAATACCAGAACTTCTAAAGTGAACCTTTGAGTTAGTGGGACTATTGATGCTGGTTAGCTGGAGCTAAGAAATTATTGGTAATTAAGAAGGGACCAGCATCCTTGATGTGAAATCTTGGAAGTGTTCTTTTGAGAGCACAAAGAGGGTATGTTCCAGAGAAAGCCAAGTTTCTACCTCATGCTGTGACTGGACTTAGCAGTGTGTAAGAGTCAACCAGGTGGTATTGGTTTTGAAGGCATGAAGGGGTCATGAAGAACAGCTGAGGTTGGGAACTGTGAGAGACAACTGAATGTCATTGGGGAAGGTTATGCCTCAGCTGTAATTGCATTCATGCAAACTTACTCTCTCAAATTCATTGCATGTGGTCACTTCTTGCCTTCTAATGCCTCATCAAGTTTGGAAAGACAAGATGTTTACACCCAGAAATTCATATTTCATACGAGTGTCTAAATGTATATGTTTGTATGTAATGAGCAAGGATTGTTTAGGTCATTAGCAGGCAAGACATCCACGTGTTTTAAAAGATAAAACCCAAAAGACCTGTGGATTTTTGCATCATGCTTTTCATGTATCATCACTAGCTTTTGTCTTTTATAAAGTTCAGTTGGGTACTCTCTCTTTAGAATAAAACATACTTGAAAGACACGGAATTAAATGATAGGTGTACATCCTTGGAATAGTGAGTCTATCAATAACAGTTGTGCCTGCTTGTCACTGGCATAGGTTACAAAACTGGTGTGGGATAGTTGGAACATTTGAGAACAGATATACAGGAATTTTCTAATAGATTTTTTTCATTGTTTTAGAAACCTGTCTACTATTTTCATGTCTAAGTTTGTTAATCTCTTCCCCTTTATGATATTTATAAATCAAATTATTCTTACATCAAATATTTAATAATATTACTTACATCAAATTTAATGAGTAAATAATATTGGTGTATGTTTATGTTTGTTGTTCAGATTATATTAAATGATAAGGATAAGCCTTGAAATATTAGTCTTTACATAAACATAAACATGATGTGGTATTATCCATTACCACTGTCTTGTGGCCAACATTTATTTATTTTTTCATCTTTATTAAGTTGAGTATTTCTTATTTACATTTCAATTGTTATTCCCTTTCACGGTTTCCTGGCCAAGATCCCGCTAACCATTTCCCTCCCCTTCTCTATGGGTTTTCACCTCCCCACCCTCCCCCCATTACCACCATCCCGCCAACAATCACATTCACTAGGGGTTCAGTCATGGAAGGACCAAGGGCCTCCCCTTCCACTGGTGCCCTTACTAGGCTATTTATTGCTACATATGTAATTGGAGTCCAAGGTCAGTCCATGTATAGTCTTTGCATAGTGACTTAGTCCCTGGAAGCTCTGGTTGGTTGGCACTGTTGTTCATATGGCGTCTCAAGCCCCTTCAAGCTCTTTCAGTCCTTTCTTGGATTCCTTCAACGAGAATCCCATTCTCATTTCAGTGGTTTAATGATGACATTCGCCTATGTATTTGCTGTATTGTGGCTGTGTCTCTCAGGAGAGATCTACATCTGGTTCCTGTCACCCTGCACTTCTTGGCTTCATCCATCTTATCTAGTTTGGTGGCTGTATATGTATGGGCCACATGTGGGGGAGGCTCTGAATGGGTGTTCCTTCTGCCTCTGTTATAAACTTTGCCTCCCTATTCCCTCCAAAGGGTATTCTTGTTCCCCTTTTAAGGAAGGAGTGAAGCATTTGCATTTTGGTAATCCTTCTTGAGTTTCATGTGTTCTGTGCTTCTAGGGTAATTTGAGCATTTGGGCTAATAGCCACTTATCAATGAATGCATACCATGTGTGTTTTTCTGTGATTGGGTTACCTCACTCAGGATGATACTTTCCAGTTCCATCCATTTGCCTATGAATTTCAGAAAGTCATTGTTTTTGATAGCTGAGTAATATTCCATCATTTACACGTACCACATTTTCTGTAGCCATTCCTCTATTGGAGGGCATCTGGGATCTTTCCAGCTTCTAGCTTTTATAAATAAGGTGGCTATGAACATAGTGGAGCACGTGTCTTTGATATATGTTGGAGCATCTTTTGGGTATATGCCCAAGAGAGGAATAGCTGAGTGCTCAGATAGTTCAATGTCCAATTTTCTGAGGAACCACCAGACTGATTTCCAGAATGGTTGTACCAGTCTGCAATCCCACCAACAATGGAGGAGTGTTCCTCTTTCTCCACATCCTCTCCAGCATTTGCTGTCACCTGAGTTTTGGATCTCAGCCATTCTCACCGGTGTGAGGTGAAATCTCAAAGATGGTTTGATTTGCATTTCCCTTGTGACTAAAGATGTTGAACATTTCTTTAGGTGTTTCTCAGCCATTCGGCAATCCTCAGCTATGAATTCTTTGTTTAGCTCTGAACCCCATTTTTAATAGGGTTATTTGTCTCCCTGCAGTCTAACTTCTTGAGTTCCTTGTATATTTTGGATATAAGGCCTCTATCTGTTGTAGGATTGGTAAAGACCTTTCCCAATCTGTTGGTTACCATTTTGTCCTAACCACAGTGTCCTTTGCCTTACAGAAGCTTTGCAGTTTTATGAGATCCCATTTGTCGATTCTTGATGTTAGAGCATAAGGCACTGGTGTTTGGTTCAGGAAATTTTCTACACTGTCCATGTGTTTGAGATGCTTCACCACTTTTTCTTCTATCAGTTTGAGTGTATCTGGTTTGATGTGGAGGTCCTTGATCCAATTGGACTTAAGCTTTGTCCAGGGTGATAAGCATGGATTGATCTGCATTCTTCTACATGTTGACCTCCAGTTGAACCAGCACCATTTGTTGAAAATGCTATCTTTTTTCCATTGCATGGTTTTGGCTCCATTGTCAAAAATCAAGTGACCATAGGTGTGTGGGTTCATTTCTGTGTCTTCAATTCTATTCCACTGGTCTATCTGTCTGTCTCTGTACCAATACCATGCAGTTTTTATCACTATTGCTCTGTAATACTGCTTGAGTTCAGGGATAGTGATTCCTCCAGAAGTCCTTTAATTGTTGAGGACACTTTTAGCTATCCTGGGTTTTTTGTTATTCCAGATGAATTTGCAAATTGTTCTGTCTAACTCTTTGAAGAATTGGATTGGTATTTTGATGGGGATTGCATTGAATCTGTAGATCGCTTTTGGTAAAATGGCCATATTTACTATATTATTCCTGCCACTCCATGAGCATGGGAGATCTTTCCATCTTCTGAGATCTTCTTCAATTTCTTTCTTCAGAGGCTTGAAGTTCTTATCATACAGATCTCTCACTTGGTTGCTTAAAGTGACACCGAGATATTTTATATTATTTGGGACTATTATGAAGGGCGTCATTTCCCTAATTTCTTTCTTGGCTTCTTTGTCTTTTGTGTAGAGGAAGGCTACTGATTTATTTGAGTTAATTTTATACCCAGCCACTGTGCTGAAGGTATTTTTCGGGTTTAGTAGTTCTCTGGTGGAACTTTTGGGATCACTTAAATATACTATCATATCATCTGCAAATAATGATACTTTGACTTCTTCTTTTTCCAATCTGTATCACTTTGATATCCTTTTGTTGTCTGATTGCTCTGGCTTAAACTTCAAGAACTATATTGAATAAGTATAGAGAGAGTGGGCAGCCTTGTCTAGTCCCTGATTTTAGTAGGATCGCTTCAAGTTTCTCTCCATTTAGTTTAATGTTAGCTACTGGTTTGCAGGATATGGCTTTTACTATGATTAGGTATGGGCCTTTAATTCCTATTCTTTCAATGACTTTTATCATGAAGGGGTGTTCAATTTTGTCAAATACTTTCTCAGCATCTAATGAAATGATCATGTGGTTTTTATCTTTCAGTTCGTTTATATAATGGATTATGTTGATGGTTTTCCATATATTAAACCATCTCTGCATTCCTGGGATGAATCCTACTTGATCATGGTGGATGATTGATTGATGTCTTCTTGGATTCAGTTTGCCAGAATTTTATTGAGTATTTTTGCATCGATATTCATAAGAGAAATTGGTCTGAAATTCTCTTTCTTTGTTGGGTCTTTTTTTTTTTTTTTTTTTTGGTTCTTTTTTTCGGAGCTGGGGACCGAACCCAGGGCCTTGTGCTTCCTAGGTAAGCGCTCTACCACTGAGCTAAATCCTCAGCCCCCTGTTGGGTCTTTTTTGTTGTCTAGGTATAGGAGTAATTTTGTCTTTGCAGAAGGAATTCGGTAGCACTCCATCTGTTTCAATTTCGTGGAAGAGTTTGGATAGTGTTGGTAGGAGGTCGTCTATGAAGGTCTCATAGAATTCTGCACTGAACCCATCTGGACCTGGGCTCTTTTTGGTTGGGAGACCTTTAATGACTGCTTCTATTTCTTTAGGAGTTATGGGATTGTTTAACTGGTTCATCTGTTCCTGATTTAACTTCGGTACCTGGTATCTGTCTAGGAAATTGTCCATTTCCTGCAGATTTTCAAGTTTTTTTGAATATAGGCTTTTGTAGTAAGATCTGATGATTTTTTGAATATCCTCTGATTCTGTAGTTATGTCTCCCTTTTCATGTATGATTTTGTTAATTTGGACAGACTGTGTCCTCTCATTCATCTGGCTAATGGTTTATCTATATTGTTGACTTTCTCAAAGAACCAACTTTTGGTTCTGTTGATTCTTTGTGTGGTCCTTTTTGTTTCTACTTGTTTGATTTCAGCTCTGAGTTTGATTATTTCCTGCCTTCTACTCCTCCTGGGTGTATTTGCTTCTTTTTGTTCTAGAGCTTTTAGGTGTGCTGTCAAGCTGCTGATATATGCTCTCTCCTGTTTCTTTCTGCAGGCACTCAGAGCTATGTGTTTTCCTCTTAGCACGACTTTCATTGCGGCCCATAAGTTTGTGTATGTTGTACCTTCATTTTCATTAAATTCTAAGAAGTCTTTAATTTCTTCCTTTATTTCGTCTTTGACCAAGTAATCATTGAGTAGAGCATTGTTAAATTTCCATGTATATGTGAGCATTCTTCCCTTATTGTTTTTGAAGACCAGCTTTAGCCCATTTGGTCTAATAGGATGCATGGCTATTACAAATAAAAGGAACATATTACACCAAAATGTCTATTATATTATAAAAATATAATATTGGCAAATGCAAATATCACTGCAATTTATTTATTTTCCTTGTTCTCAGTTGGATGCTAGAATTATTTTATTGTAACTGGAAAGGTTATCTAAGAAATTGCCTCAAAATTAAGTTATAAAGATGAATAAGTCACATTCCTTTGTAAAAAGAAAGTAGGTGAATGATACCTGGGTTTTGGAGCAAGCCCTTAATTTCTGCATTAAGTACCTAGCACAAGTGTATACCTCTGCATCTGCATCAAAGTTTCTTATACAATACTCAGATATACTTCCCTCTTATAGCCTAAATAATCCTTGCTTGAATAAATACAAATATATGTGTAGACATGTATGATTTACCAAATGCATGTTTGATATTTGAATTTATATATTTAATGAAATAGATTTTCTTACAGCATATGATTGAAAGAGAAAAATTAACAAGTTGTGGGTAGATATGATGGAACATGTTAAGAATATGGTAGCAATGAATATCCTAGTAAAAGCACCAGTGGAAGGGGAAGCCCTGGGTCCTGCTAAGACTGAACCCCCAGTGAACTAGATTGTTGGTGGGAGGGCGGCAATGGGGGGAGGATAGGGAGGGGAACACCCATAAAGAAGGGAAGGGGGAGGGATTAGGGGGATGTTTGCCCGGAAACCAGGAAAGGGAATAACACTCGAAATGTATATAAGAAATACTCAAGTTAATAAAAAAAAGAATATTGGCTACTAATTATAAGTGATTGTAAATACAGGAAGCAAATGTTGTTGCAGAAAGACTATCAGTGCATGATAAATCATGTTTTCACTTCTTTAACCAATTCAGTTAACTTCAGAAGATAGTATCACGAACTCACTGGCTCTCATATCACATGTATTTTATATAATGATTAACAATTTCAAAATCAATACATGATGAGAATTACTGTTTTGTCTATATATGTGACTTTCTTTTTACCTTCTGATCAAGTGCTCAAAAACAGAGATGGAAATCCTCTCTGTAAAAGAGGTCAAGACTATATCTTATTTATAGGAGACACACTGACATGAACTTTTATACTATTTGGTATTTTTTAGGTTATCATGTCAACTCAATCTCAGAGCAAAAGCCAGTTGTTTCTTTCTTTAGAGGTCAGAGGCAGAAACTTCCAGTCCAGAATTGTGCTTCTATTCAGTACAATTGATCATGTATAGATATCTGACCATAATTAATACTGTACTTACTCTTTTACAGAAAAACAACTAAAATCCACAAATATGCATTTGCATTAGCCTTTTCAATGGATGAAATCAACAAGAATCTGGATCTTTTACCAAATATGTCTTTGATTATAAAACATACTTTGGGCTGTTGTAACGGAAAAATTCCATTCCATTTATTTAATGAAATATTTTATGTGACTTTCCCTAATTATATCTGTAATGAAGAGACTCTTCATTACAGGACTGAAATTTGCAACCTTGACTGACTGGCAGTGACAGTGTTTCTTTATTTATATAAGTCTCAGTAAGAAGGGATTGATTCATGTTGTTCCAAAATTTAGAAAATATTATGTCTGTCCCCAGATATGAATTATTCTCAACTTGGTCAAAAGTTTAGATTATCATTCTTAAAATTTCAAATAGCAGATTTATTATTTACTATCCTGGTTGAATTATTAGTTTACTTATCAGTGATAAACTGTGATGGAATATAATTATATTTTAAAAACATTTTCTGTATAACCTAACTTTTAATTATCTGAAGTATTTATTTTTGTAAAGATATGATGACAAACCATTTTTAGATTGGCAGCTCATGATATTTCAGTGACACTAGACAGGATGAAAATATCCAACCCAGTCTCTGGAGTTAGCTAATTTACTACCAGCAAGTATTTGAACAACCATTAAAGATCAGAGTACCAATTGTCATTAGAACCTCAGTCAAAGATTTCATCAATATACTGCTATAGCTATTATAAATATTTTCTTTAATAATATAGTGATTAAGTCATAACTTTGTGGAATTTATTGCTATGTTTTATCTTGTTTTTCTTTTGTTTCTTCCTCATAAGATACAAGAGTGGACCTTCATAGGTGAACTTTTGTAAGAAAGAGGGGTTATGGTATTCTGATACCTCATTATTTCATATCTTTCCACATGATTAGCCTTCCATCACTATAAGACACTTTGTATGTTAGGGATAACTGCATTCAATCTAATTTTGTTTTTGTATATTTGCCTCAAGAAATTCCACTGAAATCTGATATAGTTTCCCAAAAATTGCTTGGGAATTTAGTAGGATGAGGTTTTTTGTTTTTGTTTTTGTTTTTGTTTTTTTCATTTCTGTAATACAGTTTTTATTGGATATTTGTATTCACATTTCAAATGTTATTCCGGTTTCCATTCCATAAGCCCCATATCCCCTTTCCCTCTCCTTTTTCTATAAGTGTGTTCCCTTCCCTATAAACTCCCCCTTCCCACCAAGGCCCAGACCTTCCCTTATACTGGGGGAGTCCAATCCTGGTTGGAACAAGGGCTTCTCCTTCCTTTGGTGCCCAATAATGCCATCCTCTGCTACATGTGCATCAAGAGCCATTGGTCAGTCCATGTATAGTCTTTGGGTACTGATATAGTTCCTGGGTGCTTTGGTCAAATGGTCAATTGAGATTTTTTGTTCTTATGGGGGTGCAAGCCCCTTCAGCTCTTTCAATCCTTTCTATAATTCCTCCAATGGTGGTCTCATTCTCAGTTCAATGGTTTGCTGCTAGCATTCACCTCAATATTTGACATGCTCTGGCCGTGTCTCTAAGGAGACATCTATATCTGGTTCCTCTGAGCATGTACTTCTTAGCTTTATCAATTTAATCTAGTATATATATATATATATATATATATATATATATATATATATATATATATATATATGCAGGCTCTGAATGATTGATCCTTCAGTCTCTGCTCCAAACTTTGCCTCCATACTCCCTCCTATGAATACTTCCCCCCTATTTGAGAAGTAGTGAAGCAACCTCACTTTGATCATCCTTCTTGAGATTCATGTGGTCTGTGGATTGCATCTGAAACATTTGCAGCAAAATTGTTTCAGTATTTAGAAGGATGAGGTTTTGAATATGATATGCTGCTAAAACTTTTAGGCAGCCAAATTGTGTTTAATTTTTTTAATTTACTTTGCTCTGATTATCTGTTTCTTGAGGAGGACAGAGTCAGATATTCATAGAGTATTTTCGAGGCTTATCCTGAAAAGGAGATCTCTAGCATTTTTATGTGAGTCACAACCTCTAGTATACAAGAAATACCTTCAAGTAGGGCAAGGTAAGAATATTTTTTCCTAAAAGGTAAAAGAGTATTACGTATCACACTTCCCCTTTAAATAGAAACATTTCTAGATTAAGGCATAAATGCCTTTTAAAAATATTAGCTGAATATTTCCAAATTATAAATACAATAAAATGTCTTCAAACATTGAAAACACAGATATCAAGACAAAAACTGAATGACAGAATGAAAGCTATTATTACATGTGAATATGTTTTGCTATATCTTTGTCAAACAGCTATGCTTGCTATTCCTGTTAGAAATGGATGTACCAGGCTTCTGCATTTGCTCATTTGAATCAGAGATGAGAGGAAAAGTCATAGGTAATCAACTGTTTGTAGATAAATACAATTATATGTTTTTATAAGTTCATTCCACCTCATGCTGCTCTCTGTTTACCTGTAGGCCTTTCCATTCCATCTTCAGTGATAATGAACAATTTCCCTATGTCTATCAGATGACCCCAAAGGACAGGACACATCACTAGCATTAGCAATAGTCTCCTTCATACTTTATTTCAACTGGAACTGAGTTGGCTTTGTCATTTCAGATAATAATGAAGACAATCAATTTATCTCAGAGTTGAAAACAGGGAGCCAAAGCAAGGAAATTTGCTTTGCCTTTATAAATATGATGGCAATCAATGAGATTTCACTCTATCAAAAAAACTGAAATATACTACAACCAACTTGTGATGTCAACCGCAAATATTATTATCATTTATGGGGAACCACACAGTATTATTGAATTGAGCTTTGGGATGTGGAAATGTCCAGTTATACAGAGAATATGGGTCACCAAATCAGAGTTGGATTTCCCAACAAGTAAGAAAGATTTAACTCATGGAACATTCTATGGGACTCTCACATTTCTATATAACCATGGTGAGATTTCTTGATTTAAAATTTTTGTACAGACATGTTCCCATCTCATAAGCACAGATTTATATCTATTAATGCCAGAGTGGAATTAATTTAACTATGATACCTCAGCATCTAACTGTAAAATACTCAGGAGCGATGCATCCAATGCCTCATTGGAATGGCTAATGGAACAGAAGTTTGACATAGCCTTTAATGATAATAGGCATAGCATATACAATGCAGTATATGCCATGGCCAATACACTCCATGAAAAGAATCTGCAACAAATTGATAATCAAGCAATAAGCTCTGAAGGTAGAGATTTTTTTTCTATTTTATTGGGTATTTTATATATTTACCTTTCAAATGTTATACCCTTTCCTCCACTTCAAAGCCCCTCCCCCTAGTTCTATGAAGATGCTCCCACTCACCCCTACCCAGTCTTCCAACATGCTGTCATTGCACTACATTGTCCATCTCATCCAGAATTTCTAGTTTTGAGTATAGGCTTTTATAGTAGGATTTTTTAATTTCTTCAATTTCTATTATGTCTTGCTTTTCATTTCTGATTTTGTTAATTTGGATAATGTCTCTGTGCTTGCTAATTAGTCTGGCTAAATGATTATTATTATCTTGTTGATTTTCTCAAATAACTAACTCCTGGTTTTCTTGATTCTTTGTATAGTTCTTTTTGTTTTTTGTTTGTTTGTTTGTTTTTTGTTTCTACTTGATTCATTTTAGCCCTGAGTTTGATTATTTCCTTCTGTCTACTCCTCTTGAGTGTATTTTTACTTTTCTTCTAGAGCTTTCACATGTGCTGTCAACTTTCCAGTGTATGCATACTCCAGCTTGGTTTTGTTTTTGTTGTTGTTGTTGTTGTTGTTGTTTGTTTGGGTTTTTTTTTTTTTGGCACTCAGAGCTATAAGTTTTTCTCTTACAACTGTTTTCACTTCCTCTTAGCGCTGTTTTCATTGTGTCCCAAAAGTTTTGGTATGTGGTTCCTTCACTTTCATAAAATTCTCAAAATTCTTTACTTTCTTTCTTTATTTCTTCTTTGATGAAGTTATCATTGAGTAGAGTATTCTTCAACTTCCATGTATATCTGGGTTTTCTGTTGCTTTTGTTATTTTCAAAGACCAGCCTTAGTCAATTGTGATCTGATAGGATGCATGGGAATATCTCCATCTTCTTGTATCTGTTGAGACCTGTTTGTTGAATGATTAATGCTTAGTTTTTTAGAAGGTTCCATGTGATTCTGGAAAGAAGGTGTATTGTTTTGTTTTAGGATGAAATGTTTTAAATGTATGTTTATTACATTTGATTCATAACTTCTGTTAGTTTGAATGTGTCTCTGTTTAGTTTCTGTTTCCAGGATCTGTCCATTGATGAGAGTGAGGTGTTAAAGTCTTCAACTATTACTGTGTGTGATACAATGTATGATTTGAACTTTAGTAAATTTCTTTAATTATTTTGGTGCCTTGCATTTGGAGCATAGATGTTCAGAATTGAGAGTTCATTTTCGTAGATTTTTCCTTTGATGCATATAACATGTCCTGAATTAACTTTTTTGTTAACTTTTGCTTGAAAATTGATATTCAATATTAGAATGGTTACTCCAACTTGGGAACATTTCTTGGGAACATTTGCTTGGAAATATTTTTCCAGACTTTCACCCTGTCTTTGTGACTGGGGTGTGTTTAGTGTATGGAGCAAAATGCTGAGTCATGTTTATGTATCCACTCTTATAGTCTATGTCTTTTTTGGGGGAATTGAGTATATTGATGTTAAGAGATATTGGGGAGCAATGATTGTTTTTTCCAGTTATTTTTGTTGTTACAGGTGGAATTATGTTTGTGTGGCTATCTCCTTTTGGGCCTATCAAAAGAAGATTGCTTTCTTGCTTTTCTCAGGGTATAGTTTCCCAACTTGGGTTTGAATTTTCAATCTATTTTCTTTGTATGGTTGAATTTGTGGAATGATACTGTGTAAATTTGGTTTTGTTATGGAGTAGCTTGGTTTCTCCATCTTGGTTAACTGAGATTTTTTGCTGAGTAAAGTATCCTGGGTTGGCATGTCTGTTCTTGGACAGTCTGTATGGCCTTTGCCCAGGATCTTCTAGCTTTCGTCTCTCAGTTGAGAAGTCTGATATAATTCTTATAGGTCTGCCTTTTACATGTTACTTGACCATTTTCCCTTAGTGCTTTTAATAATCTGTCTTTTTTGTGGATTTGGTGATTTAACTATTATGTGACGGGAGGACTTTCTTTTCTAGTCCAATCTATTTGGAGTTCTGTAGGCATCTTGCATGTTCTGTAGGTATCTGTTTCTTTAGGTTAGGAAAGTTTTCTTCTATACTTTTGCTGAAGATATTTACTGGCCCTTTAACTTGGGAACTTTTCCTCTCCTCTATACCTATTATACTAAGGTTTGGTCTTCTCATAATTTACTGGATTTTCTGGGTTAGGGGCTTTTTGTGTTCTTTTTGTGTCTTTGACTTCTGTGACAATGTTTTCTATAGTATGTTCTGCCCCTGATATTCTCTCTTCTATCCCTTGTATTCCATTGGTGGATCATGTCTATGACTCCAAATCTCTTTCCTAGGTTTTCTATTTCCATGGTTGTCTCCCTTTGTGATTTCTTTATTATTTATATTTCCATGTTTAGATACTGAATGGTTTTGTCCAATTCCTTCACCTTTTTGGTTGTGTTTTCTGGAAACTCGTTAAGGAATTTTTGTGTTTCATTTTTAAGGGCTTACACTTGTTTACTAGTGTTCCTCTGAATTTCTTTAAGGGTGTTATTTATGTCCTTTTTAAAGCCTTCTATCATCATTACGAGATGTGTTTTTAAATATGAATCTTGCCTTTATAATGTATTTGGCTATCTAGGACTTGAAGGCCAGAGGGATCCATCCCAGGCTCCTCCATGGTTCTTGTGCCCTGTACGGTCCTGGTGCATCTCTCTTTGTACAGTTATTGGAACAAAACTGGGGATTCACTTATGGGCTTAGGAGTGAGAGCACTCCTTGGAGACCAGCTCTCTCTGGGCAGGTTTTGGACCCAGAGGCTGTAGGAAAGCCTTAGCTCTGGGTGCAGAGGGAGACTGGAAGGATCTGTAGAGTTTCTTCTAATGAATGATGTTTGGTGTCTTTAATTTCATAGTCATTCTGAATCTCTCAGATGCACACACTTAATGAAATAGGAGATATTTTCCAAAATAGATGGGTTTCGGGACATTGTTTAAAGAAAAAAGTAATCTAGTGACTGCTAAAAATGTGAATGGAAAAAGAAGGCACAGTATATCAATTAAAAATTTTACTTTCATATGGAACATCGGAATATCCATCAGCATACCACTTCCCATATTCAATATAAGCAGTATTTCTTTAAGAATTTTCTCTATGATGAGATGAATTTTTATTTATTTTCAGCAATTATTTGGAAATCATTATAAGGAATGGATTTCATTAGGGTCCTCCAGTGAATCTGCACATTGATTTGGCCCTTGGTAGTTTTCTTATTAAAAAAGAGATAGTGTTAGTATTCAGTTCCATCTATAAGTTATGCTTATAGTTGTGAATGTATCTTTCTCACTGTATATATGTGTATTTTTTACTCTTTCTGTGTATCTGTGTTTATATTTGTTTTTCTTTGTACATACATGTTTATCTCTCTGTATGATTGTTGATCTGAGCAACAATTTTTTTCTGTGTTTCTTTCTATAAGTGTGTGTATACGTTTGTATGTTTCTTTGTGGGATTATCAGAGTACGTGTCCTTGTGTACCATTTTATGAATTTTGTGAGAGTTTATAGGTGCTTATACATATTTCTATCTGCTTTACTGTGTGGGTATCTACTAATTTCTTTGTGCTTGCCTTGACCTTTGCCTGACTTTTTATCACTATGCCCAAGTATAAATTTCTCTGTGTGCCAATATCATTCTGGGTTGTTGCTTATATTTTATACCTCACTCTGGTGTTGCTGTCAGTCTGTCTCTGTATATCTATATCTATAACTATATCTATATCTGTCTGTCTGCCTGTCTGTGTGTGTGTGTGTGTGTGTGTGTGTGCGCTCGCGCCAGTGTATGTATTTTGTGTAATTTCATGTCTGTGGGTATGTATGTTATTTTTGTGCCCAAATATTTACATATGTGTGTTAACATATATGTATATTTGTATTTAAATATGTGTACAGCTGTATTATATATGTGACTTGGAAAAGATGTGAGCCTGTCTATGTGTTAAAGTGTGTGTGTGTGTGTGTGTGTGTGTGAGAGTGTGTGTGCATGTGTATTACATATCTGTGTTTGGTTTTGCAAATCTGTCACTTTATGTTTGATAGCCTTGTGTGAGAGAACTGAAATTCTTGGACTATTATGATAACTTCATTTTGAAAAGTATTTTATTTTCTTCTTTTATTGAACATTTTTTAATTTACATTTTAAATGTTATCCTCATTCCAAGTTTTCCTTCCTGAAACATGCTATTCCATCTACCTTCCCCCAGAATCTATGAGGGTGCACTCTCACCCAACAACCGCCTCCCTCCCAGCCCCCAGTCCTGACATTCCCCTATACTGGGGAATTAAGGAATGACAAGAACAAAGGCCTCTCCTCTCATTGATGCCTGACAAATCCATCCTCTGCTTCATTTGTAGCTGGAGCCACTGGTCCATTCTTGTGTACTCTTGGGATGGTGGTTTAGTTACTGGGACCCTGGACAATATGGGCATCCTAGTTTCTTGATATTGTTTTTGTTCTTATGGGGTTGCAAACTTCTTTAGCTCCTTCAGTCCTTTCTCTAACTCCTCCATTGGGGATCCTATTCTTAGTTCAATGGTTGGCTGTGAGCATCTGTCTCTGTATTTGTAAGGCTCTTGCAGAGCCTCTCAAGAGAGAGCTATAGCAGGTTCCTGTCAACAAGTACTTCTTGATATCCACGAAGCTGTCTGTGTTTGGTGCTGTGTATGGGATAGAACCCCAGATATGACAGTCTCTGCATGACCTTTCCCTCAGTCTCTGTTACACAATTTGTTACCATATTTTCTCCTGTAAGCGTCTTTGTTATCCCATCTAAGAAGGTCTAAAGCATCCACACTTTGCTCTTCTTTCTTCTTGAGCTTCAGGTTGCCTGTGAATTGCATCTTGGCTATTCTGAGCTTTGGAGCTAAAATTGGATTATCAGTGAGTGCATAAAATGTATGTGCTTTTGTGATTGGGTTACCTAACCCATGATGACAATTTTTAAGTTTCATCCATTAGCATAATAACATCTACTTTCACCTGAATTTTTGATCTTCTCCATTCTGACTGCTCTGAGGTGGAATCTCAGAGTTGTTTTGCTATGCATTTTCATGATTATTAAGGATGTAGAACATTTCTTTAGGTGCTTATATTTGATATTCCTCAGTTGGGAATTCTTTTGCTTTTAGCTCTGTAGCCCATTTTTAAAAGTAGTTATTTGAGTCTCTGGAGTCTAACTTCTTGAGTTCATTGTATATATTGGATATTAGCCCTCTATTGGATGTAGCATTGGTAAAGATCTTTTCCTAATAGGTTGGTTGCTGTTTTGTTCTATTGACAGTGCCTTTGCCCTACAGAAGATTTGCAATTTCATGAGGTCCCAATTTTTAATTCTTGATCTTAGAATGTAAGTCATCGGTGTTCTGTTCAGAAAATTTTTGCCCTGTGTCCATGTTTTTGAGGTACTTCCACAATTTCTTTTCTATTTGTTTCAGTGTATCAGGTTTGATGTGGAGATTCTTGATCCACTTGTCCCACTCTCTCCCTACCTATTCAATATAGTACTTGAAGTCCTAGCCAGAGCAACTATACAACAAAAAGAAGACAAAAGGGATACAAACTGGAAAAGAAGAAGTAAAAATATCACTATTTGCAGATGATATGATAGTATACTTAAGTGACCTACAAAATTTCTACAGCTCATAAACAACTTTAGCACACTGACTGGGTATAAAATTAACTCAGTTAAATCAGGAGACTTCCTCTACTCAAAGAATAAACAGTTTGAGAAAGAAATTAGGAGGAAATCACCTTTCACAATAATCATAATTAATATGAAATACCATGGTATGACTCAAACAAAGTGAGTAAAAGATCTGTATAAGAAATTCAAGTCTTTGAAGAAAGAAATTGAAGATCTCAGAAGGTGGAAAGATCTCTCATGCTCATGGATTGTTGGAATTAATATAGTAAAAGTGTACACCTTACTGAAAGCAATATACAGATAAAGTGAAATACCCACCAAAATACAAAGTCAAATTTTCACAGAGTTAGAAAGAGAAATTTGCATATTTATTAGGAATAACAAAGAATCCAGATAGTGAAAACTATTCTCATTAATTAAAGAACTTCTGGGGGATACACCATCTCTTACCTACAGTTCTGTTACAGAGAAATAGTGGTAAAACCTACATGGTATTAGTACAGAGACAGGCAGGTAGATCAATGGAATAAAATTGAAGACCCAGAAATGAACCCACACTCCTATGATCTCTTGATCTTTGACAAAGGAACTAAAACTATCTAGTGGGGAAAGAGACATTTTCAACAAATGGTTCTGGCTCAACTGGAGGTCAGCATGTAAAAGAATGGAAATTGATCTATTCTCATCACCATGTACAAAGCTCAAGTGCAAGTGGATCAAGAACGTTCATATAAACCTGGTAATTATTTTTCAAATTGCTTTTGTTGAGATTTCTCTCTTTCATTCTTTAAATTATGTTGCCTTTACTATAAAATTATAATAAATTTTATGACTTGAACAGATAATCTATATATGTAATATATATGTATATATATATATATATTGTTGTGCAATGCTTATCTTTAGCTCCACCAATTTCTGAAAAAGAGTCACTTTACTAATTCTTTTGGGGACAGAGTGATTATGAAAGAGAGAGTAAGAGCGCAAGAAGACTATGGCATTGTTCACATTCAGAAATTCTCACAAAGCCTTAGGATTAAGGTGAAGATAGGGCAGTTCAGCCCATATTTTCCCCATGGTGGACAATTTCACTTATATGGAGACATGATTGAATTGGCCACAGGAAGTAGAAAGGTGTATGTGTTCTCACTTATTGATTTATATTGCATAGTAGTAGACACTGCAACATACTGAAATGAAAACTTTTGTCATATTCAGAACCAATTTCGCGGCTCCTGTATTATGTTTCTTATTTCATTTTTAACATGTTTTTACTAATTCCCTAAAGATTTCATGCATGCATAAAATACCCCTTTTTCATATCACAAACATTATCTGAAATTTACCGAATAAAAAGTTGTTCTTCACCACTCTATGATATCCTTTCCTTTACATTAAACAATATTATCTTCATGTGATTGTTGCTATTACACAGTACTCTCCTTACTTGCCTTAAACCTCTGGAACACATATTTATATGAGTGAGACTAATGTGACAGTTATGAAATATTACGATTCATAATTGCTAACATTTATCATTATATTCAAAAATGTTTTCCCATATAATAGGATATGTACCAAGATCACTAATGAATGCAATTACAGAAATTCATATTCACAGAAACACCTTTTTTTAATTGTGAAAATGCTTCACTCCTTCTTTAAAAGGGGAACAAGAATACACTTGGGAGGGAATAGGGAGGCAAAGTGTAGAACAGAGGCAGAAGGAACACCCATTCAGAGCCTGCCCCACATGTGGCCCATACATATACAGCCACCAAACTAGATAAGATGGATGAAGCAAAGAGGTGTAGGCTGACAAGAACCAGATGTACATCTCTCCTGAGAGACACAGCCAGAATACAGCAAATAGATAGGCGAATGTCAGCAGCAAACCACTGAACTGAAAACAGGACCCCTGTTGAATGAATCAGAGAAAGGACTGAAAGAGTTTGAAGGGGCTCAAGACCCCATATGAACAACAATGCCAACCAACCAGAGCTTCCAGGGACTAAGCCACTACCCAAAGACTATATATGGAATGACCCTGGTCTCCAACCTCATAGAAAGCAATGAATAGCCTAGTAAGAGCACCAATGGAAGGGAAAGCCCTTGGTCTTGCCAAAACTGAACCCCCAATGAACGTGATTGTTGGGGGATGGTGGTAATGGGGGGAGGATGGGGAAGGAAACACCCACATAGAAGGTGAGGGAGAAGGGTTAGGGGGATGTTGGCCTGGAAATCGGGAAAGGGAATAACAATCGAAAGGTAAATAAGAAATACCCAAGTTAATAAAGATGGAGAAAAAAAAGACCTGAAAAAAAAAAGAAAAAAGAAAATCCCCTTCACACTTTAAAGTAAGATGATCAAAATTTCAAAGGACTGTATAGACAACACAAGTACAACAGACAAGGAAATGGCTGTTAAAACACATCAAGTATGGCAATAATAGCAACCAGACAAAAGTAAAAAATAGTATTCAACAATAGCTGAATATTTTTGGTAGTATTATCTAATGTAATTAATGACAAGAAGGATTTTTTTATATTCTAATATATTCTATGATGCCTTCAGAAGGTATGGACACCCGTTAACATACAAGAGAACTTTTCTTCATAAAATTAGAGGAAAACATTAAAATGTGTTATAAGAGTGAAAAAGGAAATTAGATAATAAAATCTTAGCACCACTCCCAGATTTAGTCTTCTTTCTCATTCATTCTTCTTGAAGCAAGGTAAGGGGAAGAGGGTTGGTGGAGGGTAAGACTTTGTCTTACTAGATATGGTGGTAAGACTGTCTTACGAGATATTTAGGGTTGCTGTATAATAATAAGTTTACTTATCTAAGTCTAAGTTACTATGTTCCTGTAGCTGATTTACTTATCTATGTCTAGGTCACTATGCTCTGCTACTGTAACTGACCTGCCTACTATGTTCCTCTGAGGCCAGAAACTGCAGTCTCTGGCATTTCTCACCTCATTCTAAAACAACAGGAGATAAGGAGGAGGATTAATTGCTAGATCTTTTTCCCTTTTTTCCCTTTACCTCTTGCTTGTCAGGCTAGAGAGAATTTTGGAGCAATAAACTCTCATTGAACCAAGAGAAGTGAATAACACTTGCAGAGGGAAAAACTTTTACATAGGCAAATGTGCATAAACTTATATAAGTTCATATACAGATTTATGAATGTGAATTTATACATTTCCACATGTTAGTTGGGTCTAACTTACATGCATTCTCACAATTACATTCTTACATAAACACATGCATACATTCTCACGATTATATACTTACACGCACATCCATACGTACATATGCATGTAGAGCACAAGACTAAGTACCAGTACAGAAAGAACTCACTCATTCTGGATGAACAATGAGCTCCAATTTTATTGCAGCGAGAAAGCAAAAGTTTCTACCCATTTAATGCTAAATGAATTAAACCCAAGTTTGTAAGAATAAAGGCTTGTTCCTTTTGGAAAGACTAAATCTGATTGTATTAACAAAGGGCCTGTTCTGCTCCATGATAAGGAGAAGCCTGCCTGATCCTTCTGTTCACTGCTGCTTCTTCATTTTTCCTCTTTCCATCTGCATTCCACACATTCCTCTCTTATGTTACCTATAGTCTCTATGTTATTACACTGCCTTTCTTCTCAGCTCAGCTCTTTTTAGTTCAGGTCTCCTTAACTCAATTCTCCTTAGCTCAATTCAGCTCAGTTCTCCTTAGCACACTTCTTCTTAGCCCAGTTCTCAATCGCTCAGTCCTCTCCAGCTCAGTCATCTTCACCTCAGTCCCTGTCCAGCTCAGTCCTCTCCAGGTCAGTTCAGTTCAGTCCCTATCCAGGTCAGTCCTCTCCATCACAGTCCGCACTCTTCTCTTTGTCCTCAGGACTTAAACATCTTTCAGAACATGTTACAAAGTTCATTGCAAGTTCATAAAAAAATCAAATCATAAATTAAAATAGAAGTTTATAACACAGAATGTTTACATGTACATCCATTAGGAGTAATTATCTGGCTAAGCATCCATCACCTGTCATAGTTCCACAAGTTCTCTGAATGTTTAAAACCATAACTAAGTTATTAGTGAAGTTTTGTATAGATAAACCCAGTCAATAATTTATCCTCTGCTCTAGAACCTATAATAAATCGCTAGTTCCCTTTTTAGGACCTTTGGTTAATTATTTTACAACCTCTTAAAGTGTGCTCTGAGTAGGAGAAAGCCTGGTTACTATCTAAGAGCAATTAACTTGTGATACTTGGGTGACTGGCAGAGTTCTCACTGCCTTTTTGACTATCAGAAAAAGACTTAATAGCAGTCTCACTATAGAAGAGCTTAATAATCACTGATATAATTTTAGGAATTCTTATAGGATCATCATTAAGAGTTAAGAAGTACTCTATTTGTCTATATACCATAACTATGAGACAGTACATCTTCACAGATCTGCAGAGATCTGCTCCAAAGGGGTGTGCTTTTATGTAATGATTGTTATATGTGTATAATAATAACATCAGGAAAAATACTTTAGTAGAAGGAATCGTTCCTAAAATGAATCCCTTATGCCCTTGCTTAATAATGGTGAACCAGTTGCAGATTGTATAATAATCCGAGACTGGCAATCTCAGGATGATCACCTGCTAATTATTAGCTTATCCTATTATGGATTCTGACAGATATGTATGGTATAATTCTTGACAAAAACACCCATAAAAAACATGACATTCAAGAGAAAGATCAGTCTCTACGAACAAGAATTATATCGAGATGCAAACTTGGTTCCACATATGCAGATTCCTTGAGTGTAATACAGCACACAATATAGAATGACATTATTTTACATAAACATCCAGAAATGTCTGTTAACGAAGCCAAAAATTCATTCAGAGCTAAAGAATTAAAACAAGTTATAGAACAGAAGGAACACATATTGATGACATTTTCTTTCAAAAACATATTGACAATATTATAATATAAACAGAGAAAACTATTATCCATGAAAATCAGAAATAATGACAAGTAGTTTTGTTGGTTCATGTTTTTATCCAAGTACTTTAGAGACAGTGGTCTGAAAATCAGTTTCCTGCCAATCTGCCCTATACTGTTAGTCCAAACCTGCCATGTGTGATGTGGAGAAACTATCTTAAACTAAATTAACATGAAACACAAAAGTATGCACTTTTCTGTGCTCCAATTCAAAATAGTCTTTTAAACATTACAAAGTGTTAACATAAATTTAAAAAAAATGATGGGGGAAAAAGAAAAAAATGTATTCCGACCTTTATTGCGAGTATTAATCTAGGTTTACTTAATGGTAAAACCCCTTTTCAACAATATGAAAATCATAGAAAGTATTCTTCAAATCTTCAATTAACATTAGACAATCTAGTTTTGTCCACCCTTTTCCAGTATTTGCAGGCACTGTGGATCATTTTGACTTAATGAAACACTCCATATTTAAGGTCACTGCACATCACTTTATCATTTCCACCCATAATAAAACACATATGAAATTTCTAATGAGACAAGTGAGTGTTGGCTTCTCGGATAAATCCTGCAAATATATATTCCTATTCTGCCCCACTGGGATTATGAAATCAACTAAAAAGCAACTGTAAATATAAAATACATAATTTTTCCAATTTCTATATAATTTTCTAATTTAGTTGTAGATATAAAAATAATTAACAGAACTGTGCCAAAAATAAAGAAACAAACAAAAACACACAAAGACTTTGTGCCTTGACCCACGTATTGACTCATTGAAAATTCACGGCAGATTACATCATCACAAAAATACTTTTGGAAATAAAACTGCAATAAGAGCAATAAATCACAAGATTTTTCCCAATAATCTATTGTAAAACAACATGTAAATTAGATTTTAGTCACAATTTTTATTGGAATTAAATTAGTGCATGTTCTACTCTTTATATATAATATCTCATGTTTTACATTCATTCATGGTTATATTTGTTATCAATGATTTAAAAACATACAGTTCTTCTTTTAAATGTCTTCAAATGCTAACTTGCTTCTCTGTTGCATTAATTATCTTTGATTGTAAGGAATGTGGGAGGAAGGGGTGATTTGATGTACAGCTTATAGTCCGAGAAAGACAAGTGTGGCTATCTGGAGACTAGAACTAATACATAGATCTCAAAAGAACACTATTTACTGGCTATACAGCCCACAGTGAGATGGGACAGGCTAGCGTTGGCTGAGAAAATATCACAATTAAATTTCGCTCTGTTTGTTCACAGTACTTAATGCAAAATTGAAAATAATTAACTAAAAAACATCAGGTTGCAATCTCCAGTTTTTACACACAGCTCACCATCAGCTCTTTGTTTCTGAATTACTAGACATTCAGAATTTATCCATAATTTCTTCGATGTATTTCTAATATTCATAACTGGTCATCAAAAATGGACAGTGTGAAATTTCAATCAGTAGGCATAAATAAAACAAGCTCATTGAAATCTTAATATAATTATATAAAACATAAAAGAAATAGCTAAAACTCATTAGTATTGTCTATTTTTTCTCAGATGCCATCCTCTGTGTGAAGTCCAGATTGTCATCCTGGATATAGAAAATTCTGGAAGAAGGGAATGGTAGTCTGCTGTTTTGTTTGAAACCCCTTCTCTGAGAATGAAATTCCTAAAGAGCTTCTCTGATAAATTCTGTATATATATATATATATATATATATATATATATATATATATATATATATATATTCGTATTCTGCACCTCTGCACCACAGGGATTACAAAAGCAAATGCCAATACAAAATATATAATTTTTCTAATTTCTATATCACTTTCTAATTTAGTTGTAGATATAAAAATAATTAACCAAACTGTGCCAAAAACAAAAAAACAAACAAATACAAACACCTTGTGCCTTCACCCACATACTGACTCATTGAAAATTCATTGCAGATTACATCTTCACAAAAAATACTTTTGGAAATAAAACTGCAATAAGAGAGAATTTTCCACAAGATTTTTCACAATAATTAATCTATTGTAAAACAATGTGCACACTAGATTTTAGTCACAATTTTTATAGGAATTAAATTATTCATATTTCATCACTATATCCATTCTACATATGATTATGCATACGATGTACATATAGGAGCCCATGAAGAACTGAATGTAATATAAAATATACTGGACTACATTATGAGACTGCTAGGTACAAAATCAATGTTCTCTGTAAGATTAATATAGAAGACAAATATATTTGAAAATTTATGAGAAACTGCTAAGTATGTAAAATGCCGAGGACCGTGTTCAAAGCTAGATGTGATATAAATCCAGAAAGTAGAGGATAAGAGTTAACCCATGGTATAGAATATATGATGAGACTCATATTCAGCATATTACAAACCATACCCATTATTAAAATAATTAGCTAGGGTTGGCAAACTGCAAAAAGTTAGCTTTTCTTTTTTTTTCCATTTTTCTTTTTTTTATTTTGGAGCTGGGGACCAAACCCAGGGCCTTGTGCTTCCTAGGCAAGCGTCTACCTCTGAGCTAAATCCCCAACCTCAAAAAACAGTTAGCTTTTCAATTATTTTTGTTTTTCAATTTATATAATAAATTAAAATTCTTAAAAGACAGATCCTGCCTGTGAATTGGTTCACCAGTAAAATCATTTGTTGCTAAAGCTTACAGTCTGAGTTTATTTCCATAATGCGTGAAGTACAACCAAGAAATCTACTCAGAAATTGTCTTTTGAAGTCATGCATTACATTAGATTTTGCTCAGAAATACTTTTTATAAGTATACTGTAATTGTGTTCGCTCTAAAAACAAAATAGAATTAATAGTTATATCAATGAATTCCACAAAAGTCCATAAAACATTCCATTATATTAAATGTTATGTGTGTGGGATGGGTAATGCATTTACTGGTACACATGAGAAGAAATAATGCCCCTGTAATTATAATTATGTGCACTCATGAGACAACTTACATGGGTGCTAGGATCTGAACTCAAGTTCTGTGCTAGAGCAAAATATTAGATAAATCAACTTCTTAGGCAATTTATCAAATAATAGCTCTCTGCAAATGCATTTTTTTTTGGATAAGAATTCTGAAAACCAAAGAAGCACATCAACATCCTCTGAAATAACATAAAAATTATTTTCAATTACAATCACAGCTCAATTGTAGACATGATGGGGATTACAACATAGGAATGGGATCCTATTGCTTAAGATAAACCATCTAGCTTACCAGTCTTGCTTAAGGATTCTTCTGTTATACTGTCAGTTTTTTTCAATACACATTTCTTTCACATACACCAAGACACTTAGGAATGTAGATGAGGCCAGGATGAAAGTGCTCAGTGTTCCAAATAAGAAGGCATCAAGGTGAAGGACTACTTAGTACGAAGTATCCCCAGAGATTTATATTTTTCCTTCAGTACTAATATTTGTGCATCTCAGGAAAAATAAATAGAAATTTTGTTTACTTATTGGCAGATGAAGATACATCTGAGAGTTATTTCTTTACTACTTTCTACTTTTTAAACATTAATATTATATCTCCTCTGATTTTCCACCTTCTTCTTACGTTTTATGAGCAGAATCACCTAAATTCAATAATGCATATTTTACTTTTACATGAAAACATAAAAATAAATGTGTACACATATACCCAAACTATCTGTTCAATTTAGTGTTTTTTCTATGTCAATGATTTTGAAGTAGTGAATTCTCAAGAACCCATTACAGATATTGTTTGAAAAAAGTCACAGGGAATGAATTAATTAAAACAGTTAATTAGCTCAGGAAACAGTGAATATAGGATTTTTAATTTATAAAATATACCCAAACAACATTGTTGTTTATGAAGGTATCTTCTCTCAGTTCAATAATCAACTTGATATCGACATAGAACGAAAACATGGTTTTGGAAATCTTTGCTTCCTGATAATATTAAAAATGATATAATCAACAAACTTAAATAGGTAAAGAAATAATTTCTTGGTTATATATTCCCTGACATCTTTATGAACATTATGAACTGAATATAAAGCTATGCTGCAATGTCCTTGAAATTATATTTTCAGCATCAAAAGCAGCATTGCAATGCTTCTGTCAAAACTCTTGCTTGAAATACCTTGTCAATAATTTTCTAAAGCAGCACTAATTAAACTTTTCTTTGGACATCAGATATGGACTAATGTGTGAATTATCCAGAGTACCAGAATGCCAACACAGAAAAAACACAAATGCATCAGAAAGGTGTGACCTTTGTAAGCTATGAAGAACAATTGGGGATGGCTCTTGCTTTAATAGCCTTCTGTTTGTCTGCATTCACAGCTGTGGTACTTTGGGTCTTTGTGAAGTATCGTGACACGCCTATTGTGAAGGCCAATAACAGAATCCTCAGCTGCTTCAGCTATTAATCATGTCACTCATGTTCTGTTGTCTGTGTTCTTTTTTCTTCATTAGCCATGCTAACAAAGTTACCTGTTTCTTACAGCAAATCACATTTGGAATTGTATTCACCGTGGCTGTTTCCACAGTTCTGGCCAAAACAATTACTGTTTTTCTGGCTTTCAAAGTCACAGACCCAGGAAGAAGGTTGAGAAACTTCCTGGTATTGGGTGCACCCAACTACATTATTCCCATGAGTTCCCTATTGCAATGTATTCTGTGTGCAATTAGACTAGCAGTTTCTCCTCCTTATATTGATATTGATGAATATTCTGAGCATGGCCACATCATCATAGTGTGCAACAAGACCCCCATTATGGCTTTCTACTTTGTCCTGGGATACTTGGTCTGCCTGGCCCTTGGAAGCTTCACTATGGCTTTCATGGCAAAGAATCTGTCTGTCACATTCAATGAAGCCAAGTTCTTGACCTTAAGCATGCTAGTGTTCTGCAGTGTCTGGGTCACCTTCCTCCCTGTCTACCATAGCACCAAAGCAGAGTCATGGTTGCTGTTAAAATCTTCTCCATTTTGGCATCCAGTGCAGTGATGCTTGGATGCATCTTTGTATCCAAAACCTACATCATTTTAATGAGAACAGATAGAAATTCTATCCAAAAAATCAGGGAGAAATCATATTTCTGAAAAAATATTTCAGGAATTCTGTCAAATGTAAATTTGGTATATACCTACCAAACAATTCATTACAGAGCTGGATCAAGTTTTAGAATCATTCTCACTGATTCCTTTAGTGATATGTAGAAGTATCACATCTACCAATTTTGTATACATTATCCATAAAATATTGCACTCATTCACTTGTTTAGTTTCCTCTGGGAAAACTAAATTTCTCAAATTATATGTATGTAGAGTGGGGGAGATGGAAAATTCTTACTATACTCTATGTGAATTCATAGTGAAACAGAAAAGGTCAGCCTTTATAGCACTAATAGGTCACAACCTCCCTAATTGAGTGAATCTTTAACAAACTTCCTAATAATATTGATACTCCCAATAAAATTATTTGAGTTATTGTACATTAATTTTAATTTTGGTAATGTTATAAGTAATACCCTAATTAAACAATCCTAGGATGATAACATCCAGTCTGAACACTCAACTGAGGAGCTAGCTAGCACTTCTGGGAAATGATGCATTAGATGGGAGTCATCTCATGATGCAGATGAAGCAAGCTGACGCTGGAGGATGAGCTTGCACTGGTGGAGCACAAAAGGTCAACACAAAGGAACATCTGCAAAGACCATCCTAGATTAGTATTGGCCACCATGCCACTCTTCCAGTAGCATTTAAATGTCCAAAGGCTTTTATATCTCCTGAGCTCAAAGATCCTCACTTCGTTTTCAGGCTAAGGTAGCAACCTTCCATGTTATTAGAACAAATGCTGCGAGGGGGAAAAGGGGTCATAGATGTGTGCTCTCCAATTCAAATCCAACTCTACAGAGAAATCGGGTCAAAGGCCCTGTAGCTGAGGAAAGTCAGTTGATGGAAATAGCGAGGCAAGTGTCAGCCAGTATTCTGTTAAGAGAACAAAATTCACTCAGAAGTATAAATTTGCATATGAGTGGCAGCTTCACCATGGCTTTAATGATCATTATCCCGTCATATTCTTGCTTCACTTTCTCTAACCTAATTGAGGACCAAATTAAAGTACAGACATGCTACAATGACTTCTGTCCCCTTTCTGCTCTGTAAATGTTTATAGATAGGACACTTAAGATTACAGAGCATCAAAAGAAGATTCACAATATCCCTAGCTTTCTACCTTTCTTTGAGTCTATTTTTGCATTTCTAGTGCTCCATGAAGAGAGGCGTGGTGGCAATTATTAATTTAGGGTGGTAATTATGGAGGTTCTTTACAATTCACCTTTGTGCTTCACCAGTGCACGTCCTTCCTATAGCATTTAAAATTCACAAATATCAGATACAAAAAGTGTGATAAGTCATGTTAATGTCTTCCAAGTAATAAAAGACCAAGACGAAATAGATACACCATGTTATTTGGGTCAAAGCGAAAAAGATGGAAAAGGCTGTCAGGTAGGGCAAAAAGGTTCCAATTTGTTCCTGGTCTATGTTGGCAGTTATTTTTTACTATGTTCAAGACCGTGAATGAAGAAAGGGTGATAATGAATATAGAATATGAAGCTGTGCCTCATAAAGTATTTAAATTTAGAGAAGGAAGTCAAGGGTCAGATAAATAATTATAAACAAGAAATGTGAATGCCGGAAAGTCTGACACTACCTTTGTACGATCCTTCTGATTCTCTTAAACAGTTGTCAGGAAATATTGATCAGTTGCAGAAAGACTTTAATTCTTTAAAATAACTGTGCCACAAATGACAAAAACGAAAGTAAAAGTTTCGCTGTCGGCACCACGGCCTGAAGCAGTTTTTCTGCATAGTCTCCTGAGGATGACATGTTAACGATACATACAGGTGGTGATGATGATACTTTTTCTTTTCTTTTTTTTAATCTTTATTAACTTGTGTGTTTCTTATTTACATTTCGATTTACTCCCTTTCCCAGGTTCCAGGCCAACATCTCCTTAACCCCTCGCTCTCCCCTTCTCTATGGGTGTTCCCCTCCCCATCCTCCCCATTACCGCCCTTCCCCCAACAATCACATACACTGGGGGTTCAGTTTTGGCAGGATCAAGGGCTTCCCCTTCCATGGGTGCTCTTACTAGGCTATACATTGCTACCTATGAGGTTGGAGCCTACGGTGAGTCCATGTATAGTCTTTGGGTAGTGGCTTAGTCCCTGGAAGCTCTGGTTGGTTGGCATTGTTGTTCATAAGGGGTATCAAGCCCCTTCAAGCTCTTTCAGTCCTTTCTAAGATTGCTTCTACGGTGGTCTCATTCTCAGTTCAGTGGTTTAATGAAGGCATTCGCCTATGTATTTGCTGTATTCTGGCTGTGTCTCTCAGGAGATACCTACGGTTTCTGTCGACCTGCACTTCTTTACTTCATCCATCTTATCTAGTTTTGTGAGTGTATACATTTGTGCCACATGTGGGGCAGGCTCTGAATGGGTATTCCTTCTGCCTCTGTTCTAATCTTTGCCTCCTTATTACCTCCCAAGGGTATTCTTGTTCTGCTTTTAGAGAAGGAGTGAAGCATTCACATTTTGGTCATCCATCTTGAGTCTCATGTACTCTGTGCATTTAGGGTAATCTGATCATTTGGGCTAATATCCACTTATCAATGAGTGCATAACATTTATGTTTTTCTGTGAGTAGTTTACCTCACTCAGGATGATATTTTCCATTTCCATCCATTTGCCTATGAA